>NC_086448.1:54346686-54679186 GCF_028390025.1 Pseudophryne corroboree
GTGTGGTGAGGAGCACAGTGTGTGTGTGTGTATGTATGTTGAGGAGCACAGTGTGTGTGTGTGTGTGTGTGTGTGTGTGTGTGGTGAGGAGCACAGTGTGCGTGTGGTGAAGAGCACAGTGTGTGTGTGGAGAGGAGCACAGTGTATGTATGTGTGTGGAGAGGAGCACTGTGTGTATGTGGAGAGGAACACAGTGTGTGTGTGTGTGTGTGTGTGTGTGTGTGTGTGTGTGTGTGTGTATGTATGTATGTGGAGAGGAGCATGGTGTATGTGTGGAGAGGAGCACAGTGTGTGTGTGGTGAGGAGCACAGTGAGTGTGTGGTAAAGAGCATAGTGTGTGTGTGTGTGTGTGTGTGTGTGTGTGTGTGTGGTGAGGAGCAGTGTGTGTGTGTATGTTGAGGAGCACAGTGTGTGTGGTGAGGAGCACAGTGTGTGTGTGTTTGGTGAGGAGCACAGTGGGGGTGTGTGTGTATGTTGAGGAGCACGGTGTGTGTGGTGAGGAGCACAGTGTGTGTGTGTATGTATGTATGTATGTATGTATGTATGTGTGTGTGTGTGGTGAGGAGCACAGTGTGTGTGTGTGTGTGTTTGTTGAGCACAGTGTGTGTGTGTGTGTGTGTGTGTGTGTGTGTGTGTGGTGAGGAGCACAGTGTGTGTGTGTGTGTGTGTGTGTGTGTGTGTTGAGGAGCACAGTGTGTGTGTGTGTGTGGTGAGGAGCACAGTGTGTGTGTGTAGAGAAGCACAGTGTGTGTGTGGTGAGGAGCACAGTGTGTGTGTTTGGTGAGGAGCACAGTGTGTGTGTGTGTGTGTGTGTGTGTGTGTGTGTGGAGAGGAACACAGTATGTATGTATGTATGTATGTATGTGGAGAGGAGCATGGTGTATGTGTGGAGAGGAGCACAGTGTGTGTATGTGTGTGTGTGTGTGGGGGGGGGGGGGGTGAGGAGCACAGTGTGTGTGTGTGTGTGGTAAGGAGCATAGTGTGTGTGTGTGTGTGTGTGGTGAGGAGCAGTGTGTGTGTGTGTGTGGGGTGAGGAGCACAGTGTGTGTGTGTGTGTGTGTGTGTGTGTGTGTGTGTGTGTTGAGGAGCACAGTGTGTGTGGTGAGGAGCACAGTGTGTGTATGTGTGTGTGGTGAGAACAGTGTGTGTGTGTGTGTGTATGTATGTATGTATGTATGTGTGTGTGGTGAGGAGCACAGTGTGTGTTTGGTGAGGAGCACAGTGTGTGTGTGTGTGTGTGTGTGTGTGTGTGTGTTGAGGAGCACAGTGTGTGTGGTTAGGAGCACAGTGTGTGTGTGTGTGTGTGTGTGTGTGTGTGTGTGTGTGTGTGTGTGTGTGGTGAGGAGCACAGTGTGTGTGTGTGTGTTGAGGAGCACAGTGTGTGTGTGTGTGTGTGTGTGTGTTGAGGAGCACAGTGTGTGTGTGTGTGTGTGTGTGTGTGTGCGTGCGCTGAGGAGCACAGTTTGTGAGAGATGAGGAGCACAGTGTGTGTGTGTGTGTGTGTGTGTGTGTGTGGAGAGAGAAGCACAGTATGTGTGTGTGTGGTGAGGAACACAGTGTGTGTGTGTGTGTGTGTGTGTGTGTGTGTGTGTGTGTGTGTGTGTGTAGAGAAGCACAGTGTGTGTGTGTGTGTGTGTGTGTGTGTGTGTGTGTGGTGAGGAGCACAGTGTGTGTGTATGTATGTTGAGGAGCACAGTGTGTGTGTGTGGTGAGGAGCACAGTGTGTGTGTGTGTGTGTGTGTGTGTGTGTGTGTGTGTGTGTGTGTTGAGAAGCACAGTGTGTGTGTGGAGAGGAGCACAGTGTATGTCTGTGTGTGGAGAGGAGCACTGTGTGTATGTGGAGAGGAACACAGTGTGTGTGTGTGTGTGTGTGTGTGTGTGTATGTATGTATGTGGAGAGGAGCATGGTGTATGTGTGGAGAGGAGCACAGTGTGTGTATGTGTGTGGTGAGGAGCACAGTGAGTGTGTGGTAAAGAGCATAGTGTGTGTGTGTGTGTGTGTGGTGAGGAGCAGTGTGTGTGTGTATGTTGAGGAGCACAGTGTGTGTGGTGAGGAGCACAGTGTGTGTGTGTGTGTGTGTGTGTGTGTGTGTGTGTGTGTGTGTGTGGTGAGGAGCACAGTGTGTGTGTGTGTGTGTGTGTGTGTGTGTGTGTATGTTGAGGAGCACAGTGTGTGTGGTGAGGAGCACAGTGTGTGTATGTATGTATGTATGTATGTGTGTGTGGTGAGGAGCACAGTGTGTGTGTGTGTGTGTGTGTTTGTTGAGGAGCACAGTGTGTGTGTTTGTGTGTGTGTGGTGAGGAGCACAGTGTGTGTGTGTGTGTGTGTGTTGAGGAGCACAGTGTGTGTGTGTGTGTGTGTGTGTGTGTGTGTGGTGAGGAGCACAGTGTGTGTGTGGTGAGGAACACAGTGTGTGTGTGTGTGTGTGTGTGTGTGTGTGTGTGTGTGTGTGTGTGTGTGGTGGTGAGCACAGTGTGTGTGTTTGGTGAGGAGCACAGTGTGTGTGTGTGTGTGTGTGTGTGTGTGTGTGTGTGTGTGTGTGGAGAGAAGCACAGTGTGTGTGTGTGGAGAGAAGCACAGTGTGTGTGTGTGTGGTGAGGAGCACAGTATGTGTATGTTTGGTGAGGAGCACAGTGTGTGTATGTATGTTGAGGAGCACTGTGTGTGTGTGTGTGTGTGTGTGTGTGTGTGTGTGTGTGTGTGTGTGTGTGTGAGAAGCACAGTGTGTGTGTGTGTGTGTGTGTGGTGAAGAGCACAGTGTGTGTGTGGTGAGGAGAATCGTGTGTGTGTGTGTGTGTGTGTGTGTGTGTGTGGTGAAGAGCACAGTGTGTGTGTGTGTGTGTGTGTGTGTGTGTGTGTGTGTGTGTGTGTGTGGAGAGGACCACAGTGTGTTAGTGGTGAGGAGCAGTGTGTGTGTGTGTGTGTGTGTGTGTGTGTGTGTGTTGAGGAGCACAGTGTGTGTGTGTGTGTGTGTGTGTGTGTGTGTGTGTGTGTGTGTGTGTGTGTGTTGAGGAGCAGTGTGTATGTGTGTGTGTTGAGGAGCACAGTGTGTGTGTGTGTGTGTGTGTAGAGGAGCACAGTGTGTGTTGAGGAGCACAGTGTGTGTGTGTGTGTGTGTGTGTGTGTGTGTGTGTGTGTGTGTGTGTGTTGAGGAGCACAGTGTGTGAGAGATGAGGAGCACAGTGTGTGTGTGTGTGTGTGTGTGTGTGTGTGTGTGTGTGTGTGTGTGTGAGATGAGGAGCACAGTGTGTGTGTGTGTGTGTGTGTGTGTGTGTGTGTGTGTGTGTGTGTTGAGGAGCACAGTGTGTGAGAGATGAGGAGCACAGTGTGTGTGTGTGTGTGTGTGTGTGTGTGTGTGTGTGTGTGTGTGTGTGTGTGTGTGTGAGAGAGATGAGGAGCACTGTGTGTGTGTGTGTGTGTGTGTGTGTGTGTGTGTGTGTGGTGAGGAGCACAGTGTGTGTACAGAATAGAGAACGAGCAGGCCTGTGTATGTGACTGGGGTGAATGAATGAGATGAGATGAGCTCTCGTCTCTGTTTTGTGAACCCGCAATGCGCGCTTCCGGAACGCACAGCTACTGTACGTTTCTTATGCCTTGAAGAGCTGTGCGCTCTGTGTCCCCGCGGTGCGCGCTCCCGTCCGCTGTATGTCCTCGCGGTGCGCGCTCCCCGTGTGCTGTGTGTCCCCGCAGTGCGCGCTCCCTGGCAGGCGGGCTGAGCTCAGGCTGCTGCTCGGTGTGTGCAGGACGGGACGGAGCTGCTGCCGTTACACACCCGGATAAGAAAGCGCTGGAGCCCGGGCGGGGATGGTGCGGCTCCCGAGGGGGGATGAGTCAGGCAGCGGGAGGCAGAGCTGGAGGTGAATAGAGAAAGCGCATCCCTGGGGGACTCAGTGACACAGGCAGACACCCAGACTGGAGGCTGCACTCACTGACTGCACCACCACCCTGCTGACATGTATGTATTCCACCCTGCTGACATGTATGTATACCACCCTGCTGACATGTATGTATACCACCCTGCTGACATGTTTGTATACCACCCTGCTGACATGTATGTATACCACCATCCTGCTGACATGTATGTATACCACCATCCTGCTGACATGTATGTATACCACCTTGCTGACATGTATGTATTCCACCCTGCTGACATGTATGTATACCACCATCCTGCTGACATGTATGAATACCACCATCCTGCTGTCATGTATGTATACCAGCACCCTGCTGACATGTATGTTTACCACCATCCTGCTGACATGTATGTATACCAGCCTGCTGACATGTATGTATACCACCACTCTGCCGACATGTATGTATACCACCCTGCTGTCATATATGTCCAGTATACCAACCTGCTTTTATGTACCGTATGTATACCACCCTGCTGTCATGTATGTATACCACCCTGCTGTCATATATGTACAGTACACCACCCTGCTTTCATGTATGTATACCACCCTGCTTTCATGTATGTATACCACCCTGCTTTCATGTATGTATACCACCCTGCTTTCATGTATGTATACCACCCTGCTATCATGTATGTACAGTATATCACCCTGCTGTCATGTACTGTATGTATACCACCCTGCTGTCATATATGTGTGCCACACTGCCGTCATGTATGTATACCGCTGTCATATATAATATACCATACTGCTATCATGTATGTGGGCCATCCTGATGTCATGTATGTGGGCCATCCTGATGTCATGTATGTGGGACATCCTGATGTCATGTATGTGGGCCATCCTGATGTCATGTATGTGGGCCATCCTGATGTCATGTATGTGGGCCATCCTGATGTCATGTATGTGGGCCATCCTGATGTCATGTATGTATACTATACCGCTGTCATGTATGTATACCATACCGCTGTCATGTATGTATACCATACCGCTGTCATGTATGTATACCATACCGCTGTCATGTATGTATACCATACCGCTGTCATGTATGTATACCATACCGCTGTCATGTATGTATACCATACCGCTGTCATGTATTTATACCATACCGCTGTCATGTATTTATACCATACCCCTGTCATGTATTTATACCATACCGCTGTCATGTATTTATACCATACCGCTGTCATGTATTTATACCATACCGCTGTCATGTATTTATACCATACCGCTGTCATGTATTTATACCATACCGCTGTCATATATATATTATACCATACTGCTATCGTGTATGTGTGCCACCCTGATGTCTTGTATGTGTGCCACCCTGATGTCTTGTATGTATGCCACCCTGCCGTAATTTTTGTATGCGTTACTGCTGTCATGTATTATACCACCCTACTGTCACGTATGTATACTATCCTGCCGACGTGTATACCATGCTGATGACATGTATGTTTGTATTTCATCCTGCTGTCATGTATGCGTATATGTGTATAATTCTGCGGCAAGGCCGCTGTAAGGTTTCTCTGCACCCTGGGCAAAACCTCAGCCCACTGCCCCTCACCACCACCCGTACTCACTTCCCAACTCCTCGGGGAGTCTTATAAGTTCCACAGCCGCCACCTGCATTAAGTACAACTGTGACTCGGTGGTGCCCCCTAGATCCCAGCACCCTAGACAGCTGCCTAATTGTAGAGCCGAGCCTGTAATGTATGTATGTATGTATATATGTATATATGTATGTGTACCATCCTGATGTTAATGTATGTATTTATATGTATCTCAGCTTGTTTATATCTTCCTGACTTTTATTTGTACTTCTCACATGTATCTATAACATTCTCTTGATATGTTGCTGTCCTTTTGATGTATATGAATTGCATCCTGCTGACACACATGACCAGCTTTCGCCTGATATGTAGACCACAGACATGGCCGCTGGTGCGTCATCTGTGCATATTACCTTTATGGCTTCATCTCTGTATGTGGCCTTGTGTCATGTCCGCCATCCTGACATACAGTACCGTATTCTCGCGATGTATGTGTGGCTTTATCATAAATCCCGTGGTTCTGGCATGCTCGGAAAGGGTTGGTTGGGCCCACAGCATCTTCTTTGGGTGGTGGGTGATTGTAGGGCAGATCCAGACTTATCCTTGCAGATTAATCTTAACGTATGCGGTGGAGAATGTAGTCCATAGGAGCCACAGGGACTGGCGTGCTAAACATGCTCTATATTGCTGCAATATACAGGGTAATAATGTACGGAACTGGTCATTTTAGAGCTCAGGGTCATGGCAGGAGAGCACTTTGGCTACAGGCCCCATGTAGAGTAAGTTGTGGGATACTTCATACTGCCTACTGATTGGTCATACATGTACAGTATACATCTTCCTGGTACGTGTTCCATGTATGTATATTATTTGTCAATCCCGTGTCTACTATCTGTGCCATGTCTTCATGTAAGCTTTTCCACCTACATGTACCATGAGGGCCATTATCATATATATACACTTTCCACATCAGCTCCGTATGACATCTGTGTACATGACGTGTAATCTTCTCTCTATGCCATCCCTGTCCTGTATTTCACCTGCCGGCAGTTGTACCCGCGTTCTCCCTATTAAACGCTGGTTATACCGTGTCATGTGTATTTTCATCCGCCTGCCGTGTAATTGCTTATAAGAGATGCACTTAAACTTTTCTGCATGATCTAAATGAGTTGCTGGGGACACATACTGTGTATATTGTTATGTGTTGCCTACGTGCCAGTCACTTGGAGGAGATGCAGCAGCATTGTGCAGCGCTGTGCATGTGATGTGGCGGTAGACGGGAGACCTGAATGTGCTTGTCATTTTGTGAATATGCCACTTAGGAACGTGCTTGGAGTGCAGATCTGTAGGAATGGTATGTGCGTGATTTATATGCTGATCTGCAGGAAATACATATTATACAATGTTGCCGAGCCTGTTCCCCCGTCTCGCTCAGGTGTACTGTACCTTTGTGTCAGATGAGCAGATCGTTGATTTAAGATCAGTGTCTTCATAATTGCAGTGGTTGGATACCTTTTATAAATGTGTTGCATGCATTTAAATGTCTCAAGGCCATGCTTAGTTAACCTGTGTCTGGCTAGCAGCTGTGGAACAGCAAGTCTCAGCAGTCCACCGTCGCAAACTCTGGTTGCCTGCATATGCTCTGTTTTGGATAGAGGTAGGGGTCTCCGATTTCTGTGACGTCAGGTTCATGGTGTGTGCCGTACAATTGCGGTACCTTATGACTGGCGTTGGGCGTGCTCTTCTGTTCCCCTTCTGCTGCTGTCACCATGACATATGTACCATGTACAGCTGGTTATGCTTTAGTGTCCAGGGCTGATATTCACTGAACGCCTCTTGTTATGCAAACTCCCCGGTTCAAACCCAAATAACACGAATGAATCCTTTGTAGCCAATGACTTTTATATGTGCTGTCATAAAAGGATGGTTTTACTGTCGCAGCCGAACATTGGAGTGTTTCTCTGTTTCTGACCCCAAGCAGCACCAGGAAACGCATATAAAACCTCTCTCGCCCGACTGTCCTGACCTTTAGCAGCCAGTGCCCTGGTTTCAGCTCGGTAACATCTAGCCAGAAATAGCTGCGTTTGTAATTATACATCTCAATGTGTCTAATGAGCAGGATAACTCCCCCCTGATCTACGCTTAATAATTTAATGCAGTATTTGGGTTCTCTGCCGCCTGCAAGTTTCAGGGCTTGTGCAGTCTGCATGGCTGTTTGATCTGCTGTAGCCTCCGCTAGCCTTGCCATCTTTTCTCGTGACACCGAAACACGCCAAACAAATAATATGATGGGTTTAAAGAGAACACGGTTCTGCATTGTGGACGGGCTTTGTCTGTGCTCTCCGTTTTGTCTTCCCTCCCCTATTCCCAGATTTTGCTGTGTACAGTATTATGTGGATGGCTTGCTGTCACCCCGCCCCCTCCCCTGGACCCTCTCTCTCTCTCTCTCTCTCCCTCTCTCCTTCTCCCTCTCTCCTCATTTCCTCATCTGCTTGTGTTTTTGTGTCTCCATGGCTAGGATGCCGGACCAGATTTCGGTGTCAGAGTTTATTTCCGAAACCACAGAGGATTACAATTCGCCGACCACGTCTAGCTTCACCACCAGACTGCAGAGCTGCAGACACTCCATCACTGTGCTAGAAGAGGTAAGTACAAAATCTTGGGGTACACTGACGGCGGGAGGTGGTGGGGAGGGGGGTACCTTGGATTGACGCTCTTGTTGTGTCACAGAGGTGATTTGCTTGTTGTTCATCATTCGCAGCGAAACATATGCTGTCTTTAATATTTAATTATGAGGAAGTGCTGGATGTAATGAAATAGCACATGACAGCAGCGTGTAAATGTGTTTATTATTGTGGTTGTGTAACTGGACTAGAATTTATTTCCCCGGTAACTCTAGAATGCAGTAAAAATAATAAAGGCGTAATAAGCAGCGTGATAGGAACAATCATTAAAATGGTAATTGGAGGTAGAGGATAGCCATAAATTCAGGAATGTGTCCTTGGAGCTGAATACCAAAACTATTTAGCAATTTGGGGGTTTCCTTTGTGTCATTTTTAATTGTAATGGATGCATTAATTTGTGATTTTATTTTCTTGGTATTGCACAATTTAATTAAAATGAATAGTGACAAACACTGTACGTCTTATATATTTATAAAGCTGTTATGTATTTGGGATTGCAAACCACGTGCCTTATATTAATATAAACCTGTAAATCTCTATTATGTTCAGAATATTATTACTATATTTTTGCTGTGCCTTCTAATAAATATGTCCTGCTTCATGATCATCGAATAAACTTGCAATAAAAATGAGACTTTTGTGGAACATCCCAGCCATAGGGTGACTTGTATTCTTCTAAGGCTTTAGTTGCGTTCCCCGGCTCTTTGAAGATATTAGTCACGTGGCATTGACCACGATTTGCACAGATGCTATCCAGTGTAGCTGTCGTGGCAATACCCTGTTGAATTTATGCCACTCACCTTTGTGATGTCTATGGTGGTGTTGGTTTCGGACGCGTTGAAGGGGTTTACTCATTGGAGTCTAAGGAAATAGACCAAAAAGTTAGGCCCAATAAGTCATTGGATTGGCTCGTGGGACGTCCTCATTGCCGGAGTGAATTGCTAGCTTCGAGTATCTTGTCCCCACTAACAGGCCACAGATACTGGTTACAAGAAACTTAGGAGGTTGTGTAGTCCGGAGTTTGGCCGTTAGTTTAGAGCTGTGCGATGAATACACGGAGCTTGAAGGTCCCCCTACCCCGGTTGGCAGTCAGTACGTTAGTTAAAGCTATTATTGTCACAGTAACATGTCACGTCACACTGTCACCACTCTGGAGGCTGCCATATTGTGGGATGGGCCAGTATTCATGAGAATGGGGCCTGCCAACATCGTTGAGGCACAAAGGTCATGAGTATGGATTCTTTTAATTCTTCTGAATTAATGTCTGTATGATGTCATTAGTTTCCAGGGAATAATAGAGCGCATTCCTATGAATATTCGTTCAGCTCCATTGTGTTGTTAGGTAAAGGGTATTCAGCTCGCCAGGGTGTAAAATACAAAAAAAGGAATTTATCTATTATTTGCTTTATCTGCTTAAAGGAAAGTATTCTCCGTTTCAAAAACTTTTCCATGTCTGCGTCATTGTGAAATGTTTTTACCCTGTAATAGGACATTGTGGACTGTCGCCAGGGTTAGTCAAAACTACCTGGTATGATATAATTCCCACCCCCATAATAAATATTTATTACCAGTTCTTTATATAGCGCACACATATTCCGCAGCGCTTTCCAGAGAATATTTGGCCTGTTCACATCAGTCCCTGCCCCAGTGGAGCTTACAATCTATATTCCCTACCACATGTACATACATTAACGCTAGGGTTAATTTTGTTGGGATCCAGTTGACCTACCAGTATATTTTTAGATTGTGGGAGGAAACCGGAGTACCCGGAGGAAACCCACGCAAATACGGGGAGAATATACAAACTCCACACAGTTGGGCCATGGTGGGAATCGAACCCATGACCTCAGTGCTATGAGGCAGCAATGCTAACCATTACACCATCCGTACTGCCCGTACAGCAGACTGCCACCAATAAAGAGCTGACAGTCTTTAGTTACTCCCTGATTTATTCCAAAATGTGATTGCACCTTACATTAATCAGACAGATATTGTAAGCCAAATGATTCTCAGCCTAAATGAAACAATGTAAAAACAAAGCCAAGCCTATTCATAATTCTTGCTAACTTTTTGTAAGAGACATTCGGCATATGCGTTCAAGAGGAAAGACCAGATGGGATGACCATGTGCGTTATGTATGTGTTGCTTCATAGCAGCCACACATGAGCTAGTGCTTGTGATTGGTGGCCTTACTTCGCAAGGCTATAATGACAAGATTGCATCACCTTTCCACTTCACAGTTAAAGTAGGCTGGATGCAAAAGGGAATTGCCCACTATACTGGGAGCCGGGGGAACTGGGGAACTCCTCCGAATGTGTGAGTCTCCTGAAACTCTCGGGAGAGTGGGCAACTGTAGTATTTATTAAGAACACAGAGACAGAACAGTATTACATTGGATTTAATATAGCATAAAAAGTCACATTGCTTTATTGAATAAAAATATCTATAAAACATTGGGGTAGATTCAATTCACCGACAGTTGAATATCGCCGGGAATTAGCTCCCTGCGCTATACAATTCAGCTCAAGTTAAGTCGGCGAAGGCCCGTTCTCCCGGACTTAGGTTGATTTGTCGGGAGAACGGGCATTCTCCAACTTAACTCCACGCGGCGATTCTAATTCCCGACAGAATCAGCCTCGCGCTGGCCGCGCGGCAGCACTTCTGTCGGATTTCCTCTCTCATCCCCGGGGGGTGAGAGAAGAATTCCCGACAATTGATTGTCACTTGGCTCTGCATTGAATAGCGCCGGGAGCTAATTCCCGGTGCTATTCAACTGTCGGTGAATTGAATCGACCCCATTGATATACTGAAATAAAAATGCTATCTACACTCTCGTAAATTGCTGCCTAGGGAAAAGGTAGGAGGTTGGAACCGGTCTAAAAAAAAATCCACAAAAACTGACCATTGTAACACGTTTTTACTGCTTTATGTATTAATAAAAAATGTTGTGCCTTTCCAAAAACTTACCTCCTCATTGACCTCACATACCTCGTACACACCTGCACGACTGCCAATAGCACCAATGATCAGGGCGACCCGGACCATAGTAGATTGCCGGTACACATTACATGATGTAATGAATGATAGAACAACTTCTCGTTCCATCCTTCATTACGCTGCATTGCACACGATATCTACTGATTGGCCGTGCAGCTCGGCCAACCAGAAGATGTCACTGGGAGCAAGCAATTGGGCATACACATAAAACGATATGCACGATTTGACGTTCTCATACGGCAAATCGTGCCGATATCACGCTAATGTTTACCTGGCTTTAAGGATAAATTCAACTAAATGTGCTATTAAATAGCACTGGGATTGATTTAGTTATATTGATTCCTCATGGGGTGTGTATATATCATTGACACATGTTATTTTGTTACTTTTCAAGGTCAAAAATTTAAATAGAGGTATACCTTTGATCTGTTATGATTTCCATAAGGGATACAGTGTGGGAGGAACTCGGTTAGCCATGGTACATACCATTGGCTTTTAGCTTCTGGGTTAAGAGCCCGGAACTATTCAGTTATATCCCGTGGTAAGCCCCAAGGCTAATGTGCGGTAAGGCATAGATTCCAGGTTAAGTGCCGGAATCTATGCAATTACTAAGGTAAGCCCTGAGGGTGCATTTGACGCAGATTTCTGTTCACACTTTCCTTAGGTGCAAGCAGAAATCCATGTTAAGTGCACCCTTAGGGCTTACCGTGGTATGGTACAGTATGTCTTTTAGCTAATTGAATCCCCCCTTATGATGAACTTGCATTGACACAAAGGGGGAGATGAACTAAGCCTTGAAAAGTGATAAATGTCAGTGGTAAAGTTCCAGCCAATCATCTCCTAACTGCCATGTTACAGGCTGTGGGGCGGATGTAATAACCTGGAGAAGGCATAAGGAAGTGATAAACCAGTGATATGTGCAAGTTGATAAACGCACCAGCCAATCAGCTCCAATATGTAAATTAACAGTTAGGAGCTGATTGGTTGGTCCGTTTATCACCTTGCACCTATCACTGGTTTATCACTTCCTTATGACTTCTCCAGGGTTAATACATCTGCCACTTTGTACTTTATCATCATGAAATGTATCACTTTTTGTAAGGCTTAGTACATCTGTCCCAAAGCCTTGAAACAAAAATATATATTTTTTTGTACCACCTTTGGCCTGTCATAGAGTTTATAAAGCAGCTTGAAATTCTACTTAGTCTTATAACATTAAATTAAAGCGATCAATAACATCGCAAGACAATACAGACAACAGGTGCGCTTTTCTGTAGCAGGACAAGTGACACGTAAAGGTTACTTTTTGTATGTACTACGTACAACACGAGTTTACTCTGAGTGGGGCAGCTCTCAATAATCACTTTTCCTAAAAGGCCAAACTATCTTTCTTATTGTGTTTTTTAATATAGCAGAATTTCCCAGCCTGAAATGACCTGCCCAGCCAGATTAGCTGCACTTCGATGCATGAAAAGGAGTTTTCCCACCTTCAGATGACCTTACAGTATGTTATTGGCTGATACATACATAACCATTGATTTTGTTGAACTCGGATGTGACACAAAGCCGGTCAGCTGTATCCATTGCACAGGGGACAGCAGTGTTGCGTTGTGTCCAAGTATAGCAGAAATAAACGACACGGCTTCACGCTATAGCGTTTTCTGGCTGAAAAGCAGTGACGATCAATCAGTGTATATAGTGAAAGTTACAGGAGTGTATATACAAGCCACAGAATTAAAGGGCCATTCCACAGTCCTTTTTATTACATTTTCTAGCCTTTTTTACACAATTAGTACAACTGTGCCATTTTTCTGTTACAATATGTCCATGAATTTCTTGATTTCATCTTGCAGACTGTGATTCCATTAAAAGAACAAGAAAACATACACCTTACAAATAATCTGTGCCTTGTATATTTTTATTTCATTAGCACAAATTATAACATGTGCCAAGAATAATAAACAATCGGTGTAACCGCCAACCGATCCTTAATGCAGCATCAGTGTGATTGGAATGATAAGCCTTCTGAATGTATCAAATGAAATGATACACCTACATTATAGCTACAATCAAATCCATATACAGTATGTAAGCAGTGGAGGATGAGGAAGGTAGTCGTTAGAGATCAGAATGTTAATATGGACAGTGAAAAGGGTCTGCAGCTTCTCCAGTCTCTATAACTGATATCCATGGGATATGTTTTCTTGGGAATATAAGGAAAGGCTTACTAGGCTAGGCATGTTTAAACTGGAAAAAAGGAGATTAAGAGGGGACGTGATTACATTTACAAATAAATAAGGGGATGATACACAGAGCTAGCGGGCAGTTTGTTTTTGGTAAGATCAACACAAAGGACACGCGGACACCTGCTTAGGTTAGAGGAGAGGAGATTTCGCACCCAGAGACGGAAAGGTTTCTTCACAGTAATGACAATACGTATCTGGAATTTCCTTCCTGAGAGAGTAGTAATGGTGGACTCAATCAGTACTTTTTATAATGGGCTACATAAATTCCTAACGGATAAGGATATACAGGTTTATGGGGTGTAAATCATGCACTATAGTATAAAAAAAATAAAAAATTAAAATGAATATACATATCAGCTAAACATTCACCTCCGTTAAATTAGTTTTAAAATATTACAGTGTAGGAGATCACTAACAGGTTGAACTCGATGGACAAATTGTCTTTTTTCAGCCTCAGAAACTGTTACTATGGTAAGCCACGTGGGAATATAGGCTGAGAATAGTCATATAAAAAGTCTTAACTTTTGCCGGCTGGTAACCATGCCCCCATCCAGTGCAGATCTATTGGCTTTCTGACGTATTCTGTGCAATATCTGCACAAGGTGACTCCACTGACAAATGTCTCCTTCAGGACAAGATGGTTGGGATAAGCCGGATAAAGCTCAAGAGGTAAAGATAATGAAGGGATGTAATATACTGTAGCAGGCCTTCTGTGTCGCTTACCCCCCACATAAGTAACATTACAAGTCATCTTCTATGCAGATCATCTAAATGAGAACATCAAGCCGAAATCGGTTAGAACCCTCCGCTCTCTCCTGCCTTTGGCCCCACATTGTTACACCCGGTAATTTGGTCGGGTGTACAGGGGGAAAAAGAAGCAGACGTACAATTATGCAAACATGCCTCCCTTTAAATGTCCTCTTGCCGTTGGTTAATCTGTAAAATAGCATATAACCATTATCAAAAAAATGTATTGTCTTCCCCCTGAATTCCTCTTCATCCTCCCTTGTCTGTACCTTAATCACACAACGGTGGTCAGAAGAGGCTTCTCCTGTCAGGGGGCACGTTGCCTTGTCCTCTCCCTGGCAGAGGGCCGTAGATTAACTGGAGTCCTGTAGTGCATCTGCTCTCAGACCCTGATTGGCTGTGAGGGGGTCGCACATTGATGATGTCACCACTCAGTGGGCCTCCACCATACATTTATGGTGAGGTGTGACTAATGTGGGACAGATATGGTTAGCTGTATGATGTGGGACATGTATGTAGAGGTGTATGATGTGGCGCACGTATGTAGAGGTGTGTGATTCGGGGCATGTATGTTGTGTTGTAGTTGGAAATCACTATAGAGACATTCTAATATCCCCCAAATACTCTAGACAAGCAACGTGTAGAAAATAATAAAATCTGGTTGCTATTGGCAACATCTCCACTTCTATAAACCCACACTTTAGTAAATATACCCCCAATACTTTACTTATGGCCACTAACAGCCTTTTGCACTGTCTATGTGCCACTTTCGGGGGATTCAGGATGATTGGACCACACTTTCATGCACGTTACTGTAGCGTTAAGGTGTGAGATTGGCGCAGTGCCGTTTCTAATAGAATTGCAGGGGAATCGGGAGCGCCCTTCATGAAAACATTGCACGATATACGCTTTAACGTAAAGTGAGACTGCACACTACGGCGCTTGCAGCTATTTGAATACGCCCCTTAATTTTGATGTGGAGGCGTCCGGTTGGCTTTAATATCGTTTACCAAATAATTCTGAAAAGATGGCAAATTGTGGAAATGCACACGATTGGTTTTGCATATTGCTCTTCCGCAGTGCCGCATGCACAGGATGTGTGTATATTGCTGTTCCGCAGTGCTGCATGCACAGGATGTGTGTATATTGCTCTTTCGCAGTGTTGCATGCACAGGATGTGTGTATATTGCTCTCCCGCAGTGTTGCATGCACAGGATGTGTGTATATTGCTCTCCCGCAGTGTCGCATGCACAGGATGTGTGTATATTGCTGTTCCGCAGTGCTGCATGCACAGGATGTGTGTAGGGCAGGTATGAGAGTGTTTTACAGGTCAGCGGTTAGGTAATGAGGTGTTTATATTTGTAGCACCATACAGTGATTTGTCTACTGCAGACTCAGCAGCGATGGTGTTACAGTGCAGTGTTACAATATTTACATACTGTAAGTTCCTCAATGCTGGTAAGTTGGGCACACAAACTCCACACCACAGAATGCAGTTTTCATTGAGGTTCCCAATGACCTACAAGGCTTATGGAGAAATATGGGAGTTGGAATCATGTAAACCACCTGGTCCTTGCTTACTGCAGATGTGCAGAATCTAATATTCCAATGAAATACTCTTTAAACTATATTAAATAAAGGAGAAGCAAGTGTTGGTATTTATCTGTGTCCAGGGCGCGTAAAAAAAGAAAAAGGTAATGAAACTTAACACATCCCTTGTCAAATGGGTATACGATGTCTTCTCCAGGTTATGCAGGCCTATGAGTCCTTTCGTTCAGGTGAATCTTCTCGTTATAAATGGCTCCCAGTTCATGTCAAAATGGAGAGAAATAAGAGAGAAAAAAAATGTGTAGCACCGTTTACAACAGCTAGAATCGAGAATTCCACACAATGAAAGTTTTTAAGGGCGTACCCCACTCACACAGAAACAAGTAAGTGGGTTCCCGTAAAGGTATCTTTATTGCTAGTTTTTTTCACCAATCCCCTCAGGTTAGGTTCACGTAATTAAGCGTGCCTGAATCTCACACCACATGGGGTACTGTAAACACGTAGGGGTAGCGTCTGAGGCAATTTCAATGCGTACCCTCACTTACACAGAGCAAAGCCAGAACATTCATATAACGGTTTCTTTATATCAACAAAAATCCTCAGGTGCGTACCCCAACTCACTCAGTAAACGATGAATGACTCCTATAAAGGTTTCTTTAAATAGATTCACTGGTATCCCTTTGGTGGATCCACAAGAGGAAAAGGAACTCTTTCTCCCAAATGCCAGACCAGAGTCATAAAAAAAATCATTCTTTCTAAAACAGGTTTTTTATTCCAGACATAGTCCAAATTCATACAAAGAAATCACCACACATGGTGACAGAAAAAATAAAAAAGTAAAAATTTAAAAGTACAATAAAAATTCCAAAGGCAAAATTTGAGATAATAATCGGCGTGATTATTCCCTTTTTCCAGAAAAACTACTCACAGTACAGTCGTCCGACGCGTTTCGGTCTCGAATGGACCTTAATCATGAACTATCTGCACTGTGAGGAGTAAGCATATTTATGCTATGAACATCCAATGAATGAGTAGCCGGAAATGACATCATTAATTACAATGAAAATTAATTTTGTTTAAAAACATGATTATTCATCACACAAATTCATAATAACATATACATAAACACTAGTATCATGCATGGTGAAAAAGTACAGCAGGAAAAACACTTTAAAACATATTTTCTTCTCCATTAAAAAACGGAGCTTGGAATTCTGGGTAATGTAGTTTCCATAGTGGACTACTACATGACCATATATGGTGTTTCCACCGGATATTGTGTTGCACCGCTGCTGGTGAAACTTCCCCAGAAAATAATCCCTGAAGGTTTGTTCCGTTTGGAGAGACAGACGGCGGAAGTGACGTATCGCCGTCTTCTATTTCCGTTTTCAGGGATTCTGGGGTTTGTAGTTTAGAAGGGGAACCGGCGCGGCCATTTCATAGGTTAGAAAGCACTCTGAAACGGTCACCATGGAAACCAGCCGTGTTTTTGGTTTCTTTTCATACATATTATGAGTAGCTAATATAAACGTAAAACAAAGAGAAACAGGAATTAGTGGAAAAAATAGAAACTACAGACTTTCTAAACAGATCTGGGGTAACACTTTTATGAAAATGTTGCATTAATAGATAAAGCTCAAAGTCGCATATTAATTTAGCACATCAGTCAAGGAACCATTTAAGCTCAAAATCGCAGTTCAGACCACCTGGACTTAAGGTGTCATACATAAAAATACATTTCATTTCCGACTTAGCTAGAAGTGTATTGAGGTCTTTATTCCTTCCGTTTCCTTTGACCTGTCTAATTCCATAAAAGCCTGAATTATGAAATGTATTTTTATGTATGACACCTTAAGTCCAGGTGGTCTGAACTGCGATTTTGAGCTTAAATGGTTCCTTGACTGATGTGCTAAATTAATATGCGACTTTGAGCTTTATCTATTAATGCAACATTTTCATAAAAGTGTTACCCCAGATCTGTTTAGAAAGTCTGTAGTTTCTATTTTTTCCACTAATTCCTGTTTCTCTTTGTTTTACGTTTATATTAGCTACTCATAATATGTATGAAAAGAAACCAAAAACACGGCTGGTTTCCATGGTGACCGTTTCAGAGTGCTTTCTAACCTATGAAATGGCCGCGCCGGTTCCCCTTCTAAACTACAAACCCCAGAATCCCTGAAAACGGAAATAGAAGACGGCGATACGTCACTTCCGCCGTCTGTCTCTCCAAACGGAACAAACCTTCAGGGATTATTTTCTGGGGAAGTTTCACCAGCAGCGGTGCAACACAATATCCGGTGGAAACACCATATATGGTCATGTAGTAGTCCACTATGGAAACTACATTACCCAGAATTCCAAGCTCCGTTTTTTAATGGAGAAGAAAATATGTTTTAAAGTGTTTTTCCTGCTGTACTTTTTCACCATGCATGATACTAGTGTTTATGTATATGTAATTATGAATTTGTGTGATGAATAATCATGTTTTTAAACAAAATTAATTTTCATTGTAATTAATGATGTCATTTCCGGCTACTCATTCATTGGATGTTCATAGCATAAATATGCTTACTCCTCACAGTGCAGATAGTTCATGATTAAGGTCCATTCGAGACCGAAACGCGTCGGACGACTGTACTGTGAGTAGTTTTTCTGGAAAAAGGGAATAATCACGCCGATTATTATCTCAAATTTTGCCTTTGGAATTTTTATTGTACTTTTAAATTTTTACTTTTTTATTTTTTCTGTCACCATGTGTGGTGATTTCTTTGTATGAATTTGGACTATGTCTGGAATAAAAAACCTGTTTTAGAAAGAATGATTTTTTTTATGACTCTGGTCTGGCATTTGGGAGAAAGAGTTCCTTTTCCTCTTGTGGATCCACCAAAGGGATACCAGTGAATCTATTTAAAGAAACCTTTATAGGAGTCATTCATCGTTTACTGAGTGAGTTGGGGTACGCACCTGAGGATTTTTGTTGATATAAAGAAACCGTTATATGAATGTTCTGGCTTTGCTCTGTGTAAGTGAGGGTACGCATTGAAATTGCCTCAGACGCTACCCCTACGTGTTTACAGTACCCCATGTGGTGTGAGATTCAGGCACGCTTAATTACGTGAACCTAACCTGAGGGGATTGGTGAAAAAAACTAGCAATAAAGATACCTTTACGGGAACCCACTTACTTGTTTCTGTGTGAGTGGGGTACGCCCTTAAAAACTTTCATTGTGTGGAATTCTCGATTCTAGCTGTTGTAAACGGTGCTACACATTTTTTTTCTCTCTTATTTCTCTCCATTTTGACATGAACTGGGAGCCATTTATAACGAGAAGATTCACCTGAACGAAAGGACTCATAGGCCTGCATAACCTGGAGAAGACATCGTATACCCATTTGACAAGGGATGTGTTAAGTTTCATTACCTTTTTCTTTTTTTACGCGCCCTGGACACAGATAAATACCAACACTTGCTTCTTCTATATATTGTTTTGGTAAAATCGGTGATTTTTACATAGGTATTTTGTCAGTGGACGGGCTGCTGTGCGCCAAACTTGTAGACCCTCCCTATTTTCTCTTTTTTTTTTTAATATTAAATAAAGGCTTTAAAAAAATAATTTTACGCATGGTTTCGAAGGGAAAAATAGTCAATTAAGGGGTAAAGTGTGTGTGTGTGTGTGTGTGGGGGGGGGGGTTTGGGGGGGCTTACAAATGGGAGAGACTCCGTTTTGATGAGATGTTTTTTTCTCTGGGTGACACAGTGATGCCTTTGTACTGCATCATATTCACAGTGAGTGTTCAGACAAAGCCTTTGTGCCAAATGTAGGCCACGGTGTTATATACAGGTAAACAACCCTGCGCTTCATTCTCAGCTGCCCAAGGGAGGTTGTGTGGCTCAGAGCCTTTGCACATTCTTTCACAGTCTGTGTTCGGTGTGTATTGTATCTGCCGTCAGTGCTGTCTCATTGCTAAATGCTCCCAGATACTTCCATATCTATTGTGCCACAAGGGATCCACAGCGCCTTGCATAGGGCATAATTCAGATTTGTACGTAAACCCAATGTACATTGGGGGTAATTCCAAGTTGATCGCAGCAGGAAGTTTTTTAGCAGTTGGGCAAAACCATGTGCACTGCAGGATGGGGGGGGGGGGGGGGGCAGATATAACATTTGCAGAGAGAGTTAGATTTGGGTGGGTTATTTTATTTCTGTGCAGGGTAAATACTGGCTGCTTTATTTTTACACTGTAATTTAGATTGCAGATTGAACTCACCACACCCAAATCTAACTCTCTACACATGTTAAATCTGCCTCCCCTGCAGTGCACATGGTTTTGCCCAACTGCTAAGAAATTTCCTGCTGCGATCAACTTGGAATTACCCCCATAGTGTACATAAAAACCTAATGGTTGTGATGCTGCACTGGCGCAGAATGGGCCTTGCAGTATCGCTCACTGCCCCCTGTCAGATGCTGCAGTGTTCTTAAAAATGGGGGGTAGGGGTGTCTCCCTGTTTTGTGGGCACCCAGGGCCTGCGTCGTCGGATGCAGACTTACTGAATCCCACAGTTGTCAGGATCCGACGACCAGCTTAAGTAAGCTTCAGCTCACCCAGGGCGGCCACTGCCTGAAGACATAGCAGTATTCCGAGGCTGTGCAAATGCATACAGAAGGGATCTTTCTCCTACAGATACCTCCTGCTGCATTTACATTTTAATAACACAGAATTGCACATGCACTTTTCTTTGTGGCTGTGCAGTCCCTTACAAACATGAATTAGCCCCATAGCATGTCAACAGAAGCAGTGCAAACAAATCAAGGAAAAAGAGCAAAATATGAGATCCGGGCTGTATAATCCTTACAGCACGTGCAGACATAATAACTACAAACGTCTCCAAGTATTGCAGTATATGTGGATGCTCTGAATACCATGATATTGTGAGCAGGATGGGTTACTCGGACTGCTCCGGCTAGGACTCCGATTACTTTCTTTCGTAAATTAACAGGGATACCGAAGTTTTAAAATACATGACCTAATAACATCATAATAGTAGTTTATATTATAAGTTCAGATGTTTTGCAAAAAGTTTGATGAAACTCTTATGAAACATGCAGGTAAAGGGTCCGGTTCAGCATGAGTTGTAGTTTTTCACTTCTCTAACATGTGGGGGGGGGGGCCACCCAGCACGGGTCATGGCCTCCCTGCTTGTCGGGTCCTGACCCCCCACCCCCCCTGCTAACATGCGAGCGCTTTGTTAAACAGTGGAGCGCTCGCTTGATAAGGATGACCCCCTGCTGTGTAAGCAGTTGAAGGGCCGCCATCTTTTGGGTCAGAGCGGCTGCGCGTGTCATCACACAGCCGCTGTGGCCCGCCCCACAAATGAGGCGGACGTGCCTGCGTTGTCCAGACCACGCCCTCCTCCCCTCCCAAACGGTGCGTCGATGTCCCATCTCCGCCGGCTCTTAAACTGCGATTGCGTGTGATCGCAGTTTAAGACCTTGCACATGGCGCGCACCGCCATATACGCAGAAGTGCGGAAATCGGCAAATAGCGATTTCTGCACTTCTGCGGGGGGGTGGCACGGTGGTCAGCATTGCGTTGTCACAGTGCTCGCTTGGACTATGAGTTTTATTTCTGACCAGGGTCTTTTCTGTGTGGAGTTTGTATGTGCACCGTTTGGGCTCTAGACCTTTCCCTGTAAAAAAAAAAAGCCAGTGCAAACAATATTTTTGTTAGTCCGGATGATTATATATGCCTCCTGCTTTAGATAACGTAGAATGAATCATATTAAAAGGTCATAGTAACTAATGCATGAGTTTATTTATTATTCCTCCCGACCATCTGGCATTAGTTGATGCTAATTTTGGAGTGTAAAGTGAGGTTTGTTTGTTATATTCGTTTGTACATTTTACAGGGGGAGGGGAATGGGGAGTGCAGGTACAGCAGCATACGGCTCCACGCCTTTAGAGTGTGCCGCTAATTATTTATGCAGGAGGAAGCCTGGGCTTTAGGATGTGTATCCTGAGCCACGCTTATCGTTTCTGCTGCGCGCGGTGGCCAAGAAAAACAACTCGTGGCTCTCCCGTCACACTGCAGCTCTGCTGGCTCTCCCTGTCAAATTGCAGCACAGGAAGCGTGTGTCACATGTCCCACATCTGTTGGCCCTGGTGATCTGGAGGAATGTGGAAAAAAGTCCAATCTTCCTACCAGCAATTGTCCATCTGACTGAGAAGACCCTTTGTGTGTCTCTCCTTTATCGTGGATTTCTTTCATTTTGCTTTAATATGCTCTCATTGCACAAGGAACACCTGTTGGTGCATTAATAATCATTGGGTGCTGTTATATTGATTGCCCTTCATAGATGCACGTTGTATTAATGGTCAGGCTTGACCGCACTGAGTGTATACGAGGCTACCTGGCGAGCGTTCCTTTGTTCCTCTTCCTCGCATCCCGTATCACAATACAATTCTTGGTGAGGCCCCTAGTGACACGGGTCCCACATGAGTGAAGGTCCCTGTATCACATGACAGGGATTCCTGGGGAGGCGATTTCTTTATCATGTGATAGTTGTTTGTGGTCATGTGATTCCTGCATCACATGATAGTGATTCCCAGTGCACTCTATTGTTTAGCTATTCCGGATGAGATGAGGACGCTTAGTAAATAATAAATCCCTACCTATTTGTGTTACATACATAAAGCTAAATGCAGTCTGTGTATCTGATACATGCAGGGAAGCTCAGTTGGTCTGCTTTCAGGGAACCTGTTGTTATAACCCTCCCAGTACCTGATGGCTGACTATACTGGATGTCTGTTCCAGACTGGGCTTGGCTTCACTGTGTCCGTCAGTCCCCAATTAAGATTAAGCGTGAAGAGCGTTGTCAAAAAAGCCTGCTGAATGCTTCCTACTGCTGAGGCTACAAAAAGTAATGGAGGATAACAGCAAACACACACCGTACAAGCATTTGTTTCACCGCTGTCTAAGCATTTCCTGCAGCGTCAAGTGCCAGAAAACCTACAGATGCGTCCTCATAACACCCATCCTGAATCACACCAAATGGCCCCGTTTGGCACGCTAGGGATGTCGCCATATGGCGCAATAACGGATAGGCGTATGAGGACGCATCTGTATAGGTGGGCCCATTAAGTATATAGGGGGTGATTCAGATCTGATCGCTAGGCTGCTAAAATTGTTGCCCTGCGGTCAGATAGTCGCCGCCCAAGGGGAGTGTATATTTGCCGTGCAAGTATGCGATCGCATGTGTACGCCAAGCTGCCCAAAATCCCTCAGTCAGCGGACAGCTGCAAATCCGTTCGCACTTCACTCACCAGTGAATGATTTTTACCAGTGTGTGCAGTGTGTGCGCAGCCCAGGACTTATTCCTACAGTGCGATCAGAACGGGCCGATGGGGGCCGGAGCTGACATCACACGCCGCAGACCGGCGATGCCTGTTGTAGTTTGCCGACGCGAGTGCGCATTGCGACGCATGCACAGTTATTCGCTGATCGCCCGCTGTGCGAAAACACACAGCAGTGATTGGGTCTGATTCACCCCTCTAGTACACTACACTGCAAGGCATGATATGAGAACACTTTCCTAATGCGATGTCGCCTCTGCTTTTATCTAGCGTTCGAGGCCTTATGGTAATGTGTGTTTGTTTTGATCGGTTTTATTTTATAAACAAGCCAGATTGGATCCATCACATTTTATTATGGTGGATCTGTGTTTATGGTCCTGTCACTACACAGATTTCACGAGCTACGGCATTCCAGCGCACTAGATTTTCCCTTCTAGGTTTTGTTTTACTTGAAGGAAAGTATTGTGTAACCGTCGTGTTTGTTCCGAACAGTCAGACTCAAAAGGAGAAAGGATTTCATGGACCCCGTACATCAATCTGGCAAATCCTCGACGACCGATCCGATTTGCTAATTGGCGTTCTCTGATGATCGAGATTTTCAGATGATGGGCAAGATATAGTGCACACATATTCCGCAGCGCTTTCCAGAGAATATTTGCCCATTCACATCGGTCCCTGCCCCCAGTGGAGCTTCCAATTTATGGGGCAGATGTATTGAGACCTTGAAAAGTTGTATTAACCAGGAGAAGGCATAAGGAAGTGATAAACCAGTGATATGTGCAAGGTGATAAACGCACCAGCCAATCAGATCCTAACTGATAATTTACATATTGGAGCTGATTGGCTGTTGCCTTTATCACCTTGCACACATCACTGGTTTATCACTTCCTTATGCCATCTCCTGGTTAATACATCTGCCCCTATATTCTATATTACATGTACACGTATACACATTCACGCTAGGGTTAATTTTTGTTGGAATCCAATTGACCTACCAGTATAAGTTTGGATTGTGGGAGGAAACCGCAGTACCCGGAGGAAACCCACTCAAGTACGGGGAGAATATACAAACTCCGCACAGGTAGAGCTATGGTGGGAATCAAACCCATGACCTCAGTGCTGTGAGGCAGTAATGCTAACCACTACACCATCCGTACTGCCCCATTCCGTTGCCCCCTGCTGGGCGTCTATGCTAACGAGCATCTAATGGAGTTATTCAGTTGTTTTTCCGATGGACACCCATTAGTGGTTAACGCGCCTGACCGTTCCGGGTTCAGCCGCGCAAAGTGGCTAAACTCACATAAAGTGCTTGATTGGGTGTGCAAAGTCCGAGTTTAGGTGCCCAACCTACAGAGGCTGTGAGAAAAAAATATGATTGTCATCTCCAAGCATCAGTGATCTGGCTCTTCCTGTATTGTAAACAGGACCTGGGTTGGACTGCTCAAGCTGCCCGTGTTTTTTTTTCTGCGACCCTTTTACACCGAGCCGCGACCCAGGGTTAACCCAGTAATAACCCAGGTCACAGCAGCAGTTTGAAGAGGTATACTGGAGCAAACACAGAGTGACTGAAAAACTGTAGAAATGCACAATGCGGATTGGTTGATTCATGCACAGGGGCGTGGCTGGTGATGTCACAGCAGCTCATATGATGCCGTTCTCTGTTTTTCGACCTGCATCAGGACACATTGAGACGGGGTCCTAAAGATGTGGGATCAGTTTCGTCTGTCTGTAATAGCGTTGCAAGTACTTTTATGTTCATGAAAGCTGCGGTCGGGAGTATGTTTTACCTTCATGGTGCATCTAGGAAAAGTTGAACAGTGCCTAGCGACAGCCTCCGCTTATGGTAATTAATGCAAATTTGGAGAGAAATTACTGTTTGGGCAGGAAACCCATTGGCCATATGTTTAAATGAAGATCAGTGGTGGAATAAAAAGTAAGCTTTAATTATGTCTGTGGTATACAGTCTTACAGATATACAGTCCCAGCTTTGCAGAATCTCAAGGAAGCTGTGGGTTGCATGAAAACCAGCCAGCTCCCAGCATACAGTGCAGCTTTACATTAACGCAAACAGTGAATGGTGCATGAGTGGCCTGTGATTACCCAGAATACATAGCAGCAGCAGCAGCACTTTATGCTGTAACATTGTGCTAGGGTTACTGTATGTTTGGTTGTGCAACAAAGAAAGTTACTTTCTAGCAAAGCTGAAATGTGCAATAGTTCTTACCAACCAATCAGCAACTTGAGCTGTGTGTATCCTACGTTACACAATGAAACTAAGAATTTCATTGGCTTTGTGGTTGCAGACTAGTCGCTAGTAAATGAGTCCTGTTTCTATTTCCTATTTCCTCATTATTGCTAATGGTTTAATCCCTAAACGGTTTTGTAAACGCTATAAATGAAAGCCACAAATCACACACAGGTTTTCTTTTTCTTTACATAGAAAGTTTACAACATTTTTAAGTATGTGCCTGCTAGTAATTTTTCTTAGCTGTCTTTCTACGAATTATCTCCTGTAGAAAATCTCTCTGGAGAGTAGACAAGTATGGCTGCTAGACTCACACTCAGGCTCACACAGTTACCCAGCATGTCATGCGATGGCTGGGGGTGGAGTAGTGGGGTATCCGGACTCCAGGTCGACAACAAAAAGGTCGACACACCTTATGTCGACGCCAATTGGTCGACACACCTTAGGTCGACATGGACAAAAGTTCGACATGAGTTTTTCACGATTTTTTTCTTTTTTGGAACCTTTTCATACTTAACGATCCACGTGGACTACGATTGCAACGGTAATCTGTGCCGAGCGAAGCGGTAGCGGAGCGAAGGCACCATGCCCGAAGCATGGCGAGCGAAGCGGTGCACTAATTGGGGTTCCCGGTCACTCTACGAAGAAAACGACACCAAAAAAACATAAAAAACTCATGTCGACCTTTTTCCATGTCGACCTTGTTCCTGTCGACCTTTTGTCCATGTCGACCTAAGGTGTGTCGACCAATTGGCGTCAACCTAAGGTGTGTCGACCTTTTTATTGTCGACCCTGAGTCCCAGACCCGAGGAGTGGGAGAATGCTACTATGCAGACAGAGCTCAGAGAGGTGTTCCAAAGCCTTTCTGCTCCCTATATATATATGCGACTGTGTTGGGCATGGCGATCACATGACACTGTCTAAACTGAAGAGTTATAAGCCATATTAGCCTGAAGGAACAAACTAGGGAAATATAGTTGATGTTAGAAAGAAACTTAGATGGTTTGGCCTGATGTGTTCATGCAGATTTTGCTGGGTAAAAGTACCATTAGTGAGCAGCTTACCGTCTGCTCACTAATGCTTTCATCTTGTCTACTCCTCCAGATTCTGTTGTGTTCGGAGTTTAGACTTGTATGGCGCAATGCTTGTTTCATAATATTGGCTGATGCGTTACTCTGGGGAGCCAGCATTTGTTTCTGCTCCTGACTGCATCCGGAAAGGGCCCCTGCTGTCTCTGTGTTTTACTTTTGTTTTTCTCATTTATCTTTTATTGAGGCTACCGCAGCAATTCCATTTGCATACGTCTCCCGGATAATAATTGGCAAGTTTTCGTTTAATATTCATAGTTAATAAAAGACAGACATGTTGGTGGTAAAACAAAGTATGCTGGACGCCTACAAAGCATCGTCACATGCTTTTAGGATTGAATCTGTCGGCTGGTGGAAAGTTTTGTTTTTTTTCTTTGCAGTTTGCAAAAACTGGAGCCTGGTGAAGGAAACGGCGTCTTCATGTTAAATCGCTGCACAATATGTTATAAAAGGATGTTGGATTTTTTTTGGGGGGGATGCAACTATAAATCCCAGCATAAACCGCCAGCCTCGGGCTGGCATGGATTGCTAGAACATATAATTCTACTACAGTGGACGCCACGGAATGCCTTGCTTTTAGGCAGATACAGGCTAGTGAGTAATTAACGATGACTTGGAACGTCCCCCTTTATAATAGTCACTTCCCGCAGCTCATGCATATAATTTCTCTGCCAATCCTGGTTGCTGGTAGCCTGTGTGCTAGGTTCTGTTTTAGCATGAATCGTTGGCTAGAACAGAGGTAATATAATAGTATACCTGCCGCTAGAGATGCGCAGAGTAACAACACCTGTCAGCCTCACGGTTTATTTATTATTACATATATTCCACAGCACTTTAGAGAGACTCTTTTTAGTCGTTCACCTCACTCCCTGCACCAATGGATCTTACAGTCTATACTCCCTTCCTCATGGACACACACACACACACACACACACACACACACACACACACACACACACACACACACACACACACACACACACACACACACACACACACACGCTGGGGTTCATTTTTTGGTCAGAAGTCAGTTAACCTACCAGTATGTTTTTGGAGTGTGGGAGAAAACAACCAGAGGAAACCCACGCAAACACAAGTGGGACATACAAACTCCACACAGATGGTGCATTGGTCAGGAATTGAACTTTTGATCTCAGGGGGGGAGGGGGGGGGGCAGTAATGTTTACCACCACACTGACTGTGCTGCCTGGTCTCTTGTATACATGACTGTGGTAAAACCACAATGTATGAATGGTTGAACTCAATGTCACGTGGTCTCTTTCAGCCGGATTATATTACTATGATTTATTTTTGAAAGTTTTCTGTGAACCACAAGGGAATACATTTGATATGGCGGCAGATGGGATGTCGATGGTCATATGACCGACACCGGCATCACAATGCAGAGAATTCCGTCAGTATGTTTTACCTTAACCCCCTGACTTTAACCCTCCTGTCCCGCAACATAACCCTAACCTACACCCCCCCCTATCCTGCAGCCTAACTACAACCCTCTCCGATGGTGCCTAAACCTACCCCCTCGCAGCCTAACCCTCTCTGGTGGTGCCTAAACCTAACCCCCCCCCCCCCCTCCCATTCTCCGTAGCCTATCCCTAACCCCCCTCCCCACACCCTATCCCTGACCCTCCCTTCCCTGCAACCTAACATAACCCACCCAGGAGTGACTAACCCCCCTCTCCCCGCAGCCTATCCCCTCCCCCACCACCCATGGCTTACCACTGAATATTCCTGGGAGAGGTCGATCGGGATTCCGACTTTTGGGATCCCACCGCCGTCATTTTGATCCATGTCGGTATTCCGACTGCCGAGATCCTGAACAGATCCCACCACAAGTTAGACTGTCATGCACACCATTTCTGAGTTATTAATCATAATATGCTGGTAGGGAATATAGATTGTTAGCACCACTGCTGCTGACATCAAGACTAAGGGGGGAGATATAGTAGGGTGCAGGAGTTTGTGCGAGTGTGTCTGTAGTTTTAAAGCGGCAATTATCGGCAAGGCAAAACCAACCTGTTTTCCCTTTGTAAATGATTGCTGCTTTAATAATACGGGTATACTTGCACAAACTCCCGCACCTCCAGCTTCTCGCACCCCATTACATTTACTTCCAATTGTCCTCTGTAAAGTGCTGCGTATGGAGTCACGTTACAAGTAAATGCTAATTAATAAATGGTAAACATTTAGCACTTTTACCGAAATATAGGCCCAGCCCACAGAACGCTACGAGCCCTGGGCCTGGTTCTGAGTCGTGCATATACATTGTGGACACCAAACTCAGTGGCATCTCCTGCACCTAGCACAGGGTGATGAGTATGGAACACCGGGGACACGCTGCAAATGGTATGACTGCTGACGCGACTATATGCGATTTCACATCCACTCCTCTGTCCGCAAGAGTTGTGGGCATCGTTATTTATCTATTAGCAGTTTCTTATATAGCACAGCAAATTCCGTTGCGTTTATTGTCATCATTGCCCCGTACGCCTCCCCCACGGCGGACGCAGGAGACACGACAGTGTATACGTGGTACACTTTGCTAGATGCGGCCACATTCGGACTTGTGTTTAGCTCTCACTTACTGGAATTATGTGACCACATTGTTTAAACAAAACTCAGAGAAGCTCTGCACGCACTTTATATATTATAAACACTCAAAACGGTTTCTATTTCTATAGTTATAAACAAAGAATGTTTCGTTACAGTTGTTAAGTTACAGTCGTTACATTTGTTAAGCTGACCAACTGCACCAAAGTCTTCCCCATCTGGTCAGTCCTGCTCTAGCACTCAGAATTATAAACATGGCTACTGCCATCATATACAGATGGAGCCAAGCTAATCGTGGCTCCGTCTACGACTCAGTGCGCCCGACAAAGGCTCACTTCCGGGAATGAATGGGACGCGTGTGCATCGTAGATACACACGCACCCCATTCAAAGTGAATGGGAGCTTCTCTTTTAAGCTGCCCGGCAAGGCCAGGCGCACGTGCTCCTAGGCACGGCGCGCCTCCCCGTCTGCGATGCAGCAGCTCCACCTGTAAAACTTGCTTCCTGGTTTTGAGGCTTTTAAAGGTAAGACCTCCACCAAGCATGTCTGCTGTAAAACACCTAGGAAGCAGCGGACACACTGGGGTGTATGAGAATATGTGATCACATAAAGATTCATTAAAAAAAATTCATCAAATAAAAAGCATTGATCTGCTGCACTCACCTCTCCTAGATCTGAGGTGCATGAGGTATGTGACCACATTGTTTAAACAACAATCACAGAAACTCTGCACTCACACTATATATATATACACATATATAAAAGGATATATATATATATATATATATATTTATTTTATAATCACTGCAGATTCTCGTCAGGGGATGTTTACAGTCGGCAGAAGTCTCTGGTTCCAGCCATCGCACCACCAAAAGTCCTGACAGTAACTAGACACTGTTATTCCCTCTCTAGTCACTGGCCAACGAACTCTGCGCCAGTCGTACCATCCCCAACACAAGACCAGCTACTTATACCTCCTCCCAAGCACTCACTAACTGAATAATCACACCCATGTGGTCCACCTGTGAAGCTGTGCTGTGTGTGCAGAAAAATGTGAAGGTTTAAGCCTGTCTGCAGCATAAGCTTGCAGAATTTCAGGGGAAGCCTTAATGCCCATACACACTGGGCGATTTTGAGCTGGAAGCAGCTCACTTTTGGTGTTTTGAGCTGCCTTCAGCTCAAAGCCGCCCAGTGTGTATGCCCAAACGATGAGCGCTGATGCGCGCTCCCGCTTCATCGCTGGCAGCCGCTGTTCATCTACTGGTATTACCAGTTGATGAACGGCGGAGTGAAAGCTGCTCACCCCCGCTGACATCGCTGGGCAGCGGGGAAAAGCGAGCGCTTTTCAGCCCAGCGATGTCAGCGATCATCTCTGTTCATACACGCTGGGCAAAAACACCCAGTGTGTATGGACCTTTTTAGCCTCTCCTATAACAGCCTGTGGCATACTACACTTGTTGCCACATATATATCCCCTTAGCTTTGCCAACCTAGGTGAAGCACACATTGGGGGTCATTCCGAGTTGAATGCTTGCTGCAGTTTTTCGCAGCGCAGCGAACAGGTTACTACTGCGCATACGTATGCACCGCAATGCGCAGACGCGTCATACGGGTACAACGCGTATCGTTGCTGGGCGATGGATTTAACGAAGAATCCATTCGCACAGCCGATTGCAAGGAGATTGACAGGAAGAGGGCGTTTGTGGGTGTCAACTGACTTTTCAGGGAGTGTTTGGAAAAACGCAGGCGTGTCCAAGCGTTTGCAGGGCGGGTGTCTGACGTCAATTCTGGCACCAAAAAGACTGAAGTGATCGCAGCGGCTGAGTAAGTCCAGAGCTACTCTGAAACTGCAAAAAAAGTTTTCGTCCTGCTCGGATGCACATGCGTTCGCACACTTGCAAAGCGAAAATACACTCCCCCGCGGGCGGCGACTATGCGTTTGCACGGCTGCTTAAAGTAGCTAGTGAGCGATCAACTCGGAATGACCCCCATTGTCTGCCAAACTGCTCTTTTTGCCACTGAACCACCAGAAAAACCAGCACACCAAATTGCAAAATTACAGTAGAAAATAGATATAAATCACCAAATAGCATCACAAAGTGTCAAAAAAAAAGTACCATCAGCCACAAATATTCAGCGTCCGTAAGAGGGCTTGATACTTATCTGGCATCATACAGTGACATATATAATTGATAAGTAACACTTTTAACATCAGAACGCCTTCAGAAGTTTATATATCTCCTGGAACAGAGCGAGTGAGTGCAGATTGGTCAAGGTCAAAAATATCTTTTCACGATTTAGTAGAGATTTCTGGCAAATGACGGGAAACTGGGCGCAGCCGGGCAGAAAGGCACAAGACGCACAGTGAGGAGGCCCTTTGAGGATTCCACTGTTCCTGTATCCTCAGCAGTGACTAATGAGAGAAATCTGAACTAGGACAAGTGAAATCTGGATAACTGGATGTAAAAGGTAATTTTACATGGGAAGACTTCTCGAATATCCAATATACTGAATATGCTCATCTGCAGCTAATGACAGAGCCTATCTAATTTACAGCTCCCCCCACCCCCAAAAAAATGAGCACTACAAATATCTTCCAGTAAGCCGTGCTTGTATGGTTCTCCACTGAAGATAATACAAAGGCGTGGCAGCCATTTTGGCTCACCGGTTCTGAGACTTATTCATCCTACCCAGGAAGGATCCAGGCGATGCAGCTATTTTAGCCAAAACACATTGGTAATCAAAGGAGCAAGCCGGCCTACACCATAAACACTGCTAATAGTACAATCACCGATATAAAATGAAAGGCAGGCAGAGACTGCACCTAGGGGGATAACTGCGTAATACAAAAAGAAGGAGCCGGTCTACAATAATGTAGACAGCAACTCCTACAGTCGGGATGTCATAATGTGGGCATTGAACATTTCAGCATGTAGAGAATGTGGACATGAAATGTCATGTTGTGAAATGTCGACATTCTGCACGGGCCGGCAGTGGAGGGTTCGGATTAGGCTATGGTGGGGGGGTTTAGGGTTAGGCTATGGGTGGGGAGGGTTAGGGTTAGGCTGCGAGAAGAAGGGAAGGTTAGGGTTAGGCTATGGGAGGTTAGGATTAGGCTGCAGTAGTTTAGGGTTAGGCTGTGGGAGGGAACGGTTAAGCTATGGGAGAGGAGGGTTAGAGGTAGGCTATTGGATGAAAAATGCTACAGGAGGGTTAGACTGCAGGAGAGGACAGTTAGGGTTAGGTTGCGGGAGGGGAGTGTTAGGGTTAGGCTTCGGCAGGGGGAGGGTTAGGCTGCGAGAGGGTAGGATTAGAGTTAGGCTGCGGGAGGGGAGGGTTAGAGTTAGGCTGCGGGAGGGGAGGGTTAGGGTTAGGCTGTGGGAGGGGAGGGTTAGGGTTAGGCTGCGGAGAGGGGAGGGTTAGAGTTAGGATGCAATGGGGAGGATTAGAGTTAGGCTGCAGGAGTGGAGAGCTGGAGTTAGGCCGCTGGAGGGGATGGCTAGAGTTAGGCTGCTGGAGAGTTAGGGTTAGGCTACGGGAGGGGATGGCTAGAGTTAGGCTACAGGAGGGTTAGGGTTAGGCTGCGGGACTCGGGAGGGGAGAGTTAGGGTTAGGCTGCGGGAGGGGAGGGCTAGGTTTAGACTTCAGGAGGGGAGGGCTAGAGTTAGGCCGCTGGAAGGGAGGGCTAGAGTTAGGCCGCTGGAGGGGAGAGCTAGAGTTGGGTTTTGGGAATGGATGGTTAGGCTACGGGAGGGGAGTGTTAGGCTGCCGGAGAGGAGAGTTAGGATTAGGCTATGGGAGGGGAGGATTAGGGTTAGGCTATGGGAGGGCTAGGGTTAGGCTGTGGCAGGGGAGGATTAGGGTTAGGCTACAGGAGGGGAGAGTTAGGATTAGGCTGCTGGAGAGGAGAGTTAGGATTAGGCTATGGGAGAGGAGAGTTAGGGTTAGGCTACAGGAGTGGAGTGTTGGATTTGGGCCACGGAATTGAAGGTTAGGCGACATTTTGTCAACATTTCATCAATGTCGACATTATGAACGTTTACCAAATAAACCCAGACCCCAAAGATATCAAAAGTTTGACATCAAATAAGTATAATAAAAAATATTTTTACATTTATAAAATATATGAACATTTAGTGAGTGTTTTGCAATCCAACCCCCCCTCACCCCCGTGTCTCTAGGCTCCCAACATCATTTTACTTCAGGGGTATGATTTTGTACAAACTTCAGTCATTGGCGATTGGTAGCTGCCTCCTTGTAGGCTGCACCCCGTTATCTATTTCCAAAGTAAAAACCTCTTATCATTATTATTATTACCCTTTATTTGTATAGTGTCCACATATTATGCAGCCCAGAGCATTGCTGCCAACAATCATTTATTTATGTAAGCCAAGTCAGTGATCCAGGACTGTGTGTGTCACTGCTCAGAAATATTGCAGCATGCAGCGAACAACTAATAAGTACATAATATCATGAGAATATCATGTCCCTCTAACAACTAAGGAAAGGTATAGCAGTTTGATTAAACCTGCGCACAATAGATCATTAATGCTCCTGTTGGCTGTTTAGAAGCCATCAGGAACTTTTGAGCGCGGTATAATTGTGTAAAAGTAAAATACCAGTCAATCAAGGTTTGGATGAAACAATCTGTTTCCTTGGCTGAATCAGCTCAGGATATACAATATTTCATTTTCCAGTAATTTTCTGTGGATTCCTATTGTATGCTGATTCCAGGCTCCAAAGCCAGTCATGTAAACTGTACAAAAATGTTCCTTTACTTTAGCTGCCAATTCATCTTCCCAATAACGTTCACTATACGCAGAATGCAGAGAAATACAGTAGGTGCTTGCTGAGGTTGCGTTACAAGGATGGCTTTTCCAAACGGAACGGGCCTCCTCTTAGAGTCAGGAGTCAGTCCCGCAAGACGGTGCCCTGGCAAAACCATATTGTGTTGTCTGGGGTGACACATTTAAAATATGTGGAGTGATTTAAAGATGGAGGGTCCTAGCTCAACTCTAGTTTGCAGTGTAAACATAAGTACGTGTAACTAAAAAGCCGGCAGTGTTTTCCATCCATCCAAAAAATACATATACTGTATACTAATGCAGAGGTTCTCAAACTCTGTCCTCAGGACCCCACATGGTTCACATTTTCCATGTCACCCAGCAGCTGCACTGTGTGTCACCAACTGTTACATTTTAAAAATCTACAGGTGACCTGCAAAACATGAACCGTGTGGGGTCCTGAGGACCGAGTTTTAGAACCTGTGCACTAATGTATTTGCACACCTTGTCTCCCAGCATGGTGTGTCTGGGTGCAAATTTCTACCCTACAGTTGAATTTTCTCTTAACTCTAAATAAGATGCAATTTAATACCTCCTAACATTGGGACATAAGGCTTAGGGAGAGTGTGGGGGGATGTGGGGTGTGGTCACACCCTACTGGGTGGTTTTGTAAGAAAACTATACATTTTCACGCCCACACTAAAGAGCTTGCCTCCGCTGTGTCCAGCAGTGGACTACCTAATAAATATAAATTAGACGGTGTGCAGATCCCTGAAATCATGACTCTTTCTCTGAAATAGTGGTGGGTGAGTTACGTGGTGGAACTGCAGAACATTGGTGGGTGGGTAGAAGGGTGGAACTGCAGTAATAGTGGTAGGTGAATTAGATAGTGGAACTGCAGTAATATAGTGGTGGGTGGGTGGGCTGGGTGGTGGAACTGCACTACAAATGATGGGTGGTTTGGGTGGTGGAACTAGAGTGCTAATGGCAGGTAGGTTGGTGACATGGCAGTAAGAGTGGTGAGAGGGTTGGGTGGTGGAACTGCAGTAAGAGTGGTGGGCGGGTTGGGTGGTGGAACTGCAGTACTAGTGGTGGGTGGGTTGGGTGGTGGAACTGCAGTACTAATGGTGGGTGGGTTGGGTGGTGGAACTGCAGTACTAGTGGTGGGTGGGTTGGGTGGTGGAACTGCAGTACTAGTGGTGGGTGGGTTGGGTGGTGGAACTGCAGTACTAGTGGTGGGTGGGTTGGGTGGTGGAACTGCAGTAATAGTGGTGCGTTTGGTGGTGGAAATGCAGTACTAATGGGTTGGATGGTGTAACTGCAGTACTAGTGGTGGGTGGGTTGGGTGGTGGAACTGTAGTACTAATGGGTTGGGTGACTTATTCATGGGTTGGGTGGGTTAAGTGCTGGAACTGCAGTAATATTGGGTGTATTGGGTGTTAGAGCTGCAGTAATAGTGACGGGTGGACTGGGTGGTGGAACTGCAGTACTAGTGGCGAGCGGGTAGGGTGGAGGACTCAGGGAACATGTCTGTGTATGGTATTCTCATTACCAGTGGATATAGTAAGTGGTGGTTAAGGAGCATGTCTGTGACTGTGGTGTTCTCAGTACCTTGTTTAGCAGTGCTTCCCTTAGTGCTGTTAATTAAATATGTTTTGCAAGCCTATTAAAAACATTCATTAGTGTTGTTAAACCCCCCCTCATCCCAAACAACCAAATAGTCCTCCTTCAGCTAACTGGTAACAAATCAGTGCAGCAACAGCGTTCCAATAAAATATGCACCAGACGAGACAGGAGTTCTGGAAGCTGCGAATGCGGCATACGATAAACTGGGAACTGTTTCTCTTCTCAGAGACCTTCTGTTCTTTAAATATTCTGTCTCTTTGTTTAAGAATATTTCAGGATCTTATGAATAAGCAGCCGGGTGCGCTATTTATAGCAGCTTCTGCAAAACCCAAGCGGTGAAAGCAGCTCATTAAAAAAAAAAGCCCAATATTATTTTTACTGCAGTGTCAGACACTATAAAAAGTCCTACCATGCGGACTTAGCTGTTGTCAGTGGTATTTCTGTAATGCAGAGTCTATTACGTCCCTGAGTGATTCTGTGCGGCATCGCTAGAATGGATAGTGGTTCTGCAACTGCTTCCAATTTAGAGTGCTGCATTAGAGTGGTAGGCTGGAGGTCAGCGCATAGTGGACAGCTCCCAGAATAGATTATGATGACATACACACTGTCAGTACCTGCCTTACTGGCTTTTTATGCTGCATGGGCCACAATTGTAGCCTGCAACTTCCAGAGCCTCTATCGTGAGCACTAAGCAACCCTACGTTCGCCCACCCAGTAAACAAGAGCTAGATGAATCCCAGCAGCCAGAAAGTCGCTGCCCGCTGCCATTTTTGGAGAGTCATTTGAGGTCTACGGAGGCACATCCTTCCCGGGTTCTTTATAATAGCCCGCTGGCTCCTCCGTTCTGTATTACTGCACTGCAGTGAATGTAGGTCAGCACACAACAATCTGCTGCACAAACTCTAATGACGAGTCCGGCTGCAGCCTCTCGGTTCCGGCCTCTGCACACCTCTGCTTGCGTTTGCGTGTATTATAGAAGCCAGACCGAGAAGATTTAGGTGTGCAGAAAAAGGTTGCTTGAGGCAATCCTGAAATAAAGATTGCTGTGGAAGATTGCCATCATGAAAGCTTTGTCCAGACATGCACAGCTGTACAATTTATGTATTGCAAATCTGAGTGGACAATAACAGGAGCTTTTACAGTTCTATTATTACGGTCAATTGTTCGAAGAGCGATGGAAAATATATACAGTATATATATTTTTTCCCCAATGTCAGCAAAACGAATGGAGAAAAACCCAGTGATGAATATAGAATTGACAACCTGGAAATCCAGTTGAGATTTCCAGATCTTTTCTTGCCAAGTAGAGACGCTTGTTTGAATATGGATTAATCCGACCCTGTTCGAAGCCCTAAAATATAAAAATTTGTTTTTGGGTTGAATAGCATTAGTTGTATATTATAACTGCTAAGCTGTAAACTGAAATTCTAAGTTTGAGTTTGCAGCTCACCGTAGTAGAACAGAAATCTTTGACATTTTTATTTTATTCTCTGAAAAAGCAAGTTAAATGCCTTTTCAAGCATGCATTTGATAGTTATTTTTACTCGGTTATCCTCATACAAATCATTATATCCTTTTCAAAATCTCTCTGGTGGACACACAGTAATGGCTGCCAGACAGTGAGAATACTGCACAGATAGAGGCTGTGATAACGATAGTAGAAGTGATGTTTCAGTACAGACATGGCCCAAAGGGACATTCCAAAAACACTCCGCTCATTACAACATTTGTCATGTGGCTGTGGTTACTATGGTAGTCCAGTATCCTAAATTAATAGTAAGAGTGGTGGGTGGGTTGGGTGGTGGAACTGCAGTAGTAGCGGTGGGTGGGTAGGGTGGTGGAACTGCAATAATAGTGGTGGGTGGGTTTGATGGTGGAACTGTAGTACTAATGCAGTACTCTTAAAAAGCAAGTTTAAATACCTTTTCAAGCATGCGTTTGATAGATATTTCTCTATCGTCCTAGTGGATGCTGGGGTTCCTGAAAGGACCATGGGGAATAGCGGCTCCGCAGGAGACAGGGCACAAAAAGTAAAGCTTTAGGATCAGGTGGTGTGCACTGGCTCCTCCCCCTATGACCCTCCTCCAAGCCTCAGTTAGATTTTTGTGCCCGGCCGAGAAGGGTGCAATCTAGGTGGCTCTCCTAAAGAGCTGCTTAGAAAAGTTTAGCTTAGGTTTTTTATTTTACAGTGAGTCCTGCTGGCAACAGGATCACTGCAACGAGGGACTTAGGGGAGAAGAAGTGAACTCACCTGCGTGCAGGATGGATTGGCTTCTTTGGCTACTGGACATTAGCTCCAGAGGGACGATCACAGGTACAGCCTGGATGGTCACCGGAGCCTCGCCGCCGGCCCCCTTGCAGATGCTGAAACAAGAAGAAGGTCCAGAATCGGCGGCATGAAGACTCCTCAGTCTTCTTAAGGTAGCGCACAGCACTGCAGCTGTGCGCCATTTCCTCTCAGCACACTTCACACGGCAGTCACTGAGGGTGCAGGGCGCTGGAAGGGGGGCGCTCTGGGAGGCAATGAAAACCTATTTTTGGCTAAAAATACCTCACATATAGCCTCCGGGGGCTATATGGAGATATTTAACCCCTGCCAGAATCCGTTAAGAGCGGGAGACGAGGCCGCCGAAAAAGGGGCGGGGCCTATCTCCTCAGCACACAGCGCCATTTTCCCTCACAGAAAGGCTGGAGGGAAGGCTCCCAGGCTCTCCCCTGCACTGCACTACAGAAACAGGGTTAAAACAGAGAGGGGGGGCACTAATTTGGCGTTAGAAATATATAAAAAAGATGCTATAAGGGAAAACACTTATATAAGGTTGTCCCTATATAATTATAGCGTTTTTGGTGTGTGCTGGCAAACTCTCCCTCTGTCTCTCCAAAGGGCTAGTAGGTCCTGTCCTCTATCAGAGCATTCCCTGTGTGTGTGCTGTGTGTCGGTACGTGTGTGTCGACATGTATGAGGACGATGTTGGTGAGGAGGCGGAGCAATTGCCTGTAATGGTGATGTCACTCTCTAGGGAGTCGACACCGGAATGGATGGCTTATTTAGGGAATTACGTGATAATGTCAACACGCGGCAAGGTCGGTTGACGACATGAGACGGCCGACAAACAATTAGTACCGGTCCAGACGTCTCAAAAACACCGTCAGGGGTTTTAAAACGCCCGTTTACTTTAGTCGGTCGACACAGACACAGACAGGGACACTGAATCCAGTGTCGACGGTGAATAAACAAACGTATTCCTTATTAGGGCCACACGTTAAGGGCAATGAAGGAGGTGTTACATATTTCTGATACTACAAGTACCACAAAAGAGGGTATTATGTGGGATGTGAAAAAACTACCGTAGTTTTTCCTGAATCAGATAAATTAAATGAAGTGTGTGATGATGCGTGGGTTCCCCCCGATAGAAAATATGGGCGGTATACCCTTTCCCGCCAGAAGTTAGGGCGCGTTGGGAAACACCCCTTAGGGTGGATAAGGCGCTCACACGCTTATCAGAACAAGTGGCGGTACCGTCTATAGATAGGGCCGTCCTCAAGGAGCCAGCTGACAGGAGGCTGGAAAATATCATAAAAAGTATATACACACATACTGGTGTTATACTGCGACCAGCGATCGCCTCAGACTGGATGTGCAGAGCTGGGGTGGCTTGGTCGGATTCCCTGACTAAAAATATTGATACCCTTGACAGGGACAGTATTTTATTGACTATAGAGCATTTAAAGGATGCATTTCTATATATGCGAGATGCACAGAGGGATATTTGCACTCTGGCATCAAGAGTAAGTGCGATGTCCATATCTGCCAGAAGATGTTTATGGACACGACAGTGGTCAGGTGATGCAGATTCCAAACGGCACAAAGGTGTATTGCCGTATAAAGGAAGAGGAGTTATTTGGGGTCGGTCCATCGGACCTGGTGGCCACGGCAACTGCTGGAAAATCCACCGTTTTTTACCCTAAGTCACATCTCTGCAGAAAAAGACACCGTCTTTTCAGCTTCAGTCCTTTCGTCCCTATAAGAGTCATATCTGCCCAGGGATAGAGGAAAGGGAAGAAGACTGCAGCAGGCAGCCCATTCCCAGGAACAGAAGCGTTCCACCGCTTCTGACAAGCTCTCAGCATGACGCTGAGACCGTACAGGACCCCTGGATCCTACAAGTAGTATCCCAGGGGTACAGATTGGAATGTCGAGACGTTTCCCCTGCGCAGGCTCCTGAAGTCTGCTTTACCAAGGTCTCCCTCCGACAAGGAGGCAGTATGGGAAAAAATTCACGAGCTGTATTCCCAGAAGGTGATAATTAAATTACCCCTCCTACAACAAGAAAAGGGGTATTATTCCACACTATATTGTGGTACTGAAGCCAGAAGGCTAGGTGAGACCTATTCTAAATCTAAAAAAATTTGAACACTTACAAAGGTTCAAATCAAGATGGAGTCACTCAGAGCAGTGATAACGAACCGGGAAGAAGGGGACTATATGGTGTCCCGAGACATCAGGGATGCTTACCTCCATGTCCCAAATTTGCCCTTATCACTAAGGGTACCTCAGGTTCGTGGTACAGAACTGTCACTATTAGTTTCAGACGCTGCCGTTTGGATTGTCCACGGCACCCCGGGTCTTTACCAAGGTAATGGCCGAAATGATGGTTCTTCTTCGAAGAAAAGGCGTCTTAATTATCCCTTACTTGGACGATCTCCTGATAAGGGCAAAGTCCAGGGAACAGTTGGAGGTCGGAGTAGCATGATCCCGACAACAAGTCTCCTGTGCTTAGGGATGATTCTGGACACAGTCCAGAAAAAGGTGTTTCTCCCGGAAGAGAAAGCCAGGGAGTTATCCGAGCTAGTCAGGAACCTCCTAAAATCAGTGCATCATTGCACAAGGGCCATGGTAAAAAAATGGTGACTTCCTTCGAAGCAATTCCAGTCGGCAGATTTCATGCAAGAACTTTTCAGTGGGATCTGCTGGACAAAGGGTCCGGATCGCATCTTCAGATGCATCAGCGGATAACCCTATATCCAAGGACAAGGGTGTCTCTCCTGTGGTGGTTACAGAGTGCTCATCTTCTAGAGGGCCGCAGATTCGGCATTCAGTTTTGGATGTTGGTGACCACGGAGGCCAGCCCGAGAGGCTGGGGAGCAGTCACACAAGGAAAAAATTTCCAGGGAGTGTGATCAAGTCTGGAGATTTTTCTCCACATAAATATAGCTAAGGGTAAATTTATAATGCTCTAAGCTTAGCAAGACCTCTGCTTCAAGGTCAGCCGGTATTGATCCAGTGGGATAAAACATCACGGCAGTCGCCCACGTAAATAGACAGGGCGGCACAAGAAGCAGGAGGGCAGTGGCAAAAACTGCAAGGACTTTTCGCTGGGCGGAAAATCATGTGATAGCACTGTCAGCAGTGTTTCATTCCGGGAATGGAAACTGGGAAGCAGACTTCCTCAGTAGGCACGACCTCCACCCGGCAGAGTGGGAACTTCATGGGGAAGTTTTCCACATGATTGTAAACCGTTGGGAATTACCAAAGGTGGACATGATGGCGTCCCGTCTGAACAAAAAACGGGACAGGTATTGCGCCAGGTTAAGAGACCCTCAGGCAATAGCTGTGGACGTTCTGGTAACACCGTGGGTGTACCAGTCGGTGTATGTGTTCCATCCTCTGCTTTTCATACCTAAGGTACTGAGAATTATAAGACGTAGAGGAGTAAGAACTATACTCATGGCTCCGGATTGGCCAAGAAGGACTTGGTACCCGGAACTTCAAGAGATGCTCACAGAGGACTTATGGCCTCTGCCGCTAAGAAGGGACTTGTTTCAGCAAGTACCATGTCTGTTCCAAGACTTACCGCAGCTGCGTTTGACGGCATGGCGGTGGAACGCCGGATCCTAAGGGAAAAGGCATTCAGGAAGAGGTCATTCCTACCCTGGTCAAAGCCAGAAAGGAGGTGACCGCACAACATTATCACCACATGTGGCGAAAATATGTTGCGTGGTGTGAGGCCAGGAAGGCCCCACGAAGAAATTTCAACTCGGTCGATTCCTGCATTTCCTGCAAACAGGAGTGTCTATGGGCCTCAAATTGGGGTCCATTAAGGTTCAAGTTTCGGCCCTGTCGATTTTTCTTCCAGAAAGAATTGGCTTCAGTTCCTGAAGTCCAGAAGTTTGTCAAGGGAGTATTGCATATACAACCCCCTTTTGTGCCTCCAGTGGCACTGTGGGATCTCAACGTAGTTCTGGGATTCCTCAAATCACATTGGTTTAAAACCAGTCAAATCTGTGGATTTGAAGCATCTCACATGAAAAGTGAACATGCTCTTGGACCTGGCCTGGACCAGGCGAGTGTCAAATTGGTGGGTTTTTTCTCAAAAAAGCCCATATCTGTTTGTCCATTCGGACAGGGCAGAGCTGCGGACTCGTCCCCAGTTCTCTCCCTAAGGTGGTGTCAGTGTTTCACCTGAACCAGCTTATTGTGGTGTCTTGCGCCTACTAGGGACTTGGAGGACTCCAAGTTGCTAGATGTGGTCAGGGCCCTGAAAATATAGGTTCCAGGACGGCTGGAGTCAGGAAAACTGACTTGCTGTTATCCTGTATGCACCCAACAAACTGGGTGCTCTTGCTTCTAAGCAGACTTTTGCTAGTTGGATGTGTAATACAATTCAGCTTGCACATTCTGTGGCAGGCCTGCCACAGCCAAAATATGTAAATGCCCATTCCACAAGGAAGGTGGGCTCATCTTGGGCGGCTGCCCGAGGGGTCTCGGCTTTACAACTTTGCCGAGCGGCTATTTAGTCAGGGGCAAACACGTTTGTAAAATCCTACAAATTTGATAACCTGGCTAAGGAGGACCTGGAGTTCTCTCATTCGGTGCTGCAGAGTCATCCGCACTCTCCCGCCCGTTTGGGAGCTTTGGTATAATCTCCATGGTCCTTTCAGGAACCCCAGCATCCACTAGGACGATAGAGAAAATAAGAATTTACTTACCGATAATTCTATTTCTCGGAGTCCGTAGTGGATGCTGGGCGCCCATCCCAAGTGCGGATTATCTGCAATACTTGTACATAGTTACAAAAATCGGGTTATTATTGTTGTGAGCCATCTTTCAGAGGCTCCGCTGTTATCATACTGTTAACTGGGTTCAGATCACAGGTTGTACAGTGTGATTGGTGTGGCTGGTATGAGTCTTACCCGGGATTCATAAATCCTTCCTTATTGTGTACGCTCGTCCGGGCACAGTATCCTAACTGAGGCTTGGAGGAGGGTCATAGGGGGAGGAGCCAGTGCACACCACCTGATCCTAAAGCTTTACTTTTTGTGCCCTGTCTCCTGCGGAGCCGCTATTCCCCATGGTCCTTTCAGGAACCCCAGCATCCACTACGGACTCCGAGAAATAGAATTATCGGTAAGTAAATTCTTATTTTTTACTCGGTTATCCTCATACATATCATTATCTCCTTTTCAAAATCTCTCTGGTTGACACGCAGTAATGGCTGCCATACAGCGAGAATACTACACAGACAGAGACTGTGATAACGATAGTAGAGGGGATGTTTCAGTACAGACATAGCACAAAGGGACGTTCCAAAAACTCTCCGCTCATTACAACATTTGTCATGTGGCTGTGGTTACTATGGTAGTCCAGTATCCTACAGTAATAGTGTTTGTAGAAAACAAAAAAGGGTGAATAATAAATGCCATGGGATTTCATTGGATTGTTGCTTTAAACTTTTTAGTGTCTTTATGCTGGTCTTGTATAAGTTAATTCTGTTACTTGATGGCACAACAGACAACTTTCAGCACTGTAGGGCTAGTGTAAAACCATTTGCAGTGCGTGTAAGGTGCTGACGTGTCCGTTTCACATGCATGACCAGATTTTGCAGTTTTAAATGAATTCCTGAAAGTTGGTTCCACTTAAGGCTGACTCGCCTCTCCTAACTAGCATTGGAAATAAATGATTAAAACTAATAGCTTACTGATTGCTTTATGTTGTCAGACATGTTATGAAATAATCTTATGTAAAATTATTAATATTTTTTTTTAACGTGGATTATTTTTGTATACCTGCGTCTGCTAAGTTTGTTCGTGCCGTTCATGTTTCCATGTAAATGACCCAATCCGTTACCTTTGTAGTGAATGGGGTAAATGGAAAGATATCTCCGTTAAGTGTAATGTATGTAGGAGTTTAATTACGTGGAGGCTTCATTAGTAAACAGTGATTATTTTCTTGTTTTGGAATTTTGAAGATGACAATCAGGTGATGCTTTAATGATTAGCTCCTCTGTAGGCTCCTGTCTGTGCTAGGTCTGGAGGTGCTCGCTCATACATGCTGCCTCTGTCACAGCCAGGTCGGATTTAGGGGTCTATTTACTAAGCATTGGATGGAGATAAAGTGAAGAGAGATAAAGTAGCAGCCAGTCAGCTTCTAACTGCCGTGCTGCAGGCCGGGTTTGAAAAATGACAGCTAGGAGCTGGTTGGTTGGTACTTGACGCCGTCCACTTTATCTCCTTCCAAAGCTTAGTAAATAGATCTCTATGTCCTTAATGGACATACGTTCTACGTACAGTACATGTATTTTTGGGTACGGCCTGCCTAAGATCAAGTAAGCAGACTGGTGTATTCACATAGCTAGAGGTTAATCCACATTTGGGAGCTGGCACCCTCGCTAATTGCCGATTCCCGTACAATCTGCTTTGTGTGCATATTGTAATACGGGGGTAGTGTTCACAGTAACAAAATGGAATATTGCTGCTGCTTTATGTCACCTGTACAGCAGCTCCGTTGTTTTCAGAGGCAGTCCTGAAAGTCTCAGTTTAAATATAAGATAAATCCTGAATACTACGTGCCTTTAACAACTGCAGATATTGCTGCAAGAACATAGTGTAGTCCTTAGTTCTTGGAGAAGGCTGCACTAAGATACATAAGGACTGTTATGTGGCCCACTAGTAACATAGGGGGAGATGTATTAACCTGGAGAAGGCATAAGGAAGTGATAAACCAGTGATATGTGCAAGGTGATAAAGGCACCAGCCAATCAGCTCCCAACTGTTAATTTACATAATGGAGCTGATTGGCTGGTGCCTTTATCACCTTGCACTTATCACTGGTTTATCACTTCCTTATGCCTCCTCCAGGTTAATACATCTGCCCCTGTGTGAGGCATATGTATCAATGCTTGGAGAGAGATAAAGAACCAACCAATCCACTTCCAACTGTCATTTTTCAAAAGTGTCACTCAGGAGCTGATTGGTTGGTACTTTATCTATCTGCAAGCTTTGATACATATGCCCCCTTAGATTGTTGCTGTAGCTCCTGTACTTCTAGTTATGGCCCCCGATCAGTGATATCTAAAATGTACAGGACTCACCAAAAGGAACCTTTCCCAATGAGTGGCACAAATATAGACTTGGATGGAATCGGACGATATGGGCAGCAGGGCAGTAAAGTGGTCTCTCTCCTGGGGAAATTAAAGCGCCAGTCATGGAAATGATTGCAGTACATCGGCCACCGCTTCTCACTTCTAGTGTAATTTCTGCATATACAGTAGCTTTCCTGGCTCTTTCATCTGAGTAGACTTACAGTGACAAAGTGCAAGGAAGAAGAAGAAGCACAAATAGCTATGATCCACACAGAGCCGGCCACTGCGCACAGGTGTCGGGCAATATTTGAAATATGGTCAGCGTACAATCTCCACCCCCCCAATGGGTTTTACGCTTTCTGTAATAATTTACCTATCAGTCTTACTCTGTCTAATTTCACATTGTGTTCCCTCTTATGTCTAAAAAAAACCCAAAACAAAACCCTTTCCCAAATACTTTTCTGTCGTATCACCGCTGTTTGCAATACACAAGGCAATGACTTACAGATGACATTACCGCCCTCTTACTGCTCCCAGTACCTCCTCCTAAATGTAACATCTGCGTCTGCTGCCATGTTCACTATTTAATGCCCAAAGTGTGTCTTTAAAATAAGTAGCCTGGTGACATTTCTCTAACGTCCTAGTGGATGCTGGGGACTCCGTCAGGACCATGGGGAACAGCGGCTCCGCAGGAGACAGGGCACAAAAAGTAAGCTTTTAGGATCACATGGTGTGTACTGGCTCCTCCCCCTATGACCCTCCTCCAAGCCTCAGTTAGGTTTTTGTGCCCGTCCGAGCAGGGTGCAATCTAGGTGGCTCTCATAAAGAGCTGCTTAGAAAAAGTTTTTTAGGTTTCTTATTTTCAGTGAGTCCTGCTGGCAACAGGCTCACTGCTACGAGGGACTTAGGGGAGAGAAGTTAACTCACCTGCGTGCAGGATGGATTTGCTTCTTAGGCTACTGGACACCATTAGCTCCAGAGGGATCGAACACAGGCCCAGCCATGGAGTCCGGTCCCGGAGCCGTGCCGCCGACCCCCCTTGCAGATTATTTATTTATTTATTAACAGTTTCTTATATAGCGCAGCATATTCCGTTGCGCTTTACAATTGGAACAACAGTAATAGAACAAAACTGGGTAAAAACAGACAGAGAGGTATGAAGGCCCTGCTCGCAAGCTTACAATCTATAGGGAAATAGGCATAGATACACAAGGATTGATGCTACCTATTGCATAATGGTCCACCAGATTGCTAGGTTCTTAATGGGTTGTATGATGATACCCCACAAAGTTATCCAAGTGTCAGGAGGGTGTGAGACTAAAGAAAGACATGATAAGTGATGTTATGAATACTCTACAGAGGATGTAATTAGATAGGGAAGCACTGAAGGTTATGTGGGTGGGTCTGGAATTTGGTAGGCTTGTCTGAAGAGGTGAGTTTTCAGGGAACATTTAAAGGTTTGGAGACTAGAGGCGAGTCTTACTGTGCGTGGGAGGGCATTCCACAGAGTGGGTGAAGCCCGGATAAAGTCCTGTAATTTTGAGTGTGAACAAGTAATGCGTGTGGATGAGAGGCGTAGGTCTTGTGCAGAGCGGAGAGGTCGGGTAGGGAGATATTTTGAGATGAGTGAAGAGATGTATGTTGGTGCAGTTTGGTTAATAGCCTTGTATGTGAGTAAAAGTATTTTATATTTAATACGGTAGAATACCGGTAACCAATGGAGGGACTGACAGAGCGGATCTGCAGACGATGAACGCCTGGCAAGGAAGATTAGCCTCGCAGCTGCATTCAAAATGGATTGTAGTGGTGAGAGCTTATGTTTGGGAAGACCGGTCAGGAGACTATTACAATAATCAATGCGGGAGATAATGAGAGCATGGATTAGAGTTTTTGCTGTGTCTTGTGTAAGATAAGGGCGTATTTTGGATATGTTTCTTAGATGTATGTAACATGATCTTGAGACAGATTGAATGTGGGTAACAAAGGACAGTTCAGAGTCAAGAATGACACATAGGCAGCGAGCTTGTGGGGTAGGGGTGATTGCTGAGTTCTCAACAGTGATAGATATATCAGGTTGGAAACTACTATTGGCAGGTGGAAATATAATTAATTCTGTTTTGGAAATATTAAGTTTGAGGTGGCGAGATGTCATCCAAGATGAAATGGCAGAAAGGCATTCAGTGACACGGCCCAATACAGATGGTGACAAATCAGGGGAGGATAGGTAGATTTGAGTATCATCTGCATACAGATGGTACTGAAATCCGAAAGAGTTGATTAGTTTGCCAAGAGATGTGGTATAGATAGAGAAAAGCAGAGGACCTAGGACTGAGCCTTGCGGTACTCCAACTGAGAGAGGTAGCGAAGGAGAGGTGGAATCAGAGAAACGAACACTGAAGGAGCGATTAGATAGGTAGGATGAGAACCAAGAAAGGGCTGTGTCCTGAATACCTAGGGATTGTAGTGTTTGTATGAGAAGAGAGTGGTCAACAGTGTCAAAAGCAGCAGAGAGATCAAGGAGAATAAGTAGAGAGAAATGTCCTTTAGATTTAGCAGTGACCAAATCATTCACTACCTTAGTCAGTGCTGTCTCTGTGGAGTGTTGGGCACGAAATCCTGACTGAAGTGGGTCCAGTAGGCTGTGTGAGTTAAGAAAGTGTGTGAGGCGAGTGTAGGCAAGTCTCTCCAGTAGCTTGGAGGGGCATGGGAGCTGAGAGATGGGACGGTAGTTAGAGAGAGTGTTCGGGTCAGAGTTTTGTTTTTTCAGAATGGGAGTAATCACTGCATGCTTGTATAGAGAAGGAAAGATACCAGTAGACAGGGAGAGATTACAGATTTTTGTTAAGGTTGGGATGAGCACAGTAGACAGAGCTTTACTAATTTGTGAGGGTATAGAGTCAAGGGGAGAGGTATTAGAGTAGGCAGATGAAAAGAGTGCAGATACTTCATCTTCATTTGTAGGATCAAAGGAAGAGAAGGTGTTAGAGGGTTCAGGTAGGGAATTGAGCAGGTCACTTGCTGTGGAAGAGCATACCATTTCATTTCGGATCTTGTCAATCTTGTCCTTGAAATAGGAAGCAAGATCTTGCGCACTGACAGTGGCTGGTGGGTTAGGTGAGGGAGGGACAAGAAGTGATTTAAATGTATTAAAAAGTCGCTTGGGGTTAGAGGCTTGAGCAGAGATGAGAGATTGAAAATATGTTTGTTTGGCAGTGTCCAGAGCAGTACGATAAGAGTGGTAGGTGGTCTTATATGTGACAAAGTCACTTGAACTACGAGATTTACGCCACTGGCGTTCAACTTTTCGTGAGAGTTTTTGTAAGTGTCTAGTGTATTTAGAGTGCCACGGTTGACATCTAAGTCTACGTGGAGTGTGATGGGTAGCTGGAGCCACTTCATCAAGTGCTGTTACTAGAGTTTGGTTAAGGTGTGACGCAGCAGTCTCTGGAGAGGTGAATGTAGAAATTGGTGAAAGCAGTGGTTGCAGAGAGGTAGATAGTTGTTGAAAATTAATAGCGTTAATATTTCTGCGGGTAAGAGGTGTCCTTGTAGACTTTAGGGACATGGAGTTTGAAGTAATGGAGGAGAGCATGCATGTGATAAGGTTGTGATCTGAGAGAGGGAAAGGAGTGTTAGTGAGTTCAGAAACAGAGCATAGTCTGGTGAATACAAGATCAAGGCAGTGGCCCTCCTGATGAGTAGGGGAGTCAGTCCATTGGGAGAGGCCAAGAGAGGAGGTTAGAGAGAGTAGTTTAGAGGCATGGGGAGATTGTGGACTGTCAATAGAAAGATTGAAATCACCCATAATGATGGTGGAGATGTCAGAGGATAGAAAGTGAGGGAGCCATGCAGAAAAATCTTCCAGAAACTCTTTGGGTTGCCCAGGTGGGCGATAGATAGCTGCAACACGCAGAGAGAAAGGGGTGAAAATCCTAATAGAGTGTACTTCAAAGGATGTAAATGTGAGTGAGGGAACAGGTGGTAAAACGATGTGCGTGTAAGATTTGGACAGTAATATTCCAACACCCCCTCCTTTGATGTTACCAGGCCTGGGGGTGTGTGTGAAGTGGAGGCCACCATGTGACAGTGCTGCAGGGGAGGCAGTGTCTGATTGTGTGAGCCAGGTTTCTGTTATAGCCAGCATACTGAATTTGTTTGCTATGAAAAGGTCATGAATAGCTGTTAATTTGTTGCAAACAGAGCGTGCATTCCATAAAGCACATTTTAGTGACTTGGATGTAGATGGGAGACAAGTGATGTTGATAAGGTTTGTTGATTTTCTATTCCGTTGTGAATCAGCTGAATGTGATGCCGAAGTTGAAGAGGTCCAGAGGTCCGGAAACAGGCGGCAGAAGACTTTCAGTCTTCATAAGGTAGCGCACAGCACTGCAGCTGTGCGCCATTGTTGTCGGCACACTTCACACCAGCGGTCACTGAGGGTGCAGGGCGCTGGGGGGGGCGCCCTGGGCAGCAATGTATAATACCTTTTTCTATGGCTAAAATACATCACATATAGCCCTTGAGGCTATATGGATGTATTTAACCCCTGCCATATATCGCAAACTCCGGGAGAAGAGCCCGCCGTTTTAGGGGGCGGGGCCTATTCTCCTCAGCACACAGCGCCATTTTCCTGCTCAGCTCCGCTGTGAGGAAGGCTCCCAGGACTCTCCCCTGCACTGCACTACAGAAACAGGGTAAAACAGAGAAGGGGGGCATATTTTGGCGATATTTTTATATATTAAGCGCATATAACAGAAACAACACCTTTTCTCTATCGTCCTAAGTGGATGCTGGGGTTCCTGAAAGGACCATGGGGAATAGCGGCTCCGCAGGAGACAGGGCACAAAAGTAAAGCTTTTACAGGTCAGGTGGTGTGTACTGGCTCCTCCCCCTATGACCCTCCTCCAGACTCCAGTTAGATTTTTGTGCCCGGCCGAGAAGGGTGCAATTCTAGGTGGCTCTCATAAAGAGCTGCTTAGAGAGTTTAGCTTAGGTTTTTTATTTTACAGTGATTCCTGCTGGCAACAGGATCACTGCAACGAGGGACAGAGGGGAGAAGAAGTGAACTCACCTGCGTGCAGGATGGATTGGCTTCTTGGCTACTGGACATGAAGCTCCAGAGGGACGATCACAGGTACAGCCTGGATGGTCACCGGAGCCACGCCGCCGGCCCCCTCACAGATGCTGAAGCAAGAAGAGGTCCAGAATCGGCGGCTGAAGACTCCTGCAGTCTTCTTAAGGTAGCGCACAGCACTGCAGCTGTGCGCCATTTTCCTCTCAGCGCACTTCACACGGCAGTCACTGAGGGTGCAGGGCGCTGGGGGGGGGCGCCCTGGGAGGCAAATGTAAACCTTTAAAAAGGCTAAAAATACCTCACATATAGCCCCAGAGGCTATATGGAGATATTTACCCCTGCCTAAATGTACTAAATAGCGGGAGACGAGCCCGCCGGAAAAGGGGCGGGGCCTATCTCCTCAGCACACGGCGCCATTTTCTGTCACAGCTCCGCTGGTCAGGAAGGCTCCCAGGTCTCTCCCCTGCACTGCACTACAGAAACAGGGTATAACAGAGAGGGGGGGCAAAATAAATGGCAATATATTAATATAAAAGCAGCTATAAGGGAGCACTTAATCATAAGGCTATCCCTGTCATATATAGCGCTTTTTGGTGTGTGCTGGCAGACTCTCCCTCTGTCTCCCCAAAGGGCTAGTGGGTCCTGTCTTCGTATAGAGCATTCCCTGTGTGTCTGCTGTGTGTCGGTACGTGTGTGTCGACATGTATGAGGACGTTATTGGTGTGGAGGCGGAGCAATTGCCAAATATGAGGATGTCACCTTCTAGGGGGTCGACACCAGAATGGATGCCTTTATTTGTGGAATTACGGGATAGCGTCAACTCGCTTAAGCAGTCGTTTGCCGACATGAGGCGGCCGGACACTCACTTAGTGCCTGTCCAGGCGCCTCAAACACCGTCAGGGGCTGTAAAACGCCCCTTGCCTCAGTCGGTCGACACAGACCCAGACACAGGCACTGATTCCGGTAGTGAAGGTGACGAATCAACCGTATTTTCCAAAAGGGCCACACGTTATATGATTTTGGCAATAAAGGAGATGTTACATTTAGCTGATACTACAGGTACCACTAAACAGGGTATTATGTGGGGTGTGAAAAAACTACCAGTAGTTTTTACCGAATCAGAAGAATTAAATGACGTGTGTGATGAAGCGTGGGGTGCCCCGATAAAAAACTGCTAATTTCAAAGAAGTTATTGGCTTTATACCCTTTCCCGCCAGAGGTTAGGGAGCGCTGGGAAACACCTCCTAGGGTGGACAAAGCGCTAACACGCTTATCAAAACAAGTGGCGTTACCCTCTCCTGAGACGGCCGCACTTAAAGATCCATCAGATAGGAGGATGGAAAATATCCAAAAAGGTATATACACACATGCAGGTGTTATACTACGACCAGCTATTGCGACTGCCTGGATGTGCAGTGCTGGGGTAGTTTGGTCAGAGTCCCTGATCGAAAATATTGATACCCTGGACAGGGACAATATTTTACTGTCGTTAGAACAAATAAAGGATGCATTTCTTTATATGCGTGATGCACAGAGAGATATCTGCACACTGGCATCACGGGTAAGTGCTATGTCCATTTCGGCCAGAAGAGCTTTATGGACACGACAGTGGACAGGCGATGCGTAGAGGAGTTATTTGGGGTCGGTCTATCGGATTTGGTGGCCACGGCTACGGCCGGGAAATCCACCTTTCTACCTCAAGTCACTCCCCAACAGAAAAAGGCACCGACCTTTCAATCGCAGCCTTTTCGTTCCTTTAAAAATAAGAGAGCAAAGGGCTATTCATATCTGCCACGAGGCAGAGGACGAGGGAAGAGACAGCAACAGGCAGCTCCTTCCCAGGAACAGAAGCCCTCCCCGGTTTCTACAAAAGCCTCAGCATGACGCTGGGGCTTCGCAAGCGGACTCGGGGGCGGTAGGCGGTCGTCTCAAGAATTACAGCGCGCAGTGGGCTCACTCGCAGGTAAATCCCTGGATCCTGCAGATAATATCTCAGGGGTACAGGTTGAAATTAGAGACAGAGCCACCTCGCCGTTTCCTGAAGTCTGCTTTACCAACGTCCCCCTCAGAAAGGGAGACGGTTTTGGAAGCCATTCACAAGCTGTATTCTCAGCAGGTGATAGTCAAGGTACCTCTTCTACAACAAGGGAAGGGGTATTATTCCACTCTTTTTGTGGTACCGAAGCCGGATGGCTCGGTAAGGCCTATTCTAAATCTGAAGTCCTTGAACCTGTACATAAAGAAGTTCAAGTTCAAGATGGAGTCACTCAGAGCAGTGATAGCGAACCTGGAAGAAGGGGACTTTATGGTATCCTTGGACATCAAGGATGCGTATCTCCACGTTCCAATTACCCCTCACACAGGGGTACCTCAGGTTCGTTGTACAAAACTGTCACTATCAGTTTCAGACGCTGCCGTTTGGTTTGTCCACGGCACCTCGGGTCTTTACAAAGGTAATGGCCGAGATAATATTTCTTCTTCGAAGAAAAGGCGTATTAATTATCCCATACTTGGACGATCTCCTAATAAGGGCAAGGTCCAGAGAACAGCTAGAGATGGGTTTAGCACTATCTCAAGAGGTGCTAAAGCAGCACGGATGGATTCTGAATATTCCAAAATCCCAATTAATGCCGACAACTCGTCTGCTGTTCCTGGGGATGATTCTGGACACAGTTCAGAAAAGGTTTTTCTTCCCGAAGAAAAAGCCAAGGAGTTATCTGACCTGGTCAGGAACCTCCTAAAACCAGGAAAGGTGTCTGTACATCAATGCACAAGAGTCCTGGGAAAAAATGGTAGCTTCTTACGAAGCAATCCCTTTCGGCAGATTCCATGCAAAGGGATCTGTTGGACAAATGGTCAGGGTCGCATCTTCAGATGCACCTGCGGATAACCCTGTCGCCGAGGACAAGGGTATCCCTTCTGTGGTGGTTGCAGGAGGCTCATCTATTGGAGGGCCGCAGATTCGGCATGCAGGATTGGATCCTGGTGACCACGGGTGCCAGCCAGAGAGGCTGGGGAGCAGTCACACAGGGAAGAAATTTCCAGGGAGTGTGGTCGAGCCTGAAAGAGTCTCTTCACATAAGCATTCTGGAACTAAGAGCAATCTACAATGCTCTAAGCCAGGCGGAACCTCTGCTTCAAGGAAGACCGGTGTTGATCCAGTCGGACAACATCACGGCAGTCGCCCATGTAAACAGACAGGGCGGCACAAGAAGCAGGAGGGCAATGGCAGAAGCTGCCAGGATCCTTCGCTGGGCGGAGAATCACGTGATAGCACTGTCAGCAGTATTCATCCCGGGCGTGGACAACTGGGAAGCAGACTTCCTCAGCAGACACGACCTTCACCCGGGAGAGTGGAGACTTCATCCAGAAGTTTTCCACATGCTATTAAACCGTTGGGTAAAACCAATGGTGGACATGATGGCGTCTCGCCTCAACAAAACACTGGACAGGTATTGCGCCAGGTCAAGAGATCCGCAGGCAATAGCTGTGGACGCGCTGGTAACATCTTGGGTGTACCAGTCGGTATATGTGTTTCCTCCTCTGCCTCTCATACCAAAGGTATTGAGGATTATACGGCAAAGTGGAGTAAGACTAGTGGCTCCGGATTGGCCAAGAAGGACTTGGTACCCGGAACTTCAAGAGATGGTCACGGACGCTCCGTGGCCTCTACTTCTGAGAAGGGACCTGCTTCAGCAGGGTACTTGTCTTTTTCAAGACTTACCGCGGCTGCGTTTGACGGCATGGCGTTTTGAATGCCAGATCCTAAAAGGAAAAGGCATTCCAGAAGAAGTCATTCCTACCTTGATAAAGGCAAGGAAGGAAGTCACCGCGAAGCATTATCGCCGTATTTGGCGAAAATATGTTGCGTGGTGCGAGCAGCGGAGTGCTCCGATGGAGGAATTTCAACTGGGTCGTTTTCCTACATTTCCTGCAATCAGGATTGTCTATGGGTCTCAAATTGGGATCTATTAAGGTTCAAATTTCGGCCCTATCAATATTCTTCCAAAAAGAATTGGCCTCAGTCCCTGAGGTCCAGATTTTTATCAAAGGAGTACTGCATATACAGCCTCCTGTGGTGCCTAAGGTGGCACCGTGGGATCTAAATGTAGTTTTAGATTTCCTCAAATCAAATTGGTTTGAACCACTAAAGAAGGTGGATTTGAAATATCTCACATGGAAAGTGACTATGTTACTGGCCCTGGCTTCGGCCGGGAGAGTATCTGAACTGGCGGCTTTGTTTTATAAAAGCCCTTATTTAATTTTCCATTCGACATAGGGCTGAGCTGCGGACGCGTCCGCATTTTCTCCCTTAGGTGGTATCAGCGTTTCACCTGAACCAGCCTATTGTAGTGCCTGCGACTACAGACGACTTGAAGGACTCCAAGTTGTTGGACGTTGTCAGAGCCTTAAAAATATACATTTAAAGGACGGCTGGAGTCAGAAAATCTGACTCGCTGTTTATACTGTATGCACCCAACAAGTTGGGTGCACCTGCTTCTAAGCAGTCGATTGCTCGTTGGATTTGTAACAAAATTCAACTTGTACATTCTGTGGCAGGCCTGCCACAGCCTAAATCTGTTAAGGCCCATTCCGCAAGGAAGGTGGGCTCATCTTGGGCGGCTGCCCGAGGGGTCTCGGCATTACTACTCTGCCGAGCAGCTACGTGGTCAGGGGAGAACACGTTTGTAAATTTTTACAAATTTGATACCCTGGCAAAGGAGGACCTGGAGTTCTCTCATTCGGTGCTGCAGAGTCATCCGCACTCTCCCGCCCGTTTGGGAGCTTTGGTATAATCCCCATGGTCCTTTCAGGAACCCCAGCATCCACTTAGGACGATAGAGAAAATAAGAATTTACTTACCGATAATTCTATTTCTCGGAGTCCGTAGTGGATGCTGGGCGCCCATCCCAAGTGCGGATTATCTGCAATACTTGTACATAGTTATTGTTAACTAATTCGGGTTATTGTTTAGGAAGCCATCTTTCAGAGGCTCCTCTGTTATCATACTGTTAACTGGGTTTAGATCACAAGTTGTACGGTGTGATTGGTGTGGCTGGTATGAGTCTTACCCGGGATTCAAAATCCTCCCTTATTGTGTACGCTCGTCCGGGCACAGTACCTAACTGGAGTCTGGAGGAGGGTCATAGGGGGAGGAGCCAGTACACACCACCTGACCTGTAAAAGCTTTACTTTTGTGCCCTGTCTCCTGCGGAGCCGCTATTCCCCATGGTCCTTTCAGGAACCCCAGCATCCACTACGGACTCCGAGAAATAGAATTATCGGTAAGTAAATTCTTATTTTAGGGTTGTTTATATACATTTTTATAGCGCTTTGGTGTGTGCTGGCAAACTCTCCCTCTGTCTCCCCAAAGGGCTAGTGGGGTCCTGTCTTCGATAAGAGCATTCCCTGTGTGTCTGCTGTGTGTCGGTACGTGTGTGTCGACATGTATGAGGACGATGTTGGTGTGGAGGCGGAGCAATTGCCGGTAATGGTGATGTCACCCCCTAGGGAGTCGACACCGGAATGGATGGCTTTAATTATGGAATTACGTGATAATGTTAGCACGCTGCAAAAGTCAGTTGACGACATGAGACGGCCGGAAAACCAGTTAGTACCTGTCCAGGCGTCTCAGGCACCGTCAGGGGCTGTAAAACGTCCCTTACCTCAGTCAGTCGACACAGGTACCGACACAGATGAATCTAGTGTCGACGGTGAAGAAAGAAACGTATTTTCCAATAGGGCCACACGTTATATGATCACGGCAATGAAGGAGGCTTTGCATATCTCTGATACTGCAGGTACCTCAAAGGGGGGTATTATGTGGGGTGTGAAAAAACTACCTGTAGCTTTTCCAGAATCCGAGGAATTGAATAACGTGTGTGATGAAGCGTGGGTTAACCCCGATAGAAAACTGCTAATTTCAAAGAAGTTATTGGCATTATACCCTTTCCCACCAGAGGTTAGGGCGTGCTGGGAAACACCCCCTAGGGTGGATAAGGCGCTCACACGCTTATCAAAACAAGTGGCGTTACCGTCTCCTGATACGGCCGCCCTCAAGGATCCAGCTGATAGGAGGCTGGAAACTACCCTGAAGAGTATATACACACATACTGGTGTTATACTGCGACCAGCAATAGCCTCAGCCTGGATGTGCAGTGCTGGGGTGGTGTGGTCGGATTCCCTGACTGAAAATATTGATACCCTGGATAGGGACAGTATTTTATTGACTATAGAGCAATTAAAGGATGCTTTTCTTTATATGCGAGATGCTCAGAGGGATATTTGCACTCTGGCATCGAGAGTAAGTGCGATGTCCATATCTGCCAGAAGAAGTTTATGGACGCGACAGTGGTCAGGTGATGCGGATTCCAAACGGCATATGGAAGTATTGCCGTATAAAGGAGAGGAATTATTTGGGGTCGGTCTATCGGATCTGGTGGCCACGGCAACAGCCGGAAAATCCACTTTTTTACCTCAGGTCACCTCCCAACAGAAAAAGACACCGTCTTTTCAGCCGCAGTCCTTTCGTTCCTATAAGAACAAGCGGGCAAAAGGACAGTCATATTTGCCCAGAGGCAAAGGAAGGGGTAAGAGGGTGCAGCAAGCAACTACTTCCCACGAACAGAAGCCCTCCCCGGCTTCTACAAAGCCCTCAGCATGACGCTGGGGCTGTGCAAGCGGACTCAGGGGCGGTGGGGGGTCGACTAAAGATTTTCAGCACACAGTGGGCGCGCTCACAGGTGGACCCTTGGATCCTGCAGGTAGTATCTCAGGGTTACAAGTTGGAATTCGAAAAGTCACCCCCTCGCCGGTTCCTAAAGTCTGCTTTACCAACGTCTCCCTCAGAAAGGGCGACGGTATTGGAAGCCATTCACAAGCTGTATTCTCAGCAGGTGATAGTCAAGGTACCCCTCCTACAACAGGGAAAGGGGTATTATTCCACACTATTTGTGGTACCGAAGCCGGACGGTTCGGTAAGACCTATTCTAAATCTGAAATCCTTGAACCTGTACATACAGAAATTCAAGTTCAAGATGGAGTCACTCAGAGCAGTGATAGCGAATCTGGAAGAAGGGGACTTCATGGTGTCCCTGGACATAAAAGATGCTTATCTGCATGTCCCAATTTACCCTTCACACCAAGGGTATCTCAGGTTCGTGATACAAAACTGTCATTATCAGTTTCAAACGCTGCCGTTTGGTTTGTCCACGGCACCTCGGGTCTTTACCAAGGTAATGGCCGAAATGATGGTTCTTCTACGAAGAAAAGGCGTATTAATTATCCCTTACTTGGATGATCTCCTGATAAGGGCAAGGTCCAGAGAACAGCTGGAAGTCGGAGTAGCACTAACCCAAGTAGTGCTTCAACAACACGGGTGGATTCTGAATCTTCCAAAATCTCAATTGACCCCGACGACACGTCTGCTGTTCCTGGGAATGATTCTGGACACTGTTCAGAAAAAGGTGTTTCTCCCGGAGGAGAAAGCATGGGAGTTATCCGAACTTGTCAGGAACCTCCTAAAACCAGGAAATGTGTCAGTACATCAATGCACAAGAGTCCTGGGAAAGATGGTGGCTTCTTACGAAGCAATTCCATTCGGCAGATTCCACGCACGAATATTTCAGTGGGATCTGCTGGACAAATGGTCTGGATCGCATCTGCAGATGCATCAGCGGATAACACTGTCACCAAGAACAAGGGTGTCTCTTCTGTGGTGGTTGCAGAGTGCCCATCTGTTAGAGGGCCGCAGATTCGGCATACAGGACTGGGTCCTGGTGACTACGGATGCCAGCCTACGAGGCTGGGGAGCAGTCACACAGGGAAGAAACTTCCAGGGCGTGTGGTCGAACCTGGAGACGTCTCTTCACATAAATATACTGGAGCTAAAAGCGATTTACAATGCTCTAAGCCTGGCAAAACCGCTGCTTCAGGGTCAGCCAGTGTTGATCCAGTCGGACAACATCACGGCAGTCGCCCACGTAAACAGACAGGGCGGCACGAGAAGCAGAAGAGCAATGACAGAAGCTGCAAGGATTCTTCGCTGGGCGGAAAATCATGTCATAGCACTGTCAGCAGTGTTCATTCCGGGAGTGGACAACTGGGAAGCAGACTTCCTCAGCAGACACGACCTCCACCCGGGAGAGTGGGGACTTCATCCAGAAGTCTTCCACATGATTGTGAACCGTTGGGAAAAACCAAAGGTGGACATGATGGCGTCCCGCCTCAACAAGAAACTGGACAGATATTGCGCCATGTCAAGAGACCCTCAGGCAATAGCTGTGGACGCTCTGGTAACACCGTGGGTGTACCAGTCCGTGTATGTGTTTCCTCCTCTGCCTCTCATACCAAAGGTACTGAGAATTATACGGCTACGGGGAGTAAGAACAATACTCGTGGCTCCGGATTGGCCGAGAAGGACTTGGTACCCGGAACTTCAAGAGATGCTTACGGAAGAGCCGTGGCCTCTACCGTTAAGAAGGGATCTGCTTCAGCAGGGACCTTGTATGTTCCAAGACTTACCGCGACTGCGTTTGACGGCATGGCGGTTGAACGCCGGATTCTAAAAGAAAAGGGCATTCCAGAGGAAGTTATTCCTACCTTGATTAAAGCCAGGAAGGAAGTGACCGCACAACATTATCACCGCATTTGGAGAAAATATGTTGCGTGGTGTGAGGCCAAGAAGGCCCCAACGGAGGAATTTCAATTGGGTCGATTCCTACATTTCCTGCAGGCAGGATTGTCTATGGGCCTCAAATTGGGGTCTATTAAGGTTCAAATTTCGGCCTTATCGATTTTCTTCCAGAAAGAATTGGCTTCAGTGCCTGAAGTACAAACCTTTGTCAAAGGTGTACTACATATACAGCCCCCGATTGTGCCTCCAGTGGTACCGTGGGATCTCAACGTAGTTTTGGATTTTCTCAAATCCCATTGGTTTGAGCCGCTCAAATCGGTAGATTTGAAGTATCTTACATGGAAAGTAACCATGCTACTGGCCCTGGCTTCAGCCAGGAGAGTATCAGAGTTGGCGGCTTTATCGTACAAAAGCCCATATCTGATTTTCCATTCGGACAGGGCAGAACTGCGGACGCGTCCTCAGTTTCTGCCTAAGGTGGTTTCGGCTTTTCACTTGAACCAGCCTATTGTGGTGCCTGCGGCTACTAGCGACTTGGAGGACTCCAAGTTGCTGGACGTTGTCAGAGCATTGAAAATATATATTTCAAGGACGGCTGGAGTCAGAAAATCTGACTCGCTGTTTATCCTGTATGCACCCAACAAGATGGGTGCTCCTGCGTCTAAGCAGACGATTGCTCGTTGGATCTGTAGCACAATCCAACTTGCACATTCTGTGGCAGGCCTGCCACAGCCTAAATCTGTAAATGCCCACTCCACAAGGAAGGTGGGCTCATCTTGGGCGGCTGCCCGAGGGGTCTCGGCATTACAACTTTGCCGAGCAGCTACGTGGTCAGGGGAGAACACGTTTGTAAAATTTTACAAATTTGATACTCTGGCTAAGGAGGACCTGGAGTTCTCTCATTCGGTGCTGCAGAGTCATCCGCACTCTCCCGCCCGTTTGGGAGCTTTGGTATAATCCCCATGGTCCTGACGGAGTCCCCAGCATCCACTAGGACGTTAGAGAAAATAAGAATTTACTTACCGATAATTCTATTTCTCATAGTCCGTAGTGGATGCTGGGCGCCCATCCCAAGTGCGGATTGTCTGCAATACTTGTACATAGTTATTGTTACAAAAATCGGGTTATTATTGTTGTGAGCCATCTTTTCAGAGGCTTCTTCGTTGTTATCATACTGTTAACTGGGTTCAATCACAAGTTGTACGGTGTGATTGGTGTGGCTGGTATGAGTCTTACCCGGGATTCAAGATCCTTCCTTATTGTGTACGCTCGTCCGGGCACAGTACCTAACTGAGGCTTGGAGGAGGGTCATAGGGGGAGGAGCCAGTACACACCATGTGATCCTAAAAGCTTACTTTTTGTGCCCTGTCTCCTGCGGAGCCGCTGTTCCCCATGGTCCTGACGGAGTCCCCAGCATCCACTACGGACTATGAGAAATAGAATTATCGGTAAGTAAATTCTTATTTTTAATGTATTATGCATTAATTATGTTCCATCGTCATTAAATAAAATGGAATACATTTCAATGACTGGTCTTTTGAGTATTTGATTGGTAAAGCCCGCAGGTGTGTTTACGTCCTGTTTGTGTGATTGGATGACCTTGTGTTTGCTGATTGGTGTTTAACTGTATAAATAGTTAGTCCTTGTAAAGTACGGCCAACCCTTTGGTGAAACGCGTAAGGTAAGGGGCATGTGCTGATGTACTGTAGATTTTCATAAACTCTTCTGAATAGGTGTGGTATATTCTGTTGACAACGTAATGTCGACATGTTCAGAAAGTTGACTGGTGGAATGTCGACGGTGGGATTTGCAATATATACAGTATCCCTAATTGTAGCCTAACGCTAATTGCAGCCTAACCCTGATCCTACCAGCTATTGCCACACAGCGAGAAGCAGACCTGAAGAAGGAACAGCAGCTAATTGGCTCTCACCAGACCTGCTCTTTACTCAAATTAATTGTACAATTTGTTCAGTATGATTACATGGTAAGCCTGCAGCCTGGGTTATGAGTGGAGCATGTCACGCCCTGTCTGGCACCCATAGATGGCACATCTAGCACTCTGATATAAATCAAGGCCCTCTGTATATTCCAGCCTGTCTAAGGGTTAGCATCCGCTGAATGCATGGAATGTGTTTACATTCTGCAGTAAGACTACTCTCCGGCAGCAGTGAGAGCTATTGATAAGATGAGCCGTTCACCACACCATGCAATCTTAAATAAACATTTGCACTGAGATGTGTTGAGGATTAGACAGCTAATTGGGTTATTAACGCCTGAGATAAGGTGATTCTTCACAGACACCTGCCATCAGGCTGTGACGGACTAGTGCTACTGGGCTGCTTGGCTGTCCAGGAGTCTCGGAATAATGATCCCGTGTTATCAGCTGTCTGTAAATTTGACCTACTGTATGCTGTGTATAGTATTTATTATATTTCATTATTCTATAAACTACACAGCTTCGATTCCATAGTTTCCGCTTAGTGCTGGGAATGTCATTGTTGTATGGCTGGTATGTTTGAGACTGTGGACGGCAAGAGAACAGCGACACCTAATGGTCAGAATTATTCCGCTCACACGTTACCAAGCAGAAAGGCATTGGACTCCCCTCCTTATATGATTCAGGAAGAAGTAACACACCTCTGATCTATAGGCGCTCCCATAATTTGTGGCATTGTGAATCAGTGTCTACTCCGGGCCATTCAATTTGCTTTGGAAGCTACTGCGTAATGCTGGATCCACCAGTACTTCCATGTGTGATCAATTGATCCGGCAGTTCCACCCTATAGCCGGGCAGCCAAATCCTGTGTGGAGCCAACTGGTTGGGTGATGTCCGCTCACATTTATTGATCACGGCTCACATCGTTGTCAGTCCTGATTTGACTTGTGATTGATCCTGGTCTGATATTGATCAGGATTGATGGTCGTTTTGGTTCAATACAATGTATGGTGACCGTCTCGCTCAGTGGCTGCGACCGTAATTTAATTGCGGTTGCAGCAACTGTAGATCACCCCTTGCTGCGTATGCAGGCGCACCGCCGACACCTTTTCCTTCGGAGGAATACACGCAGCTACTCGAAAATGGCGCCGCCCGCCTCTGTTTGAAGCGTCCCACCCTTGCAATTCATCATTGCTGCCCCGCAATAGCCACTGCCTGCTGTCAAACAGACAAAGGCGCTGCAGCCAGTACAATCTGATCTCGTTGGCCGGGCGCGCACATGCAAGACCTGAATAAGGCCCAAAGGGGTACATTTACTAAGCGGTGATAAGAGTGGAGAAGTGAGCCAGTGTAGAAATTTCCCCAACAACCAATCAGCAGCTCTGTGTCATTTTATAGTATGCAAATTATAGATGTTACTTCAGTGCTGATTGGTTGCCATGGGCAACTTCTCCACTGGCTCACTTCTCTGCTCTTATCACTGCTTAGTAAATGTAACCCTAAGACACACAATTCAAAAGCAAAGTCCGTGGTGCGCTAAATGGGGCTATTTGGTGCGATTTGAGCAGGTGACTGAGGACACATCTGTAATTTTGCTTCTTAGTTGACAAGTGTATGGGCAGCTTTGTCCAAGTGAAATTATTATTCTTTATTTTTGTGACGTTACAAAGGATCCCCAGCACCTTACAAAGTACATATACAGAAACCGTATGACCAAAACAAGAAAAAAGTGACTTACGGTACAGAGTGTTGCAGGACAGGGGTATAAATATAGCTGCATCAGCATTCATATGCTGCAAATATGCATCAGGGTGGCAGAACCCAGGCGCTAGGAGTCGTTATAGGCAGTGGGGAGGAGATGACGATATAAGTGAGGGAAGGGAAAGCACATGAGGGGAGAAGGGTCCTGCTCGTAAGAGCTTACAGTATCAGTCGTCATCCTCTCCACCTATATTATCACATTGGAGGAGACGTCTATACAAAGATATCTTTTTATTGGGCGTGGTAGCATCCTGAAGTGTAATGGCACTCGCAGTCTCTCCATGGGGGAAAAAATGCAGACGCAGTCTTCACTATGGTCATAAAATTATAAGTTGTTTTTTTTTTGGGGGGGGGGGCGTAAAATAAAGAGTGTAGGAGAGTTCTAAGTAAAATAAATAATAAAGTTCCGCCATCTTTGCAATGCAACATCGATATCTGGCGATGGTGAATTTGAGTCATCTAGGAATGTTGTATACAGTTCTATATGGACGTTCTCGCCTAAAACCTATCCATGTATATTGGAGACATTACGTCCCTCCTTCTGCCCTAAGTCTCAGCATTTGTAAGTAAACGCTGATTTCCTGGCAGTCTGAGTCGCTCGGTGGCTTCAGAGAGCCCTCTTGTGAATAAGAGTGACTGCTGTGTGAATTATTCATATTATCATATTTGTAGCCAGCGAGTGCATGAAGATTGCGTTTTATTTCTGATTATCTTCTCGCTTCCAGTCGTACTGCCGGCAGTGCCTCGAGCGACGGGTGGGCTGACTCAGAAATATGAACAATTCATGTACAGATGAGAGATGACACATAGCTAAGTGTCATATACTCTGAATTCTTCATGTAATTCCAACTAAAAATGACGAAGGTTTGTGCTGTGGAGGCCTCGCAGCTGACACACTTTTTTTAGAGCAACTTGAAGTTAAACTTCAATCTCTACTTCAGAGGCCTTCACGGCGCTGTCCTTGTGTGGCTGTAGGCCCCAGTGTCCATGCGTGGCTGTAGGCCCCAGTGTCCATGCGTGGCTGTAGGCCCCAGTGTCCATGCGTGGCTGTAGGCCCCAGTGTCCATGCGTGGCTGTAGGCCCCGATGTCCACGTGTGGCTGTAGGCCCCCGATGTCCACGTGTGGCTGTAGGCCCCCGATGTCCACGTGTGGCTGTAGGCCCCCGATGTCCACGTGTGTCTGTAGGCCCCCGATGTCCACGTGTGGCTGTAGGCCCCCGATGTCCACGTGTGGCTGTAGGCCCCCGATGTCCACGTGTGGCTGTAGGCCCCCGATGTCCACGTGTGGCTGTAGGCCCCCGATGTCCACGTGTGGCTGTAGGCTCCAATTCGGTCACCCATATAGTGTTGCTGTTATATCCCTTTTAATCAAGGACATCATGAATTACACAGGGTAATGTAAGCTTTAGCCAAACTTTAATTTCCAAATTCACTGCCCTTCCCCAGGCATTTACCCCATCACAACCCCCGCCTCGTACAGCAAAAATACCGTACAGTCCCAGCATTCTCTGTGTGTCTTACTAATCTGAGAGTCTGGGTAATAGATTTAGGCACAGAGGGTCTGATTCAGAAATGCATGGATGTTGCGGACTTTCGGAAAAATGCTGATGCAATTGTCTTGCACCTCAGAGCCACCGCTCACATACAGAATATGCAGCATCGGGAACAGTGGTCACATCTAAGCAACCCTCTGCTGCCTCTGATTGTCCGTCTCAACTAAGGTGCCGGGGGCCAGTCCAACTGCGAATTAATTTGCAGTGGCTGACTATGACATGCCCAAGAAATGGTTGTGACCATTTTGTAGCCACCCCGTTACCTCCCCCAAATGGTCACTGCCTGTCACTCACTCAGTGAATAAATCCAAAAATCACTTCACTGCGTCCAACATCATCCTAGAGCCACAAACATAAAATCGTCCATAAGCTGAGCACAGTAGTAGCTGGCTTTATAGTACCCGATCAGTGCTGGTAGTGGTAGTTGGTGTTGTAATTGGTTGATTCTTTTCAGAGTTTTGTGGCAAAACGTTTGCCTGCCATTTACAATGCATCACCATTGTGCTCTGGAAAATGTGACAGTTGGTGATCTCTCGCTGTGCACCTGTAGGGTAACCTGGAACATGTGACCTGCTGGGCGGCCTAGAAACTGTGACCGTTATTTGCAGCCACCCACCAAGCAAGGATTTTTAGAAATTTGACTCCTAAGGCGGTGAAAAAGAGTAAAATGTTTCTCCCAGCAAACCTTTGACCGGTCGAAACCTGAACGCTGTTGTGTGAAGGCGTCTGATTATCGATAGACTGCGCATGCGTATGGATTGTAGTGCGCATGTGCGAGGCCAAACTGAATAAAAATCCTGCTTCTTTTTGATTGCTAGGCGTACGCAAGTTGATTCACAGGAAGCGGGCATTTGGGGGTGGTAGCTGGACGTTTTCTGGCAGTGTCGGTAAAAACGCAGGTGGTCCCAAGCGTTTTCAGGGAGGGTGTGTGACGTCGGCTCCGGCCCGATCAGCCTGTTTGATTCGCACTGTAGGAGTAGGTCCTGGGCTACGCACAGACTACACAGACTGGAAAACACATTGGGGGAGATTCAATTGTTTGAAAAGTCTGTTTATTCCTATCTAATAGACAGAAAAAACAGACCCCCAACAGACTTTTCAAACATTTGAATTCCACCCATTAGATGGTGAGTGAGTTGCGAACGGATTTGCAGCTGACCGGCGTTTGCAAAGCTTTTCACACTGCGTACGCAGACTTGCAGGGGGCGGGTTTTCACTCTATCTGGGCGACGACTGTCCGATTGCAAACCTCTCCAAATTCGCAGAGTAGCGATCAGGTCTGAATTAGGCGCTTAATACGGTAGATAATCTTTGCTGACTGTCTTGCTCATAGAAGTACGCAAACAAACGAGCGAAGATACTGGGCGCAGAATACCGTCATATGACCGTGCCAGGGGCACTCCGCATACATCACTCACGTTGTTGCATGCTTCATGTTACTGCTCAGTTTCTTTGTTCATGTATTTAGAATGGATTGTGTGTATTTTTTTTATTTTTCTCTTAAGGTTCAGTGATCCCTGTGTCCGGTTTGTACCACGGTGGTAAGACTTATTAATCAACATCGGTCCGATATCATCTTATGTTTATTTAGCTCATTACTATATTTTCTTTTATGGTCGCTATCTGAGTAGACTGAGGGCTATTCTGTAACCTAAACATATATCAGCCAGTCTCGTGCCTTAGCAATTTAAAATGCCTGAGTTTTTTTTTATTTCAATTTAAACATTCGCTGCTTATCTTATAATTGAACCAAAAAATGTAGCATTGCATAGGAATGTTCTTTTCTCATCAGTCTTCGTCATTCTAATGTTATCGTCCCCAGGAGACCAGCTGTATTCTGGTATTGCTTCTTGAACACCCACGGAAAATATATGCTAGGTTCTAGGTTTTGATGCTAGAGGTGGAACTTGTCCTCTTGACTATACATTTTGTAGTTTATCCTGGACCCTGATGTTGCAGCCCCTGAGGCCGCAGCCCCGTGCTCAGCCTTGCTGAGTTGTGCATTTGGCAGCATTTCTAAGAGTAATGAGCTGCACTAATTTATACTAATTGACACCTTTATGGCTTCCTCTCAGGTTGCTGGCCTGCAAATAGTCAATAATGTAAACCGTTCATCCTATAAGTGTCAGGTGCGACAGTTGGGTCAGATGCTCAAGTGAACTAGACCTAAAGAATGAAATCCTTATTTTTATAGCTGTAATAGGGAGTCTTTTTAATACACATATTGTGAGATCCAAGCCCCTTCCTCCGAGGTATGTAGTGTTCATCCTAGCACCCTGCACCGAATCAGTGAGGAAGGCATATATTCATTTTGAAGGGTAAAATTTTAGATGTGGATGTCTCTCTACAGCTACCGTAGCTGTAACGATACATCATTTTGCCTTTAAAAATTTAAATTATGCCCTCCTCACTGAAAAGGTGCAGGGTGCTAGAATAACACTAGTTATATGACCTGATGTAAATGACACATTTAATGTGGTGCAAAACTCTGCATTTGCCTTCCAGTTGCAGTAATCTGTGCTGTATGAATTAATAGCACCCGTCACATTCATCTACTCGCCTTCAGATCACTGATATAATAAAATAATTGGGAATTTTGTGGTTAATGGAGTTCTTCATATAAGAACACTTCATTTAAACCAATTATCAGTGTGTTATCAAGTAACGATTGCATCTTTGTGTCGTCATTTTGAATGGGAGGTACTGGGGATTATTTAATAACATGTAGCATCCTAAATAAACATTACCGGAACTCGGTCGCAGATGAGAATGCCAATGGGTATAGTAACAGTACGGATGGTGTAATGGTTAGCATTACTGCCTCACAGCACTGAGGTCATGGGTTCAATTCCCACCATGGCCCTACCTGTGTGGAGTTTGTATATTTTCCCCATACTTGCATGGGTTTCCTCCGGGTACTCCGGTTTCCTCCCACAATCCAAAAGTATACTGATAGGTTAATTGGCTCCCAACAATATTAACCCTAGTGTGAATGTGTCTGTGTGTACATGTGATAGGGAATATAGATTGTAAGCTCCACTGGGACAGGGACTGATGTGAATGGGCAAATGTTCTCTGTAAAGCGCTGCGGAATATGTGTGCACTATATAAATAGCTGGTAAATAAAAATAAATAATAGTAACACTGGCAGGGCCTTTCTTTGCACATGCTAACAGTATATAGGGGGTCATTCCGAGTTGATCGCTCGCTAGCAATTTTTAGCAGCCGTGCAAACGCACTGTCACCGCCCATTGGGGAGTGTATTTTTGCTTTGCAGAAGTGCGAACGCTTGTGCAGCAGAGCGCCTGCAAAACCTTTTTGTGCAAAACAAGGCTAGCCCTGGACTTACTCTTCGTGTGCGTTGAGTCTAACGTTGGAGGGACGGCTTTTGACGTCACACACCCGCCCAGCCATGCCTGAGTTTTCCCTGGCACACCTGCGTTTATCTGAGCACTCCCTGAAAACGATCAGTTACCACCCTGAAATGCCCACTTCATGTCAATCATCCTGCGTTTGTGCCGTGCGACTGAAAGCTACACTAGAACCTGTGCAAAACCACAAAGAACTTTGTACCCGTACGTCGCGTGTGCGCATTGCGGTGCATGCGCAGAAATGCCGATTTTTAGCCTGATCGCTGCGCTGCAAACAACGGCAGCTAGAGATCAACTCGAAATGACCCCCATAGGGGATATGGGTAGACACAATATAAAACGAGGGCAGGATTAGGAGGTGCGGTGGAACCGTAACTTACTATGAAAAAAAAAAAACGTTCTAAAGCTCTGTCTGTTATACAGACACCAAAGACACCGTTAATACCTGTCCTGGGATGGACAACATAATGGCTTCTGCAGAAGCTCTTTAACTATCAAGACGCTCCATTCAGTGGAACAGCATTACAAAGAGAGTAAAAAAGCAGGAGCCAAACATCACATAAGCGTCTTCAGGTTCTTGCATCAATTGGCATTTCCGTTTAGTGGCCAGTGATTGTATTTAGTCCTTTTCTAGACTGATCAGAAGATAGGTTGACATGAAAGGAGACTAGTGGTAACACATGACTCATTTGGGATAATAGTTTCTGTAATACAGAAATATACTTGCAGAGCTTTCCCAGAAATGGAGACATTTGATATTGTGCTGCCTACTGTGCAGCTGTAATATCCGTTTATAAGAGCAGGCATCACGGAAACGGGCAGAAGAAGCGGCTTACTTTGGTAAAGCGGACCGGTCTCCTTAGCAAAGGTGGGATGAACCTACTTGGCCTATGAATCACTAGGGAGTAATGCCTTATAGCTCACTGCATTGATTAGCTGCATTTTTGTGAATTAACCAGTGCTACATTAATAGTGGGGCAGATGGGATTACAACTCCAGGCCTCCACATAATAATAGGCCCGTCATCATGGCAGCATGCGGACGACTAGCATTGTAGTTGGCCACACGGTCGGCAGTAAATCATAGGTTATTAAAATTGTATCTCTAGTTTCTTCACAAACTGAGGCAAGTTTTCTACTTTAACATATCCATATATACATTGAGGCTGAGTGTAGGGGAGGACACGCCCACATGGCATTGGCCACACCCACACAACAATGGTCATAGCTCCTCCCTTTCTCACAATAGGCCCTTGATCATTTTCAGATCCAGGCCCGTGTGGCCCTTAACCCGGCCCTGGAATTAATCCACACATCGGCCACTAGCATGTTGGTGGTAGTTCATCCTTAATGTCCAACTGGAATGTTCTTTGGACCTTTCTGACCCTACTGTCCCGCAGAAAGTTACACGACTGGCTAGGTACATAGGCTTGTCCTGCAGATTGCTTGTTAGGGCTGAATACTTTTGCTTCTGTAACCCGGTTGTCATGTGTCATTTGTTTTTTTTAACTAATAAGGTTGTGTTCCCTTCTTTGAGGCCAAACTACACAAAACGTCTGATTTAGGGATCTTCTTTTCTTTTCATAATATTTTTCCTTTTGTAGTGTGGCAAGTTATGAGAAAGTCTGCTCTTACTGCAATAGCCTTTGCATGCAAGGTTGTTAACACGTCGACACCAGAATGTCAACAGTACATTTTGGTGTCATTGTTATGGTTTGGCTAAAATATGCAAAGCACTGTATGTCGCTATTCTAGTGTCGGCATTTTAAATAACAATATTTTGAACAATGTCAGCAATTTCACTTTATATTGATGAATGTTGATGTGGGATCCGGTCTGGATCCCGGCTGTCTAAATACCAACGCCGGAATCCCAACCGATCTGAGAATGCGTCAATCCCGGCAACGGCATACCGACACACAGGATCCCGAACATTCCACTTTCCGGACTGCATGAGAGGTACACCGCGGCGGGAGAGTCGGTTGCGGGTTAGGTTTAGGCTGCGGGGGAAGGTTAGGGTTAGGCTGTGGGTTGGGGGGTTAGGTTTAGGCTTTAGGGTTAGGTTTAGGCTGTGGGAAGGGGTGGTTAGGTTTAGGCTGCACAGAGGGCAGGTTAGGCTGCAGGGAGGCGGGGGGGTTAGGTTTAGGCTGTGGGAAGGGGGAGGGGTTAGGGTTAGGCACCACCGGGGAAGATTAGGCTGTGGGGTGGGTGAGGGGAGGGTTAGGGTTATGCTGCGGGAAGGGGGGGTTAGGGGATCATTTGGGGAAGGTAAGTATACTTAACCTTCCCCCTGTCAGGTATTCACACTGTCGGTATTCTGACCGCCGGCATTGCGAACCAAATCCGTTGACACATTGGTTGTCAACTTAATGGCTATGTTGACATTCTGGTGTCAACTTCTCATACTGCACTCATTTCACTCAGTACAGCTTGCAGGGGCATATGTAAGGACATTTGTCCTGACCGAAGTAACAAGGACCAATGATTTATTTCTGACGTCTAATGAGACAATAAACATATGGCAGACGCATCGTATTTATTAAAATATCCCCGGTCAGAATAGTGAAATAAATGTCACTCTTACAGCAAATCAAACCTGTGCAAGTAAATACATCAGTGTGTGCAGCAACCTGCTGAGTGTGGAGACAGTGTAACATTGCCAGATTGTCAGTCCAACAAGTGTACACTTTGTATCAATACTGTGACTAGATGAAGCAAATCATTCACCCAGTACAGCCCCTTTAATCTGTCAGTCATAGGCTGACGCTGTGATTGTCACTGACTGGTACCAATAGGACGCTAGACTGGGGAAGAGGAAGAATTGAACACATTGAAACATGTATTTGCCTTGTTACCAAAACACAGACACACACGTAAGTGTGTACATAATCCTTGTACTTTGTTTGCATGCAAAACAACCAGCTAGAAAGTAACGTTGCTTCCAAGAGAGTCCTTTTTCTGTCTGTCACCAGCCGTTCATATCAGGCCACATTGCTATTAATTACTGGTGAAGGATTTATTTACCCAAATCTTGGTGCCTATTATCTGCCACACTGATCTGCACACTCTCACAAAGTTTCCCTTTGTCACCATGTGGGCGGTTTTGTTGTCTGCCAATGCGATCAGCACCCCTGACCGGAGATGAGGGGACGTTGGCGCTTGCTGTTATTCTAGGTAAACCCATGGCAGTAGCTACAATCTCCCATCAAACCATTTAGCAGATCCTGCATGTTCTTAGCCCTGGCTTATGATAATGTATCTGATCTATTTCGGGATAGCACAACAGGAAGTAGAGAAAAGTTCTGAGCGATTAGAAGGGCTGTGATGATGTGCTTGGTAAGAGCACTTATGCGGTGGCCGATGCATTTGTGGTTCAGCAGCAGACATTAACATTTAGTCTCTCGCTCTGTAAATGGGCATTTTGCGGTGGAACAGGAATGCACGTTTCACTCTGGGGACGTCTTGGAACAACCGTTTAAGATAGCCTGATGAGTAAAGCGGGAGTGAAAAAAAAAAAGATGGAGCAAATTGTGCAAGTGCAAAAGCAATTTTAGGCCCAAACATGACGCAGACTCAATTAAGATCAAGATAAGGGACATGTTGCGGCATTGTCCTAAAAGAACATTCACAACGTAATGCTTAGATTGGAGAAGAAAAGGGCTATTTACAATTTACGTTTTGTTTCATAAGAGTTTATTGTGAGTATTTAAATCCAAATCGCTGTATTTAGATTCAAGATGTGTGGTGAGGCTGCTTCATACGGTTTCAGGAGAATGTGTTTTATATATATATATATATATATATATATATACATATATATATACATATACAAACAGAAAGTTCAGCACTCACCAAAGCGAGCTCACTTATTTTCACAACATCAATAAACAAATGATGGGGGTTTAGTTAGTGAATTGGCCAATTCACGGAAGCCTGCAAACCGCTCGCCAAGGTACCCCACCTTCATGCAGGTCCTAAACTATCACAGAGTCTCAAAAATTAAAACCTAGCAACTGTATCACGTAACATAACTGCAAATATACCCACTTGGTTTACTGTGTATCTGCCAAATACTCCATGGCATTTAAAGGTACACTAGTCACCTGACACTGGCTGATAAATTACTAAAGAACAGCTGACTCAGGTTTAAGATAATTGGGCTTGCATAGGGGTGCATGAACAAAGCTGTGGCCACAGTTAATATGAGTTAACCAAAGATTAACCCTACAATATACCAACAAATATAAAACCACAGCACTCACCACCCCAGAAGCGGGGTGCAGTGTCTGCACTCACCACTCATAGTGCTGCTGTGGTGAAGGTGTATCGTGACAGGACAAATGGCGCAATTGCGAATAACCGACGTGGTAACTACAGGCTACGAAGTTACATGAAGGCCGACCGACGCACTACAGTGGATCAGCTCACCATCAAAATGAACCTGGGGCTACCAGACGTGTGTCTAAAATGCTGTCCGTGCTGCACACGGCAGCACCTGATGCATAATTCCCGCTCAGCAGCCCTTCGGAGCCTCGACAACACGTGTTCGGGAACTTATCCCATATTCCACGTGTTACTGGATGAAAACAGGAATTTTTCAGCCAGAATACACAGGATTTAATAGAATAGCCCGATATTCACCATGGGATTCTAGCCCATTTTTTGGGCCAAAAGATTAACGGGGCTAATAGGATACCGCCCTAAGTAAAGTGTTCGTACGAGCCAAAAAGGTTGCAGACGTAAATCTCTGTAGGAGTCATCCTTGCGCTAGAATCAGCACATTTGTAGCTTTCATGTGACGCTCATTTTGATTGGATATTGGCTGGACAGACTGTTTCAGAGCTAAACATTGTAAGATGTTCTCTTATGTTGCCGAGGTGGGAACTCATGAAACGTCCATGATATAACCTGTCTGCAGTGTTTCTGCTACATCTAGACTGCCAGCACATGCATGTGTCTGTATGTAACACTGATAACGCATGCTTCTGAATGCTGCAGGCCATGGTAAAAGTGAATGCTTGTGGGTGTATGTGTACGCTTACACTGATATTTGCAGATGATTCAGTCATGCACCTGACACGCTTGGCTTCCAAATATGAATTTATACTAAGCAACGAAAGAAGAGTTGGTAGAGTTTCATAGTACAGATGGGTCCACAGTTTTCTTGACTAGTTTTCTGCGCCTAGGCACAACATGACTTATTAGCATAAACCCTTCATCTCCTTTTCTCAGATACAATACAGAGAACAATACAGTAGGGGATTAAGTCATTACAGCAGAGGATTAAGTCTGATTGGTCAGTCTCAGTTAATCCTATTAAAGGTCAAGATAAACGTGGACCCATCTGTATATCGTCTTCCCTTTATATAGTCTGGTTGTTATCCGGATGACACTGTAGCTAGACAGTAGTAAAGTCAACATGACAACGGTCGACAGACATTAGTTTGACACAAATATTTATTGAACTTCTTCATACTTTACCATTCACGTAGAATATGGTCAGGAATAGTAACCTGCACCGAGCGGAGCAAGACAACTTGTCCGAAGCATGGGTGAGCGAAGCATTACACTAATTGGGGGTCATTTGTGGTTAAACATTCAAAATGACACCCAGACATGCAAAAAAAAGCAGGTGTCGTCCTTTTTGTGTCGACCATTTCCACGTCGGCCTTTAACTGTCAATGTTTTCTTCTGGTTGACCTTGTCACTGTTGACCTTTTGACCCTGTCGACGTGGGAAATTTGGTCATATGGTGTGACTGTCGACTTAAATTTGGTCCACCTAATGATCCACGCCCATCTTGTGGTGTTATAAAGAATCTATGACTTCTGTATGGTTGGCTAGACACTAGGGACCCCAGTTACAGAGTGTGTCGCATCTACTGTGATATCTGATTAAAAGAGGAAGAAGGTTTGGCGGAAATATTAACACAGGGTATTGTGCTTACATGTGGCATGAACTTCCTGTCGTGCTGTCAAAGCAGTTTCAGTGCTGCAGGGGTGTTTTTTTATTTTTATTATTATATAGGGGGAAATCCTACTAGACACAAACAGCTCGCAGGGTGCAGCCCTATGGGGCGCCTAACAAAATGATGCAAGTTCGGTGGTACAGTAAGTGTAGCATACATTCACGGCTAATTGGATTCCCCCTATAGTACCATGATTAATCCACTCACTTTACCGCAATCATGGAATTGGTTAAAACAAAACAAAAAATATAGGAATGATTAATACCCAGTAAGTGTTGTCAGCAGACACTGACGCTGTTCCTGACCATTGTAGAACCTAAAATATACCAAGCAATGTTCAGAATTTACACTGTGGCTTTAGAATTAGTGTCTGTAGGGATCAGTAATCCCTATTTTAACAACCATATAGCGATCGATAGCTGGAGGCAATACTTTTTTTTTTTTAAACTAGATGATGGATATATCAGATGGTGATAATGATCATCAATCAGTTCTGTACTTTCTACTGATTGCTTTTAAAATCTATTTACATTTATACAGAAATTGCATTTATTTTACCAATGAAATGCTTCTCACCGAGGAATAATTAACAGATAATATCCTTCAGTCCTAAAGGGGGTTATTCAGTTCCCAACAACGCGACGTGCCCTTCCAGAACGGCACATCACAGCTTGCCAGCATCGCAAGTTTTTCCTCACATTCCATACAGGTGCAAGGGAAAACTTGCATTGTTGGCACTGCCACAATATCTTGCCGAATTGACTTCCCACCAAAGTGTTTGCTTTTGTAACTTCTTTGTATGTGTTACGGTTCTGTTAGTCCCTGGGGGTGCAGCTAGGTGGCGCTGTGTGCTTGGGGAGACGGGGGACACCTATCAAATCTTCTAAGTTGCCCATAGTTACCAATCAGCTTCCAGCTAGCATTTGAGTACACTCTATAAAATAAAATGGTAGGTAGAACCGGATTTGTCGTTATGGGCAACTTATCCACACTTTTGAAGCTTTGATACATCTCCCCCCCCCCCCCCCCCAATATCTCTAGAGCTTTGAGTGACACAGGGGCAGATGTATTAACCTGGAGAAGGTATAAGAAAGTGATAAACCAGTGATAAATGCAAGGTGATAAACACACCAGCCAATCAGCTCCCATATGTAAATTACCAGTTAGGAGCTGATTGGCTGGTGCGTTTATCACCTTGCACTTAACACTGGTTTATCACTTCCTTATGCCTTCTCCAGGTTAATACATCTGCCCCACTGTGCTGTAAAAAAGAGGAGGCACCTGTGTCCTGCTCTGTGTAGAAGTGATAAAGCAGTGATAAGTGCAAGGTGATAACGCACCAGCTAATCAGCTCCTAACTGGAAATTTACATATTGGAGCTGATTGGTTGGTGCGTTATCACCTTGCACTTATCACTTCTCCAGGCTTAATACACCTGCCCCAATATTTAAAAGCAATTGAAAATAAACTGTATCCCATGCACTTTAATATTATGTACTAAAATGTTGAATAGCATTTACCATGCCTTTTTTTATTTTTATTAACCTTTAAAATCCGGGAGGTGTTTTTGCCTTACCCTATACAATGAAATGTATGATGGTCGTGTGACGGCTACACACTGCCATGTCAGAGCAAAGTACCGTCACGTGTGATGTAGAACACAGAGTAAACCGTGTGCCAATTCCTGTCTTATTAGTGCTTGCCTTTAGCTCTGTATTCCTTCCTCCTAAACCACATTATATACCGTACTACCTGTGGCTTGTTCCCTACATCTGTTACATTGTTATCTGCAATGCATTGTTCCTTTATCTTGTGATATCGTTTATTCTCACAAGCCCTAGTAGAGGGATGATTGGGGAGGTGAAAGTGGGGTGATCTGCAGGGGAAAGTTGGGCGAGGAATAGGCCGTGAGCGCTGGTTAACCACAGGTTTAACTGTTTCCTGAAAATGCTGTTTGTGTTACCCGCGTGACATGTAATATCCTGAGTCACTGATGAAATATTCTACTTTACCGGCGCTCGCGTTATGATGAGATCTGGCGGTATTGTAATAGGATACGACGTGGGCCGACACTGCTCTGTGACTGGATCATACAGCCCACCAAGACTTGTTACCTTGCAGTATGTAACGCTTTATTCCATGTATCAAATAGGGCCCTCCCTACCGCTCTGTCAATACCCAGGGAGAGATGTATCAAAGCTTGGAGAGTGCCAACCAGTCAGTTCCTCACTGTCGTTTTTCAAACGCAGCCTGTAACATGGCATAGAAGCTGATTGGTTACTACTTTCTCAACTTTATCTCTCTCCAAGCTTTGATAAATCTTCCCCTCCCCCCAAGTCTTGTTTTATTACTGTGTACTCTAAATCGCTATATAAATACCTGTTCTATAATAATGTGTATAACCCTCAAACAAAGACATAATTGGATACAGTTATAAAACTCGTAGCACAGGAATACTATGCAAATTCAGAATGATTGTAAAGGAATGAGCAAAGAATAGGCAGCTGGCACTTGTATACCATGGATTAGACGGGTGCATTAATTGCACTACATTTCCTATTGCCTGCGCTGCCACCTGTGAGAAATGTTGCATTGTGGTCCTGTCTACAAGCCCCACCTCTTTTCATGGCGGGCCGCAGAAGATGTTTGTTTCCTGCACTCTTTTTAAGTATTATCACCAGAACTGCAAATGGTTCCATTGGCAAATAGTTCTCTTAGGGCCGGATTCAAATCTTCTCTGCCCTCTCCCGCCCCCATCGCGTCCACCGGCAGTATTCACATGTTACTGCCGATGGTTGCGATATCCGCATTTCAGCTCGCCACCCCCAGGGGTGGCGAGCTGAAATGCGTGAAAAGTGACCCGTTTGGACGCCCAAACAGGACTTTTCACGATCGCGCCCATGTTTTTAGTTGGATTTAGCTGCTTCGCGCTGCTAAACCCGGCTCTTATGGGCGCAATCAGCTTGAAAACGGGGCTCATTAGAATATTGGGGCGATAAAAGATTTGAATCCCGCCCTTAAAATCACCTGCCGTTGTAGTGACACCCTTCATCGCTCCTAAATTGAGCTGTTTAGTCCTCAGCCCCGAAGGGGGGTTTGTATTAAAATGCGCACTGTCATGCGCTTACTGCATCACCGTTATCGCACTCTTTGAATCAACCCCTAAGCCAGGGATGGGAAACCTTTTGGCCCTCCAGCTGTTGTTGAACTACACATACCAGCATGCCTTACTACAGTTTTGCTATTTGGCCATGCTAAAACTGTTGCAGGGCATGCTGGGATGTGTAGTTCAACAACAGCTGGAGTGCCAAAGGTTCCCCATCTCTGCCCTAAACGTTCGAATGGCAAATGGATAGCACCGTGGTTAGTGTTTCTCCCTCCCCCAAACTTTAGGGGTACATTTATGAAAGCTTCTTAAAATGAAACGTTGTGATGTTACCCATAGCAACCAATCAATCTGTCTATCATTTTCTAGGATGCAGTAGAGAAATTATAGACAGAATCTGATTGGTTGCTAAGGGCAACATCACCACTTTTCACTTTTTAGAAGCTTTAGTAAATTTACTCCTGAGGTTTGATTCTCCGTGTTCCTGTGGGTTTCCCAAAAATGTTCTGCTCACCCCATCCTTGCTTCCACACTACCCTTGCTAAGGCAACCGGGTGCTCCGGGCCCATTTCCCCTCTGATACGTTTGCCTCATCCATAGAAGGACAGAGCTGGGTATGGCTGTCCGGCGCTGGGGAACAAGGCGATCAGCATACCAACCACCGGATCCTGGCAGCAGTATGGGGGGGGGGGAGCGTCGTCGAGTGCAAGGAAGCCCCTTGCGGGCTCGGTGGTGAGCTGCGCTTGCCACAGGTTCTATTCCCACTCTATGGGTGTCGTGGACGAGTGGGAAATGCCGGCATGCCAACTGTCTGGATTTAGAGGGGTCGGGATGTAGCCGTCGGTGTTGTGACTGCGGTCTCCTGACCTCCGGTCACATAACTACATCGCAAAGGATATTGTAGGATCATGGACATTGGGAAATTATTCTTTTATACAGGTTTTTTTTTTCCTTATTAGAAATAATTGGTGATTTCTCTAACGTCCTAGTGGATGCTGGGGACTCCGTCAGGACCATGGGGAATAGCGGCTCCGCAGGAGACAGGGCACAAAAGCAAGCTTTTAGGATCACATGGTGTGTACTGGCTCCTCCCCCTATGACCCTCCTCCAAGCCTCAGTTAGGTTTTTGTGCCCGGCCGAGAAGGGTGCAATCTAGGTGGCTCTCTTAAAGAGTTGCTTAGAAAAAGTTTTTAGGTTCTTTATTTTCAGTGAGTCCTGCTGGCAACAGGCTCACTGCATCGAGGGACTTAGGGGAGAGATTTTCAACTCACCTGCGTGCAGGATGGATTGGATTCTTAGGCTACTGGACATAGCTCCAGAGGGAGTCGGAACACAGGGCTCGCCCTGGGGTTCGTCCCGGAGCCGCGCCGCCGACCCCCCTTGCAGATGCTGAAGATGAAGAGGTCCGGAACCAGGCGGCAGAAGACTCTCAGTCTTCATCAGGTAGCGCACAGCACTGCAGCTGTGCGCCATTGTTGTCAGCACACTTCACACAGCGGTCACGGAGGGTGCAGGGCGCTGGGGGGGGCGCCCTGGGCAGCAATGTATAATACCTGTATGGCGAAAAATACATCACATATAGCCCTTGAGGCTATATGGATGTATTTAACCCCTGCCAGATATCTAAAACTCCGGAGAAGAAGCCCGCCGAAAAGGGGGCGGGGCCTATTCTCCTCAGCACACAGCGCCATTTTCCCTCACAGAAAGGCTGGTGGGAAGGCTCCCATGATCTCCCCTGCACTGCACTACAGAAACAGGGTTAAAACAGAGAGGGGGGGCACTGATTTGGCGATATGTATATATATATTAAAATGCTATAAAAGGAACACTTATATAAAGGTTGTCCCTGGATAATTATAGCGTTTTGGTGTGTGCTGGCAAACTCTCCCTCTGTCTCCCCAAAGGGCTAGTGGGTCCTGTCCTCTATCAGAGCATTCCCTATGTGTGTGCTGTATGTCGGTACGTGTGTGTCGACATGTATGAGGAAAATATTGGTGAGGAGGCGGAGCAAATTGCCTGTAATGGTGATGTCACTCTCTAGGGAGTCGACACCGGAATGGATGGCTTATTTATGGAAATTACGTGACAATGTCAACACGCTGCAAGCCGGTTGACGACATGAGAGGACCGGCGAACAAATTAGTATCTGTCCAGGCGTCTCAAACACCGTCAGGGGCTGTAAAATGCCCATTTACCTCAGTCGGTCGACACAGACCCAGACACGGACACTGATTTCAGTGTCGACGGTGAAGAAACAAACGTATTTTCTTTTAGGGCCACACGTTAAGGGCAATGAAGGAGGTGATACATATTTCTGATACTCCAAGTACCACAAAAAAGGGTATTATGTGTGAGGTGAAAAAACTACCTGTAGTTTTTCCTGAATCAGATAAATTAAATGAAGTGTGTGATGATGCGTGGGTTTCCCCCGATAGAAAATTATTGGCGGTATACCCTTTCCCGCCAGAAGTTAAGGCGCGGTGGGAAACACCCCTCAGGGTGGATAAGGCGCTCACACGCTTATCAGAACAAGTGGCGGTACCATCTACGGATAGGGCCGTACTTAAGGAGCCAGCTGATAGGAGGCTGAAAAATATCCTAAAAAGTATACACACACATGCTGGTGTTATACTGCGACCAGCGATCGCCTCAGCCTGGATGTGCAGAGCTGAGGTGGCTTGGTCGGATTCCCTGACTAAAAATATTGATACCTTTGACAGGGACAGTATTTTATTGACTATAGAGCATTTAAAGGATGCATTTCTATATATGCGAGATGCGCAGAGGGATATTTGCACTCTGGCATCAAGAGTAAATGCGATGTCCATATCTGCAAGAAGATGTTTATGGACACGACAGTGGTCAGGTGATGCAGATTCCAAACGGCACAAAGATGTATTGCCGTATAAAGGGGAGGAGTTATTTGGGGTCGGTCCATGGGACCTGGTGGCCAGGGCAACTGCTGGAAAATCCACCGTTTTTTACCCTAAGTCACATCTCTGCAGAAAAAGACACCGTCTTTTCAGCCTCAGTCCTTTCGTCCCTATAAGAGTCATATCTGCCCAGGGATAGAGGAAAGGGAAGAAGACTGCAGCAGGCAGCCCATTCCCAGGAACAGAAGCCCTCCACCGCTTCTACCAAGTTCTCAGCATGACGCTGGGACCGTACAGGACCCCTGGATCCTACAAGTAGTATCCAAGGGGTACAGATTGGAATGTCGAGAGGTTTCCCCCCTCGCAGGTTCCTGTAGTCTGCTGTACCAATGTCTCCCTCCGACAGGGAGGCAGTATTGAAAACAATTCACAAGCTGTATTCCCAGCAGGTGATAATAAAATTACCCCTCCGACAACAAGGAAAGGGGTATTACTCCACACTATATGGTGGTACTGAAGGCTAGGTGAGACCTATTCTAAATCTGAAAAATTTTAACACTTGCAAGGGTTCAAATCCAGATGGAGTCACTCAGAGCAGTGATAGCAAAGAACAAGGGGACTATATGGTGTCCCGGGACATCAGGGATGCTTACCTCCATGTCCCAAAATTTGCCTTTTCTCACCAAGGGTACCTCAGGTTCGTGGTACAGAACTGTCACTATCAGTTTCAAGACGATGCCGTTGGATTGTCCAAGGCACCCCGGGTCCTTACCAAGGTAATGACCGAAAGGAGGATTCGTCTTCAAAGAAAATGGACGACCTCCTGATAAGAACAAGGTCCAGAGAACAGTTGGAGGTCGGAGTAGCACTATCTCAAGTAGTTCTACGACAGCACGGGTGGATTCTAAATATTCCAAAACCGCAGTTGTTCCGACGACACGTCTGCTGGTCCTAGGGATGATTCTGGACACAGTCCAGGAAAAGGTGTTTCTCCCAGAGGAGAAAGCCAGGGAGTTATCCGAGCTAATCGGGATCCTCCTAAAACCAGGAAAAGTGTCAGTGCATCATTGCACAAGAGTCCTGGTAAAAATGGTGGCTTATTACGAAGCGCTTCCATTCGGCAGATTTCACGCAAGAACTCTTCAGTGGGATCTGCTGGACAAATGGTCCGGATCGCATCTTCAGATGCATCAGCAGATAACCCTATATCCAAGGACAAGGGTGTCTCTCCTGTGGTGATTACAGAGTGCTCATCTTCTAGAGGGCCGCAGATTCGGCATTCAGGATTGGATGCTGGTGACCACGGAGGCCAGCCTGAGAGGCTGGGGAGCAGTCACACAAGGAGTGTGATCAAGTCTGGAGAATTCTCTCCACATAAATATACTGGAGCTAAGAGCAAATTTATAATGCTCTAAGCTTAGCAAGACCTCTGCTTCAAGGTCAGCCGGTATTGATCCAGTGGGATAACATCACGGCAGTCGCCCACGTAAACAGAAAGGGCGGCACAAGAAGCAGGAGGGCAGTGGCAAAACTGCAAGGATTTTTCGCTAGGCGGAAAATCATGTGATAGCACTGTCAGCAGTGTTCATTCCGGGAGTGGACGACTGGGAAGCAGACTTCCTCAGCAGGCACGACCTCCACCCGGGAGAGTGGGAACTTCATCGGGAAGTTTTCCGCATGATTGTGAACCGTTGGGAAAGACCAAAGGTGGACATGATGGCGTCCCGCCCGAACAAAAAATGGGACAGGTATTGCGCCAGGTCACGAGACCTTCAGGCGATAGCTGTGGACGTCCTGGTAACACCGTGGGTGTAACAGTCGGTGTATGTGTTCCCTCCTCTGCTTCTCATAACCAAGGTATTGAGAATTATAAGACATAGAGGAGTAAGAACTATACTCGTGGCTCCGGATTGGCCAAGAGGGACTTGGTAACCGGAACTTCAAGAGATGCTCACAGAGGACTAATGGCCTCGGGAGCTAAGAAGGGATTTGCTTTCAGCAAGTACCATGTCTGTTCCAAGAGGAACCGTGGCATCGGCCTTTAAGAAAGGACCTGCTCCAGCAGGGACCTTGTCTGTTCCAAGACTTACCGCGACTGCGTTTGACGGCATGGCGGTTTGAACGCCGGATCCTAAGGGAAAAGGCATTCCGGAAGAGGTCATACCTACCCTGGTCAAAGCCAGGAAGGAGGTGACCGCACAACGTTATCACCACATGTGGTAAAAATATGTTGCGTGGGTGAGGCCAGGAAGGCCCCACGAAAAAAATTTCAACTAGGTCGATTTCTGCACTTCCTGCAAACAGGAGTGTCTATGAGCCTCAAATTGGGGTCCATTAAGGTTCAAGTTTCGGCCCTATAGATTTTCTTCCAGAAAGAATTGGCTTCAGTTCCTGAAGTCCAGACGTTTGTCAAGGGAGTATTGCATATACAGCCCTTGTGTGCCTCCAGTGGCACCGTGGGATCTCAACGTAGTGTTGGGATTCCTCAAATCATATTGGTTTGAACCACTCAAATCTGTGGATTTGAAATATCTCACATGGAAAGTGACCATGCTGTTGGCCCTGGCCTCGGCCAGGCGATTGTCAAAATTGGCGGCTTTGTCTTACAAAAGCCCATATTTGATTTTCCATTCGGACAGGGCAGAACTGCGGACTCGTCCCCAGTTTCTTCCTAAGGTGGTGTCAGCGTTTCACCTGAAACAACCTATTGTGGTGCCTGCGGCTACTAGGGACTTGGAGGACTCCAAGTTGCTAGACGTTGTCAGGGCCCTGAAAATATATATATATATATATAATTCCAGGACGGCTGGAGTCAGAAAGTCTGACTTGCTGTTTATATTGTAGGCACCCAAAAAGCTGGGTGCTCCTGCTTCTAAGCAGACTATTGCTCGTTGGATTTGTAGTACAATTCAGCTTGCACATTCTGTGGCAGGCCTGCCACAGCCAAAATCTGAAAATGCCCATTCCACAAGGAAGGTGGGCTCATCTTGGGCGGCTGCCCGAGGGGTCTCGGCTTTACACTTTTGCCGAGCAGCTACTTGGTCAGGGGCAAACACGTTTGCAAAATTCTACAAATTTGATACCCTGGCTGAGGAGGACCTGGAGTTCTCTCATTCGGTGCTGCAGAGTCATCCGCACTCTCCCGCCCGTTTGGGAGCTTTGGTATAATCCCCATGGTCCTGACGGAGTCCCCAGCATCCACTAGGACGTTAGAGAAAATAAGATTTTACTTACCGATAAATCTATTTCTCATAGTCCGTAGTGGATGCTGGGCGCCCATCCCAAGTGCGGATTGTCTGCATTACTTGTACATAGTTATTGTTACAAAAAATCGGGTTATTATTGTTGTGAGCCATCTTTTTTAGAGGCTACTTCATTGTTATCATACTGTTAACTGGGTTCAAATCACAAGTTGTACGGTGTGATTGGTGTGGCTGGTATGAGTCTTACCCGGGATTCAAGATCCTTCCTTATTGTGTACGCTCGTCCGGGCACAGTACCTAACTGAGGCTTGGAGGAGGGTCATAGGGGGAGGAGCCAGTACACACCATGTGATCCTAAAAGCTTGCTTTTGTGCCCTGTCTCCTGCGGAGCCGCTATTCCCCATGGTCCTGACGGAGTCCCCAGCATCCACTACGGACTATGAGAAATAGATTTATCGGTAAGTAAAATCTTATTTTTGTTTAAAAAGGAAAAAGCATGCATAAGGTGAGAATGATGTGTTTCCGCACGTCTCAGATTGCTATGTAGTGTTCACTCTAGGCTGTTTTAGCAGTGCGCCGCGCCCTGCCCGATTTTTTTAAGGGCAAAACCCGCCCTGCCCTTTCTGCGGCGCCCTGCTAAAACAGCCGCCCGCTTTCTGCCCCTCTCAGCGTGTAAAGATGCCGCGCGCATGCTGTCGGAGAGCTTGGGGGAAGCCCAGCACCTCCGTAGGTGTTGGGCACGCCCCCAACAGTGACGGCGCCATCTGCCCACGCCCCCGTCTGTGTACTGACCCGCCCACTTGCATTATGTGCAAGTGGGCACGCTCCCTATTTCAATAGCCACGCCCTCTTTTGGCGCGCGCTTGTGCCCCTAACGGACGCGCGCCCTGCCCTGCCCTGCCCGTCCGTTGGAGTGAACACTAGCTATGTTAAAATTGCAGCGTTCTCTGTAGGGTGTAAACCAGTGTTGGCGAACAGAATGGTTCTTACTGTCATACACGCAGGAAATTAGCTCAGTGTTCTGTTTGGAATCAGAAATGCAATATATATTCTGTTCCCCTGTAGAAGTAACATTAACCCCGGCGTGTTTAGGTAATAGCCACACAATTAGACTGGAGTCCATCCGCATATACACATTGTAGGAGGTGTCCTGGTACCGCACTGATGATGAGAACGGTCAGCGGTATTATCCTTCTATTTGGCCTATTTTCTTATTATCCTCCTCTGGCCGATCTTAATTCATTAGCGTTGTGGCTATATAATAATCAAGGTATGGCGGTCGATTCGCCCTGACTTAATTGACCTTTCAACTTGGACTGCGGCTGGGAAGAAGATTCCCATTTGGTTGTTAAAGGGGAAAGCAAGAAGTGCAAAGGAGTTTATTATTAAAGACATTTTCTATGAAAAATAAATGTGTGAATTAAGATGAAATCCTCGCTGAAGCAATGGCGGGTACAAATATCTGCTTACCCTTATGATAGAGACACAGGGCCGTGAATGCAACAGGGCAGGATGTACTGTTGTCACATACAAGGCATTGACCCTTGGCTTCTCTTTTCAGGACTATGGGGTCTATTTGCTAAGTCTTGGAGAGAGATAAAGTACCAGCCAATCAGCTCTTAACTGTCCGTTTTCAAACACAGCCTGTAGCATGGCAGTCAGGAGCTGATTGGCTGGTACTTTATCTCCATCCACTTTATCTCTCTCTTAGTAAATAGACCCCCTATATTTGTGCTTTGTCCATGGGCTGAGGGTGTTCATACTAATTATTATTCCCAGTTTTCACACATTTGTCAGACCGCTCCATAGCGACGTGTGTGTGTGTACTGCTGCAAGTTCAGAAACCGGTGTGGCCGTGTGAATTAATTAGCCGTGCAGTCTCCTGTGTGTAAACCCTCCAGGCTTATTCTTCCATAATTACTCCGCTTACTTAACCCGTCGCTGGCAGTGCGGATTGCTGTGAGCACCCCTCACCACACAGCAAGACGAGTGTTTGTGCACATTCTGGGGTACATGCCTGCACTGCGGAAGTCAATAGTCACAAGGGGGAGATGCATCGAACTATCAAGATGGATAAAGTGAAGAAGTTGCCCATAGCAACCAATATCCTTCTAGCTACCATTTGTCTAATAAAGAGTATGAAGTGATAGAAGCTTATTGGTTTCTATGAGCATCTTCTCTTTATCTCTTAAAGGTTTGATACATTTCCCCCATATTGTTTTAGCAACATAGGTAGACTTACAGCTATGTCCTCACACGGCACGCCGGGTCACGTGAGAATCTTTTAGCGTCTTTTTTTTTTTTACTGAATATGCGTCTTCTCACAATGCGACTACGTACGAGGAGATTGTGTTGAATAATATACGACACTTGTATATCTGTGTGTGACTGAGTCGCTGAATCTGTATATGAAGTGCTACAATGTAGTTCTGCTCTGTATACAGACTCTGTCACACACAATATACTGTATAAGGGTCATATATCGAATTAATAGTTGTAGCTGCATTGTATTGCAACTACAGTAAGATGCATTTTTGGGGCAAAAGAATACAGCGGACGTTGGCAGAGTTGCACGGGACCTGGCGGCTGACTCACGCCAGACATCTCACGCTGCATGGCGCATTGAGGCTAGATGTGTGAGGACGCAGGTGGCACCAATTTGTGGTTTGTGTCTCCGTGATGTCACTGAATAGTAGTGAATGGATTTGGCCCAGCCGACAAAAATGATTGCTTGCATTGTGCACAACTAGAGCGCAGGTTCTCAAACTCGGTCCTCAGGACCCCACACAGGGCATCTTTTGCAGGTCTCCTCTCAGAATCACAAGTGTAATAATTAGCTCCACCTGCGGACCTTTTCAAATGTGTCAGTGAGTAATGAATACACCTGTGCACCTGCTGGGACAGAGTTTGAGAACCTGTGAACTAGAGTAAGATAATAGATGTTTAGTAGCAACGGTACACAATGCTTTCACTATATCTAAAGGTTACAAACAGAACACAGTGCAACGTTAAATAATGCGTATTGTTATTGTAGCATGCGTTCCACCCAGTCTATTGTCACACACAGACCAGCGCATGCCATACGTGTTAGCAGACCAGCCTTGAGCTGTGTCTGCATTATGTCACTGCATTCTCAGCTGCAGATAGCCGGTATTTCACTGTTCAAATGCTACCAAACAACGAAACAAACAGGTGCTCACAGTCCTGTTCTGTAAATGTGTGTCATAAGAACCTCACATGACAGAGACAAGTGGTCAGCTCCACTCACACCGCCAGAAAAGCAAAGAGATGAATAAACCTTATTTCATTATCAGCGTCGTTATACAGAATGTCTCCTTCCTATAATAAATCCGATACAGTGGTTTTAAACAGTGCAGGGTCTTGATCATAGGGCCTGATTCAGACCTGGTCCCTGTTGTGCGATATCGCACAGCGTCTAATTATGGAATGACTGCGTATGCACCGCAATGCTAAGGCGTATTGCCAAATAGCGACTGGATGGTGCGAAAATTTAGATCGCAAGGTGATTGACTGGAAGCGGACGTTTGGGGGTGGTAACTGCCCATTTTCAGGAGTGTCAGGGAAAACGCAGACGTTCCCAAGTTTTCAGAGAGGGTGTGTGTGGTCGGCTGCGGCCCCAATCAGCCTGTTTATATCGCGCTGTAGGAGTGAGTCCTGGGCTATGCACACTATGGAAAAACCATTCGATGGTGAGTGAGTTGCTGTCTGCTGTGTGGCGCAATTTTTGCACGCCGTACACATACATTCGCACACTTGAACGGGCGGGTTTTAACTCTCCCTGGGTGGCGACTATCTGAGTGCAGACCTCTGCAAATTTGCAGCACAGCATTCAGATCTGAATTAGGGCCAAAGTTCATTCTCTTCTTGTAAAACGTTGCTACTTTTCAATAAAACTACAATTATTTATTTTTTCGACATGAAAACATTAAGGATTGCACATATTACTATATTTATGTAAACTGAGACCATACTGGGGCATGAGGCATTCCTAGTGAGCAGACATTTTACACTTGGGCAACAGCATGGCGGCCTGCAGTGCTGGTCATTCATGAAGCAAGACACTTAGTTCTTGCCTTGAGGAGTCTGTATGGTGGTGGGCCTCCTCCCATGCTAAGGAACAAGACTACAAATGTGCCTTCTGCACGGGATTGCACAGCTCACACGACACAAAGGGTCTGTACATTGTAAGCATCATCCTCACTCCACCCCACCATATTCCCGAGTACCCCGCTGACTTCTGCTGCCACACCGCGAGCCCTGCCATCTTCCTCTGTACCACCACCGCAGGAGGCTCACAGTGGGTGGTTTAGAGCTGCACACTGGTGAGGAATGACCTCCCCAGTGTGCAGGTCCTGTCGGCCAGCAAGTTTTACACGTCCCAGTGACACCTGACACGTTGCAGTGGAGTTATATCCATACTTGCCTACCTGACCCTCTCCATGAGGGAGAAAATGCTCTGTTCCTGGACTTTCCTGGTAATGTATGATTGCCATCACCTGTGGTGAAACACCTTTCTTATCAATTAACTAGCTTACCACAGGTGATGGCAATCATACATTACCAGGAAAGTCCAGGAACAGAGCATTTTCTCCCTCATGGAGAGGGTCAGGTAGGCAAGTATGAGTTATATACCGCGTATATAGAGCTTCATTACATTTCATGGTGGACACAGACTTGGACCCTCTGAAGGGTGTGTGTTTTCTCTCCTAAATAGCCATAATATTGTCTGTATGGGGGTTTTCCTCCAGCAGGACACCCACTGGCTGTAGTGTGGGTGCCAGCTGGTATGATCCTTGTTGGCTCTGTGTCAGAAGCAACCCAAGTGTGTCGTCCACGGCAGCCATCTGTCAGTTGCCAGGGTGATGGGATTACCAGGCCGCACGCTGGCTGATGTACCACCGATGCTTAGAATTGATATTGCCTAGCGTAGAGTTCAAGAGAAGGGCCCCTGATGAGAGGAGAGCCGTCTGACTAAGTCAGTAGCCCTGTCTGTAGCTGCTTTACCTCACACACTTTCACCGTACCGGCCCATGTGTGTAGATCTATTAAAGTGCCCCCAAGTAAAAGACATAAATCAAGTCTCTTATGCATTTAAATGCGCTTGCCTGAAAAGGGGATGTGGCCCCTCAGGGGGGTTGTCCTTGTGACTTGTCTCCAATTTGTCCCCTCACTGTGAATAGCAACATCTATTCACCGGCGGACAGCGCTGTACCGCATCTTTTCCCACCCACGGGATACAGCGGCCAGCGGGTATGGATGGCTGCGGGCAGGCTGATTAAGCAAGTGGCCCGCAAGAAGTGCAGGGGGCATTTTGTCATTTTCAAATCGGATAGGGCGCGGCACCCTGCTGGAAAAAAACTATCGGGAAGTGTAGCTGCGGTGGCATTCGCAGACATAATTTCTTAGTAAAGGGCAAAACGGCCCATTATGTGTTCTTTTCCATATTTTTCTTGTTTTCACTTTTCTTTTTTCTAATGAGTTTTACTGAACAGTCAGAAAAGAACATTTGGCAAATTAAAAACAGCCCAAAGGCAAAATCCACAGAAAAACGTATAATGTGGGGGAGCAATCTCAGAGCACACTGCGCTAATCTGACGTGAGTTTGCAAAACAATTTGGAGTGATCAGATCAGAGACTAGAAGAGAACCTGAGTAATTCCGAAGGTAAAGAGACTAGAAGAGGTGTGCAGACCCTCCAACAGTGACCCCTTCCGTCAGGTACACAGTGCTCCGCTCCTGGACTTCCCTCTTAATGTCGGATTGCCGTCACCTGTGTTGAAGTAGTTCATTGTTGAGAAAGGTGTTTCAGCACAGGTGATGGCAGTCATACATTAGGAGGGACATCCACATTGTGATTAAGATGCATGTTCATTTGAAAAAGACTATCGACGCAAGCCGACTGTGCGACTGCAGAAATAGTGTATAAGGACACATCTGTACAGCCTGAGTTATGTGGCTATGACTATCCTATGATCCCAGGGCAGATGTATGAAGACTCTACCTATAATTTGTATATGTGTGTGCATTATTTCTGTCACCTACACTGTATGATGCAGGGGTGTATGTGCGTGTGTTACATGTGTCACCTACACTGTATGATGCAGGGGTGTATGTGCGTGTGTTACGTCTGTCACCTACACTGTATGATGCAGGGGTGTATGTGCGTGTGTTCCGTATGTCACCTACACTGTATGATGCAGGGGTGTATGTGCGTGTGTTACTTCTGTCACCTACACTGTATGATGCAGGGGTGTATGTGCGTGTGTTCCGTATGTCACCTACACTGTATGATGCAGGGGTGTATGTGCGTGTGTTACGTCTGTCACCTACACTGTATGATGCAGGGGTGTATGTGCGTGTGTTCCGTATGTCACCTACACTGTATGATGCAGGGGTGTATGTGCGTGTGTTACGTATGTCACCTACACTGTATGATGCAGGGGTGTATGTGCGTGTATTACATGTGTCACCTACACTGTATGATGCAGGGGTGTATGTGCGTGTGTTCCGTATGTCACCTACACTGTATGATGCAGGGGTGTATGTGCGTGTGTTCCGTATGTCACCTACACTGTATGATGCAGGGGTGTATGTGCGTGTGTTACGTATGTCACCTACACTGTATGATGCAGGGGTGTATGTGCGTGTATTACATGTGTCACCTACACTGTATGATGCAGGGGTGTATGTGCGTGTGTTCCGTATGTCACCTACACTGTATGATGCAGGGGTGTATGTGCGTGTGTTACATGTGTCACCTACACTGTATGATGCAGGGGTGTATGTGCGTGTGTTACGTCTGTCACCTACACTGTATGATGCAGGGGTGTATGTGCGTGTGTTACGTCTGTCACCTACACTGTATGATGCAGGGGTGTATGTGCGTGTATTACATGTGTCACCTACACTGTATGATGCAGGGGTGTATGTGCGTGTATTACATGTGTCACCTACACTGTATGATGCAGGGGTGTATGTGCGTGTATTACATGTGTCACCTACACTGTATGATGCAGGGGTGTATGTGCGTGTGTTACATGTTTCACCTACACTGTATGATGCAGGGGTGTGTGTGTGTGTGTTACATGTGTCACCTACACTGTATGATGCAGGGGTGTATGTGTGTGTGTTACATGTGTCACCTACACTGTATGATGCAGGGGTGTATGTGCGTGTATTACATGTGTCACCTACACTGTATGATGCAGGGGTGTATGTGCGTGTGTTACATGTGTCACCTACACTGTATGATGCAGGGGTGTATGTGCGCGTATTACATGTTTCACCTACACTATATGATGCAGGGGTGTATGTGCGTGTATTACATGTGTCACCTACACTGTATGATGCAGGGGTGTATGTGCGTGTGTTACATGTGTCACCTACACTGTATGATGCAGGGGTGTATGTGCGTGTATTACATGTGTCACCTACACTGTATGATGCAGGGGTGTATGTGCGTGTGTTACGTCTGTCACCTACACTGTATGATGCAGGGGTGTATGTGCGTGTATTACATGTGTCACCTACACTGTATGATGTAGGGGTGTATGTGCGTGTATTACATGTGTCACCTACACTGTATGATGCAGGGGTGTATGTGCGTGTGTTACATGTGTCACCTACACTGTATGATGCAGGGGTGTATGTGCGTGTATTACATGTGTCACCTACACTGTATGATGCAGGGGTGTATGTGCGTGTGTTACGTCTGTCACCTACACTGTATGATGCAGGGGTGTATGTGCGTGTGTTACATGTTTCACCTACACTGTATGATGCAGGGGTGTATGTGTGCGTGTGTTACGTCTGTCACCTACACTGTATGATGCAGGGGTGTATGTGCGTGTATTACATGTGTCACCTACACTGTATGATGCAGGGGTGTATGTGCGTGTGTTACATGTGTCACCTACACTGTATGATGCAGGGGTGTATGTGCGTGTATTACATGTGTCACCTACACTGTATGATGCAGGGGTGTATGTGCGTGTATTACATGTGTCACCTACACTGTATGATGCAGGGGTGTATGTGCGTGTGTTACATGTTTCACCTACACTGTATGATGCAGGGGTGTATGTGCGTGTGTTACGTATGTCACCTACACTGTATGATGCAGGGGTGTATGTGCGCGTGTTACGTCTGTCACCTACACTGTATGATGCAGGGGTGTATGTGCGTGTGTTCCGTATGTCACCTACACTGTATGATGCAGGGGTGTATGTGCGTGTGTTACATGTGTCACCTACACTGTATGATGCAGGGGTGTATGTGCGTGTATTACGTCTGTCACCTACACTGTATGATGCAGGGGTGTATGTGCGTGTGTTACGTCTGTCACCTACACTGTATGATGCAGGGGTGTATGTGCGTGTGTTACGTCTGTCACCTACACTGTATGATGCAGGGGTGTATGTGCGTGTGTTCCGTATGTCACCTACACTGTATGATGCAGGGGTGTATGTGCGTGTGTTACTTCTGTCACCTACACTGTATGATGCAGGGGTGTATGTGCGTGTGTTCCGTATGTCACCTACACTGTATGATGCAGGGGTGTATGTGCGTGTGTTACGTCTGTCACCTACACTGTATGATGCAGGGGTGTATGTGCGTGTGTTCCGTATGTCACCTACACTGTATGATGCAGGGGTGTATGTGCGTGTGTTCCGTATGTCACCTACACTGTATGATGCAGGGGTGTATGTGCGTGTGTTACTTCTGTCACCTACACTGTATGATGCAGGGGTGTATGTGCGTGTGTTCCGTATGTCACCTACACTGTATGATGCAGGGGTGTATGTGCGTGTGTTACGTATGTCACCTACACTGTATGATGCAGGGGTGTATGTGCGTGTATTACATGTGTCACCTACACTGTATGATGCAGGGGTGTATGTGCGTGTGTTCCGTATGTCACCTACACTGTATGATGCAGGGGTGTATGTGCGTGTGTTACGTCTGTCACCTACACTGTATGATGCAGGGGTGTATGTGTGCGTGTGTTACGTCTGTCACCTACACTGTATGATGCAGGGGTGTATGTGCGTGTGTTACGTCTGTCACCTACACTGTATGATGCAGGGGTGTATGTGCGTGTGTTCCGTATGTCACCTACACTGTATGATGCAGGGGTGTATGTGCGTGTGTTCCGTATGTCACCTACACTGTATGATGCAGGGGTGTATGTGCGTGTGTTACGTCTGTCACCTACACTGTATGATGCAGGGATGTATGTACGTGTGTTCCGTATGTCACCTACACTATATGATGCAGGGGTGTATGTGCGTGTGTCACGTCTGTCACCTACACTGTATGATGCAGGGGTGTATGTGCGTGTGTTCCGTCTGTCACCTACACTGTATGATGCAGGGGTGTATGTGCGTGTGTTACGTCTGTCACCTACACTGTATGATGCAGGGGTGTATGTGTGCGTGTGTTCCGTATGTCACCTACACTGTATGATGCAGGGGTGTATGTGCGTGTATTACATGTGTCACCTACACTGTATGATGCAGGGGTGTATGTGCGTGTGTTACTTTTGTGACCTACACTGTATGATGCAGGGGTGTATGTGCGTGTGTTACGTCTGTCACCTACACTGTATGATGCAGGGGTGTATGTGTGCGTGTGTTACGTCTGTCACCTGCACTGTATGATGCAGGGGTGTATGTGTGCGTGTGTTACGTCTGTCACCTACACTGTATGATGCAGGGGTGTATGTGCGTGTGTTACGTCTGTCACCTACACTGTATGATGCAGGGGTGTATGTGTGCGTGTGTAACGTCTGTCACCTACACTGTATGATGCAGGGGTGTATGTGCGTGTGTTACGTCTGTCACCTACACTGTATGATGCAGGGGTGTATGTGCGTGTGTTCCGTATGTCACCTACACTGTATGATGCAGGGGTGTATGTGCGTGTGTCACGTCTGTCACCTACACTGTATGATGCAGGGGTGTATGTGCATGTGTTCCGTATGTCACCTACACTGTATGATGCGGGGGTGTATGTGCGTGTGTTACGTCTGTCACCTACACTGTATGATGCAGGGGTGTATGTGCGTGTGTTCCGTATGTCACCTACACTGTATGATGCAGGGGTGTATGTGCGTGTGTTACGTCTGTCACCTACACTGTATGATGCAGGGGTGTATGTGTGCGTGTGTTCCGTTTGTCACCTACACTGTATGATGCAGGGGTGTATGTGCGTGTATTACATGTGTCACCTACACTGTATGATGCAGGGGTGTATGTGCGTGTATTACATGTGTCACCTACACTGTATGATGCAGGGGTGTATGTGCGTGTGTTCCGTATGTCACCTACACTGTATGATGCAGGGGTGTATGTGCGTGTGTTACTTCTGTCACCTACACTGTATGATGCAGGGGTGTATGTGCGTGTGTTACTTTTGTGACCTACACTGTATGATGCAGGGGTGTATGTGCGTGTGTTACTTCTGTCACCTACACTGTATGATGCAGGGGTGTATGTGTGCGTGTGTTACGTCTGTCACCTACACTGTATGATGCAGGGGTGTATGTGCGTGTGTTACGTCTGTCACCTACACTGTATGATGCAGGGGTGTATGTGCGTGTGTTACGTCTGTCACCTACACTGTATGATGCAGGGGTGTATGTGTGCGTGTGTTACGTCTGTCACCTACACTGTATGATGCAGGGGTGTATGTGCGTGTGTTACGTCTGTCACCTACACTGTATGATGCAGGGGTGTATGTGCGTGTGTTCCGTATGTCACCTACACTGTATGATGCAGGGGTGTATGTGCGTGTGTTCCGTATGTCACCTACACTGTATGATGCAGGGGTGTATGTGCGTGTGTTACGTCTGTCACCTACACTGTATGATGCAGGGATGTATGTACGTGTGTTCCGTATGTCACCTACACTATATGATGCAGGGGTGTATGTGCGTGTGTCACGTCTGTCACCTACACTGTATGATGCAGGGGTGTATGTGCGTGTGTTCCGTCTGTCACCTACACTGTATGATGCAGGGGTGTATGTGCGTGTGTTACGTCTGTCACCTACACTGTATGATGCAGGGGTGTATGTGTGCGTGTGTTCCGTATGTCACCTACACTGTATGATGCAGGGGTGTATGTGCGTGTATTACATGTGTCACCTACACTGTATGATGCAGGGGTGTATGTGCGTGTGTTACTTTTGTGACCTACACTGTATGATGCAGGGGTGTATGTGCGTGTGTTACGTCTGTCACCTTCACTGTATGATGCAGGGGTGTATGTGTGCGTGTGTTACGTCTGTCACCTGCACTGTATGATGCAGGGGTGTATGTGTGCGTGTGTTACGTCTGTCACCTACACTGTATGATGCAGGGGTGTATGTGCGTGTGTTACGTCTGTCACCTACACTGTATGATGCAGGGGTGTATGTGTGCGTGTGTAACGTCTGTCACCTACACTGTATGATGCAGGGGTGTATGTGCGTGTGTTACGTCTGTCACCTACACTGTATGATGCAGGGGTGTATGTGCGTGTGTTCCGTATGTCACCTACACTGTATGATGCAGGGGTGTATGTGCGTGTGTCACGTCTGTCACCTACACTGTATGATGCAGGGGTGTATGTGCATGTGTTCCGTATGTCACCTACACTGTATGATGCGGGGGTGTATGTGCGTGTGTTACGTCTGTCACCTACACTGTATGATGCAGGGGTGTATGTGCGTGTGTTCCGTATGTCACCTACACTGTATGATGCAGGGGTGTATGTGCGTGTGTTACGTCTGTCACCTACACTGTATGATGCAGGGGTGTATGTGTGCGTGTGTTCCGTTTGTCACCTACACTGTATGATGCAGGGGTGTATGTGCGTGTATTACATGTGTCACCTACACTGTATGATGCAGGGGTGTATGTGCGTGTATTACATGTGTCACCTACACTGTATGATGCAGGGGTGTATGTGCGTGTGTTCCGTATGTCACCTACACTGTATGATGCAGGGGTGTATGTGCGTGTGTTACGTCTGTCACCTACACTGTATGATGCAGGGGTGTATGTGTGCGTGTGTTACGTCTGTCACCTACACTGTATGATGCAGGGGTGTATGTGCGTGTGTTACGTCTGTCACCTACACTGTATGATGCAGGGGTGTATGTGTGCGTGTGTTACGTCTGTCACCTACACTGTATGATGCAGGGGTGTATGTGTGCGTGTGTTACGTCTGTCACCTACACTGTATGATGCAGGGGTGTATGTGCGTGTGTTACGTCTGTCACCTACACTGTATGATGCAGGGGTGTATGTGCGTGTGTTCCGTATGTCACCTACACTGTATGATGCAGGGGTGTATGTGCGTGTGTCACGTCTGTCACCTACACTGTATGATGCAGGGGTGTATGTGCGTGTGTTACATGTGTCACCTACACTGTATGATGCAGGGGTGTATGTGCGTGTGTTACTTCTGTCACCTACACTGTATGATGCAGGGGTGTATGTGCGTGTGTTACGTCTGTCACCTACACTGTATGATGCAGGGGTGTATGTGCGTGTGTTCCGTATGTCACCTACACTGTATGATGCAGGGGTGTATGTGCGTGTGTTACGTCTGTCACCTACACTGTATGATGCAGGGGTGTATGTGTGCGTGTGTTCCGTATGTCACCTACACTGTATGATGCAGGGGTGTATGTGCGTGTATTACATGTGTCACCTACACTGTATGATGCAGGGGTGTATGTGCGTGTGTTACGTCTGTCACCTACACTGTATGATGCAGGGGTGTATGTGCGTGTGTTACGTCTGTCACCTACACTGTATGATGCAGGGGTGTATGTGCGTGTGTTACGTCTGTCACCTACACTGTATGATGCAGGGGTGTATGTGCGTGTTTTCCGTATGTCACCTACACTGTATGATGCAGGGGTGTATGTGTGCGTGTGTTACTTTTGTGACCTAGTGACGTATTCCTGTTGGCTGGAGAGTATTGGTTACATAAGGCAAGCTGATATCAGCTCCGTCATTGTGTTGGATACATCTGGCCCGCATTTACTCACAATGGATCTGAAGCGCACTCTGTTTTTAATTAAAGCGCTATCTGCCGGTGAGCGCTGCACTGCGACCATATCCAGTAATAACAATAGCATGAAATAATGTGCCCAGCTGCTTCAGACTCTTTATTTTTATAACTTAGACTGAAAGATATAAAGTGACACGTAAGGAATCAGTCTGTCTCGGCTCCTGTAAAGCCGGATTTATAATAGGAATGCTGTATTTGGTTTCTATTTGTCCCGGAGGCAGCCTTATAATGTGTCATTACTATTTTCACATTCGATATTGGAATTGCTACACCCGATATAGCCGCCCCAGACAATGCCTGTCACTTCAAGCGCTACAGTGTATAATTCAGTGACTGCTTCAAGTGACGAAGATTGCCCGTCCCTGAGCTAATTGCTATATGTGATACTATTCACAGGTCTGGCTCTAGAAGACAATTTTATCTAGCAGTTGTCAAAGTGTGCAACACACCAGGGTCTCTGTGCTGTAACAGTAGTATTCGCGGCACACTGCAAGCATCCTTTAGCATTTGTCCACACCTTATTCTAGAACGTGCAGCCCCCCAGCTGCAGCAGAACGCCACATCCCAGCATGCCCTGCCACAGTTTTGCTGTTAGGGCATTCTAAAAATGTGGCACTTTGGCGCGATGGGGTTAGGACATAATGACGTGGACAGCCAGCACCGCAAGCAGGCTTCTCCTGGAGAGGAGATAAATAAAGTTGTCAAGTATGCCTGACACACTCTGTGCTGCTGGAGACCCGGCTCCTTCCTCTACATCACTCTCAGTCTGGGGCTTCCTGCTGCCTCCATTACCCTGTCACATAATGTCACTGCCTCTGTCACATGCAGCCCTGTCCTCACTGACCCATCCCTCATCTCCTGATATACTCTGTGCTGCTGGGGCCCTGCTCCTTCCTCTACATCGCTCTCAGTCTGTGGCTTCCTGCTGCCTCCATTCCCCTCCTCACATCATGTCACTGCTCCTGTCACATGCAGCCCTGTCCTCACTGACACGTCCCTCATCTCCTGATATACTCTGTGCTGCTGGGGACCCTGCTCCTTCCACTATATAACTCTCAGTCTGTGGCTTCCTGCTGCCTCCATTCCTCTCCTCACATCATGTCACTGCCCCTGTCACATGCAGCCCTGTCCTCGCTGACACGTCCCTCATCTCCTGATATACTCTGTGCTGCTGGGGCCCTGCTCCTTCCACCATATAACTCTCAGTCTGTGGCTTCCTGCTGCCTCCATTCCTCTCCTCACATCATGTCCCTGCCCCTGTCACATGCAGCCATGTCCTCACTGACACATCACTCATCTCCTGATATACTCTGTGCTGCTGGGGACCCTGCTCCTCCCACTATATAACTCTCAGTCTGTCTTACTGCTGCCTCCGTTCCCCTCCTCACATCATGTCACTGCCCCTGTCACATGCAGCCCTGTCCTCACTGACACATCACCATCTCCTGATATACTCTGTGCTGCTGGGGACCCTGCTCCTTCCAGTATATAATTCTCTGTCTGTGGCTTCCTGCTGCCTCCATTCCCCTCCTCACATCATGTCACTGTCCCTGTCACATGCAGCCCTGTCCTCACTAACACATCACTCATCTCCTGATATACTCTGTGCTGCTGGGGATCCTGCTCCTCTCACTATATAATACCTCTTTTACACCAAAATCCCGGGTCTGACCCAGGATTTGGAACACGGTTCCAAGCCGGGTCAGACCCGGAACTCCCCCCATTTCATATCCCGGATCGGCACCGTTTACACTGCACCCGGGTGCAGTGTCTTGTGGGCCGGCGCTTAGAGATGATGTCATCTCCAAGTGCCGGGAAACACTGCAGAGCAGGACTCTGGAGCGTCTCGCCGGGGGCAAGCACAGCAATCTGGAAGCTGCTGTGCTGCCCCCAGCCTCCGGTGCTTCCAGGCACCAGACATGGCGCTGCTGTCTGCATAGACAGCATGTGCCATGTCTCCAGCCACAGCATGGCAACCAGCACGGCGCACACTGTCTGCATAGACAGCGTGCGCCGTGACCCCCAGCCTCCCGACCGCCTTCCAGACACTGCGGTACGGGAGGTTTGCCATGCTGTAAATGGGTGCCGGGTCGGCTGACCCGGCTTACCCATTTACACCGCCTCCTTCCTGGGTCTTACCTGTGTCCAATCCTGCGTATGTGCCGGGTTGGATTCCCGGGAAAGTGGACCCGGGGTGACCCTTTTACACCACCTGCGCTCCCGTGCAAAATCCCGGGATATTTCAGGTGGTGTAAAAGGGGTATAACTCTCAGTCTGTGGCTTCCTGCTGCCTTCAGTCCCCTCCTCACATCATGTCACTGCTCTTGTCCCATGCAGCCCTGTCCACGCATATGTCAGAATGTAACAAGGTCAGGGAGTGGTTTACCTATCATGTGCTCATTTGGAACCTTCCTCTCTTTCATAAATGGGGGTGTTCTGCTTTACTATAAAGAATATTGGGGCAGAAGTATTAACCTGGAGAAGGCATAAGGAAGTGATAAAGCAGTGATAAGTGCAAGGTGATAAACGCACCAGCCAATCAGCTCATAACTGTCAATTTACATATTGGAGCTGATTGGCTGGTGCGTGTATCACCTTGCACTTATCACTGCTTTATCACTTCGCTATGCCTTCTCCAGGATAATAGATCTGCTCCATTGTACCTATTTTTTCCCCATTATATAAAACCCTCTTTGAGCTCAGAACTTAATGAAGGGTCTGCAATGATGGAAGCAGGGAGGTCGCACATTGCACTGTCCGTGGTTTTAGCCTTCGTTTGAGCTACGCTGGATGAAAAGTTTGGCCTGTTGAAGGATGGTAGCAGATGGTCATTACTATTAATTATACGTCATACACAACACGGACTGTGTCTAGTCAGAGAACAAGCAACAACAGCTTTGATACTTGGAAAGATGTCTAATTACTCTGATCAAGTGGGTCGATAAAGATGTAGTTAAAAAATATGAATGATTTGTTTTTAAACCAGCGAGCGCTCAAAATGCGCCACTCTTGTAAGCGCAGGTGGGATCCACAGATGAGTTAATAGAAGTTTAACATTATAGGGGATAAACCTAGAGACCACATACTGTAGTAATAAACGCTGTAGTACCAAATCTTGGGGGCAGATGTAATAACCTGGAGAAGGCATAAGGAAGTGATAAACCAGTTATATGTGCAAGGTGATAAAGGCGCCAGCCAATCAGCTCCAATATGTAAATGACAGTTAGGATCTGATTGGCTGGTGCCTTTATCACCTTGCATATATCACTGGTTTATCACTTCCTTATGCCTTCTCCAGGTTAATACATCTGCCACCTTGTTTTATGCTTACATCGCTCTTTTATTATTGACCCTTGTGTTTATTGGGGTCGAGATGCCCTGTGGACGCCACCCTTGCGCAATTCCCAGTGGAGGCAGCCTATGTGTGGACTGATGCAGTGTTAAAGGTGCATAGCCGCAAGTATACCATCAATCACTATGCGTGTGGGCCCAAAACAATTAGATGTGACCTTATTTGGTAGGTGTTTGTTTGGGCGTTCTGATCGTCCACCGCTGCATTTTGAGACATCTTAATTAAATGATTATGGTCTCTTCTAAAATGGTCACCAATTAGTCTGAGCTGTGTTTTAAGCACTGACAAATTACTGAAACATTTGTGTATATATTAGTGTTCATTCTAACACCCTGCACCTTTCAAATCCTGTGCAGTTTCTCTTCCCTGCCTGGGGTGTCCCTCTCTGCTCTGGTGCTTCTTAGCACACACAGTTCTGTATCACAGCACTGAGTAACAGATCAGAGTATGCGGAGAAGCATCACAGCAAAGAGCGACACCCCAGGCAGGAAAGAGGAACTGCACAGATTTTGAAAGGTGCATGGTGCTAGAATGAACACTATATATTATACAACTACTTGTATTTCTCTGACGTCCTAAGTGGATGCTGGGGACTCCGTCAGGACCATGGGGATTAGCGGCTCCGCAGGAGACAGGGCACAAAACTAAAGCTTTAGGATCAGGTGGTGTGTACTGGCTCCTCCCCCTATGACCCTCCTCCAAGCCTCAGTTAGGTTTTTGTGCCCGTCCGAGCAGGGTGCAATCTAGGTGGCTCTCTTAAGGAGCTGCTTAGAAAAAGTTTTTAGGTTTCTTATTTTCAGTGAGTCCTGCTGGCAACAGGCTCACTGCATCGAGGGACTTAGGGGAGAGAAGTTCAACTCACCTGCGTGCAGGATGGATTGGCTTCTTAGGCTACTGGACACCATTAGCTCCAGAGGGAGTCGGAACACAGGTCTCACCCTGGGGTTCGTCCCGGAGCCGCGCCGCCGACCCCCCTTGCAGATGCTGAAGATTGAAGGTCCAGAAACCGGCGGCAGAAGGCTTTTCAGTCTTCATGAAGGTAGCGCACAGCACTGCAGCTGTGCGCCATTGTTGTCACACACTTCACACCAACGGTCACGGAGGGTGCAGGGCGTTGCTGGGGGCGCCCTGGGCAGCAATGTATAATACCTTATTCTGGCTAAAAATACATCACATATAGCCCCTGGAGGCTATATGGATGTATTTAACCCCTGCCAGGTCTCAGAAAAACGGGAGAAGAAGCCCGCCGAAAAGGGGGCGGGGCCTATTCTCCTCAGCACACAGCGCCATTTTCCCTCACAGAAAGGCTGGTGGGAAGGCTCCCAGGCTCTCCCCTGCACTGCACTACAGAAACAGGGTTAAAACAGAGAGGGGGGGCACTTATTTGGCGATATGTATATATATATTAAAATGCTATAAGGGAAAAACACTTATATAAAGGTTGTCCCTGTATAATATAGCGTTTTTGGTGTGTGCTGGCAAACTCTACCTCTGTCTCCCCAAAGGGCTAGTGGGGTCCTGTCCTCTATCAGAGCATTCCCTGTGTGTGTGCTGTGTGTCGGTACTTGTGTGTCGACATGTATGAGGACGATGTTGGTGAGGAGGCGGAGCAATTGCCGGTAATGGTGATGTCACTCTCTAGGGAGTCGACACCGGAATGGATGGCTTATTTAAGGAATTACGTGATAATGTCAACACGCTGCAAGGTCGGTTGACGACATGAGACGGCCGGCAAACCAATTAGTACCTATCCAGGCGTCTAAAACACCGTCAGGGGCGTTAAAACGTCCTTTTACCTCAGTCGGTCGACACAGACACGGACACTGACTCCAGTGTCGACGGTGAAGAAACAAACGTATTTTCCTTTAGGGCCACACGTTACTTGTTAAGGGCAATGAAGGAGATGTTACATATTTCTGATACTACAAGTACCACAAAAAAGGGTATTATGTGGAGTGTGAAAAAACTACATGTGGTTTTTCCTGAATCAGATAAATTAAATGAAGTGTGTGATGATGCGTGGGTTTCCCCCGATAGAAAATTATTGGCGGTATACCCTTTCCCGCCAGAAGTTATGGCGCGTTGGGAAACACACCTTAGGGTGGATAAGGCGCTCACACGCTTATAAAAACAAGTGGCGTTACCGTCTCCAGATACGGACGCCCTCAAGGAGCCAACTGATAGGAGGTTGGAAAATATCCTAAAAAGTATATACACACATACTGGTGTTATACTGCGACCAGCGATCGCCTCAGCCTGGATGGGCAGCGCTGGGGTGGCTTGGTCGGATTCCCTGACTGGAAATATTGATACCCTTGACAGGGACAGTATTTTATTGACTATAGAGCATTTAAAAGATGCATTTCTATATATGCGAAACTCTGGCGATGTCCATATCTGCCAGACGATGTTTATGGACACGACAGTGGTCAGGTGATGCAGATTCCAAACGGCACATGGAAGTATTGCCGTATAAAGGGGAGGAGTTATTTGGGGTCGGTCCATCGGACCTGGTGGCCACGGCAACAGCTAGAAAATCCACCTTTTTTACCCCAAGTCACATCTCAGCAGAAAAAGACATAGTCTTTTCAGCCTCAGTCCTTTCGTCCCCATAATATCTGCCCAGGGATAGAGGTAAGGGAAGAAGACTGCAGCAGGCAGCCCATTCCCAGGAACAGAAGCCTTCCACCGCTTCTGCCAAGTCCTCAGCATGACGCTGGGGCCGTACAAACAGGTGCGGTGGGGGGTCGTCTCAAGAGTTTCAGCACGCAGTGGGCTCACTCGCAAGTGGACCCCTGGATCCTACAAGTAGTATCCCAGGGGTACAGATTGGAAATTCGAGACGTCTCCCCCTCGCAGGTTCCTGAAGTTTGCTTTACCAACGTCTACCTCCGACAGGGAGGCAGTATTGGAAACAATTCACAAGCTGTATTTCCAGCAGGTGATAATCAAAGTATCCTACAACAAGTAAAGGGGTATTATTCCACACTATATTGTGGTACTGAAGCCAGACGGCTCGGTGAGACCTATTCTAAATGGAGTCACTCAGAGCAGTGATAGCGAACCAGGAAGAAGGGGACTATATGGTGTCCCTGGACATCACGGATGCTTACCTCCATGTCCAAATTTGCCCTTCTCACAAAGGGTACCTCAGGTTCGTGGTACAAAACTGTCACTATCAGTTGCAGACGCTGCCGTTTGGATTGTCCACGGCACCCCGGGTCTTTACCAAGGTAATGGCCGAAATGATGATTCTTCTTCAAAGAAAAGGCGTCTTAATTATCCCTTACTTGGACGATCTCCTGATAAGGGCAAGGTCCAGAGAACAGTTGGAGGTCTGAGTAGCACTATCTCAAGTAGTTCTACGACAGCACGGGTGGATTCTAAATATTCCAAAATCGCAGCTGTCTCCGACGACACGTCTGCTGTCCCTAGGGATGATTCTGGACACAGTCCAGAAAAAGGTGTTTCTCCCGGAGGAGAAAGCCAGGGAGTTATCCGAGCTAGTCAGGAACCTCCAAAAACCAGGAAAAGTGTCAGTGCATCATTGCACAAGGGTCCTGGGAAAAATGGTGGCTTCTTACGAAGCGATTCCATTCGGCAGATTTCACGCAAGAACTTTTCAGTGGATCTGCTGGACAAATGGTCCGGATCGCATCTTCAGATGCATCAGCGGATAACCCTTTCTCCAAGGACAAGGGTGTCTCTTCTGTGGTGGCTGCAGAGTGCTCATCTACTAAAGTGCCACAGTTATGCATTCAGGACTGGGTCCTGGTGACCACGGATTCCAGCTTGAAAGGCTGGGGAGCAGTCACACAGGGAAAAAATTTCCAGGTAGTGTGATCAAGTCTGGGGACTTCTCTCCGCATAAATATACTGGAGCTAAGAGCAATTTACAATGCTCTAAGCTTAGCAAGACCTCTGCTTCAAGGTCAGCCGGTATTGATCCAGTGGGACAACATCACGGCAGTCGCCCACGTAAACAGACAGGGCGGCACAAGAAGCAGGAGGACAATGGCAGAAACTGCAAGGATTCTTCGCTGGGCGGAAAATCATGTGATAGCACTGTCAGCAGTTTTCATTCCGGGAGTGGACAACTGGGAAGCAGACTTCCTCAGCACGACCTCCACCCGGGAGAGTGGGGACTTCATCGAGAAGTTTTTTCCACATGATTGTGCACCGTTGGGAAAGACCAAAGGTGGGCATGATGGCGTCCCGCCTGAACAAAAAACTGGACAGGTATTGCGCCAGGTCAAGAGACCCTCAGGCAATAGCTGTGGACGTTCTGGTAACACCATGGGTGTACCAGTCGGTGTATGTGTTCCCTCCTCTGCTTCTCATACCAAAGGTACTGAGAATTATAAGACGTAGAGGAGTAAGAACTATACTCGTGGCTCCGGATGGGCCAAGAAGGACTTGGTACCCGGAACTTCATGAGATGCTCACAGAGGACTCAGGGCCTCTGCCGATAAGAAGAGACTTGCTTCAGCAAGTACCATGTCTGTTCCAAGACTTACCGCGGGTGCGTTTGACGGCATGGCGGTTGAACGCCGGATCCTAAGGGAAAAAAGGCATTCCGGAAGAGGTCATTCCTACCCTGGTCAAAGCCAGGAAGGAGGTGACCGCACAACATTATCACCACATGTGGCGAAAATATGTTGCGTGGTGTGAGGCCAGGAAGGCCCCACGAAGAAATTTCAACTCGGTCGATTCCTGCATTTCCTGCAAACAGGAGTGTCTATGGGCCTCAAATTGGGGTCCATTAAGGTTCAAATTTCGGCCCTGTCGATTTTCTTCCAGAAAGAATTGGCTTCAGTTCCTGAAGTCCAGAAATTTGACAAGGGAGTACTGCATATACAACCCCCTTTTGTGCCTCCAGTGGCACTGTGGGATCTCAACGTAGTCCTGGGATTCCTCAAATCACGTTGGTTTAAACCGCTCAAATCTGTGGATTTGAAATATCTCACATGGAAAGTGACCATGATGTTGGCTCTGGCCTCGGCCAGGCGAGTGTCAGAATTGGCGGCTTTGTCTCACAAAAGCCCATATCTGATTGTCCATTCGGACAGGGCAGAGCTGCGGACTCGTCCCCAGTTTCTCCCTAAGGTGGTGTCAGCGTTTCATCTGAACCAGCTTATTGTGGTACCTGCGGCTACTAGAGACTTGGAGGACTCCAAGTTGCTAGATGTTGTCAGGGCCCTGAAAATATAGATTTTCAGGACGGCTGGAGTCAGGAAAACTGACTTGCTGTTATCCTGTATGCACCCAAAAAACTGGGTGCTCTTGCTTCTAAGCAGACGATTGCTAGTTGAATGTGTAGTACAATTCAGCTTGCACATTCAGTGGCAGGACTGCCACAGCCAAAATATATAAATGCCCATTCCACAAGGAAGGTGGGCTCATCTTGGGCGACTGCCCGAGGGGTCTCGGCTTTACAGCTTTGCCGAGCTGCTACTTGGTCAGGGGCACACCCTGGCTGAGGAGGACCTGGAGTTCTCTCACTCGGTGCTGCAGAGTCATCCGCACTCTCCCGCCCGTTTGGGAGCTTTGGTATAATCCCCATGGTCCTGACGGAGTCCCCAGCATCCACTTAGGACGTCAGAGAAAATAAGATTTTACTTACCGATAAATCTATTTCTCGTAGTCCGTAGTGGATGCTGGGCGCCCATCCCAAGTGCGGATTGTCTGCAATACTTGTACATAGTTATTGTTACAAAAAAATCGGGTTGTTATTGTTGTGAGCCGTCTGTTCAGAGGCTCCTACGTTTGTCATACTGTTAACTGGGTTTAGATCACAAGTTATACGGTGTGATTGGTGTGGCTGGTATGAGTCTTACCCGGGATTCAATATCCTTCCTTATTGTGTACGCTCGTCCGGGCACAGTATCCTAACTGAGGCTTGGAGGAGGGTCATAGGGGGAGGAGCCAGTACACACCACCTGATCCTAAAGCTTTAGTTTTGTGCCCTGTCTCCTGCGGAGCCGCTAATCCCCATGGTCCTGACGGAGTCCCCAGCATCCACTACGGACTACGAGAAATAGATTTATCGGTAAGTAAAATCTTATTTTGGCATTCAGGTTTCTTTATAATACATACCTTCTATATAATCCTACTAAGTTGTGTGTCCATGACCTTCGTAGCGAGTTCCGAGAGCCCCCACTGCCATGAATAATGGAAAAAAGTATGATATTGCGAATACAGGCTGGTATCCTCCGCTGGCTGCTGTGGCTGAACCGAATCACCACTAACATGCCCTGTGTGCCCACCGGGCTGAGCGACAGAGATCACAGCCCAGGATGAACAGGGGGGACCCCCTTTCTACCTCCCTCATGCAGAGTGAACCTGACCGAAAGAGCTGTTCAGCTGTACTTTCAGTGGGGAAAGACGAGGAAAAGAGGAGGAAAGAGGAAGAGACAGGAAAGGGTCTGTAGAAACATAGAATTTGACGGCAGATAAGAACCACTTGGCCCATTTATAATTCCCCTTTTTTTAGCCACAAAAGGAGAAAACAAAAAGGTCTGACCGTCGGTACTCCTGGCGGGAGGTGTAGGCGGGCAGTACGGACGGTGTAATAGTTAGTGTCACTGCCTCCCGGCACTGAGGTAATGGGTTCAATTCCCACCATGGCCCTAACTGTGTGGAGTTAGTATATTCTCTCCGTTGGTTTTCTACGGCACTCTGGTTTCCTCCCACAATCCAAAAATATACTAGGAGGCTAATTGGCTTCCAAAATAAATAAAAAATGCCCAAAATACTAATTTTAACATACTTGGTCCTGCACTGTGGGATGAGCCTCGGTGCTGTACACATGGATCAGTATGTAACTTACAAGCTTGATATGACAGAGGGGATGGCTGAACGAAGAGATAAAACCCGAAGACGCTAATAGTTCGATCGCTATAGATACCGCAGGTGTGCGCAATAATCCTCTCCGAGTTATTTTTATACCATACTGTAAGTTGCGTGTTTTAATAACCTTTAATTACTTCCTAAAGACAGCGCCTCCTCAATATGTAATTTCATCTGGAAGTAAATTCCTCTCCAGTGCGGCAGAGCGGGGAGCATTCATTTGCATGAACGTCATCTTGTGTAAAACGCTGATTAAAATCTCCAGTGTCCATTCACATGCCAGGAATGCGGATAATTTGTGACAGGCTCCGGCATTCCTCTGCAGACTTCTGAAGGTCTCTGGAAGTTGGATCTTCCCTCCTGCACCAGATCTACCGCTTAGCGAAGGTGATTTCTTTTGGCAAGCTGTCCCCACTTTCCATTTAGCAATCAAGATGACTGGTTGGAGTTTCTGACAGGCGCCTGGAAGTTTCAGCAAAGGGACAGATTTGCCTTATTGTCGTTTTGTTGAGGGTGGTAGACATACAGTATAAGGCGATTTTATTTCGGAAGCGCTGATAGTGCTGCATTTTGTGCACTGTTTGTCCTGCAGTCAGCATATTTAAAGGGACAGATGGTGATACTGTATGTAACGGTTTCGATTTGACCACAATCAGCTGAGATTTTGAGCCAAACGTAATAGCCAGCAATTATTTGGTGCCAGCGCATATTTGGCGACATACTTGCTAGATTTAAAGTGGCAATTAGTTTACAGGTAAAACCTAACTGACTATAAAGGGTACATAAACCTATGTAATATAATAGGTCATTTAAGTGGTTCCTGCTCCTCTTTACCACAACATCCCGTCTCTCATTCGCCACGGTCGTTGCTGACAAACAGCAGGGACATTATGAAGTGTCGCCTGTGTACCATACCTACCGCATTCTGACGCAAATTAGATTACATTCCACCTACTCCTTCCCACCAGTGCAGGACTATAATGCTTGCTCCAGTTAAGGATTGTCAACAGCCACCAAAGATTGCTAGGACTTCTTGTTAACAAGACCAGTTTGTACCTTCCATCCAGGGTTGGACTAGCCCACCGGGGTACAGGAGAAACCACCGGTGGGCCCTACAGCCTGGGGCCCCATCTCCTCATCTAGGGATCAGATTTCAGACTGTGTATTTGAATTATAAGGTACGTATGTTATCTTATACTGCGCAGGACTATGGTGTATTTTCTACAGTGCATTGCAGGTATTAATCTGATACATCATCATACATGCACCAGGAGTAGTTACTATATATATTTATCAAGGGGCACAGCCTATGCAGTCTCTAATGGTTAGGCAAACCAATATGGAGGCTGGCCACACCCCAAAACATGGACCCTTTCCAATACATTCCCCTCAGTGGGCCCTTCATGCCACAATCACTGGTTCCATCTCTACCTACTGGTTATGTATCAGTTTACTGCAATACTGTACATATCTGGATTTGCTATCAATATCCATATACCAACTGCTGTTCTACAGTCTCTTTCTGTACAGCGGGTAATTGGGCCACCTGTATTCCATCTAAAGAGACCTGTTATTGACCGGTTTCATTGGAGTCAGACCGCTTAATCTCATTTTTAGGAATTCTACTATGCATTTGTTGATTGCTATTTTAGCCCTATCCCAAGTGATATCTTCTTGTATTTTATGTTTCTGCAGCGGGGTACACTGGTATTCCACAGGTAATAACATTGGGGTGTAGAGTTGGATCTTGATCCGTGGCACCAACAGGCTAAAGCTTTGACTGTTCCCAGGATGCACTGCACCGCCTCCTCTATAGCCCCGCCTCCAGGCACTGGTGCTCAGTTTGTAAGTTGGTGCCTGCAGTGCAGGTCACTAACAGGGCGGGCTGCTTTAGTCAGCCCTAATAAGAGCTTTTTAAGAAGAAAGAGGACTTCAAGGGCCGCAGCACTGGATGCTGTTTATGTCATGCTGACATTCTGTGCTGCGGCTCCATCACCTCCCCCAGCTGCGCTGCATACTTCCGCGCCCTAGTTGCCGGGTACTTGCAGTGGAGGCGCTCCGGTCATCAGGCACACATTACCGCTGCTGCTCTCCTGTATCTCGTGGCCGCACTTCAGGGAGGAGGTAAGAGGGTCCCCCAGGTGGGAGCCAACGGAATCGTGCTCCGGTCGTGGTCCCAGGAGATGGACCGCGCCACTGGTGTGGACACTGTGGCCGTGCAGGGACCCCACTATATCCACCAGGGCAAGGAGCACAGGTCGGATTTACTAAAATCCATTTATTATAGGCTCCGTAGTACCCGGTGGTGAAGTCCAGCAGAGGGGATAAGGCTCTGACCTGTAGCCCCTCCCCCAGCTCCAGGCGCCATCTACAGCAGATGTTCCCGCCCTGGAGCTGCATCTCTCTCTTTCCCTCACTCCCTGTCAGCGTTTGGGCGCCATTTCACAGAGCTGCGCTGATCCTGGGACTGCTGGGCACTGTCTCCTCTGTAAAGCCGCCTGCATCATCATCATCAAGTGCACTTCTATATGAATATTTAGTACTAGTATTCTGTGATATACATCCAGTGTTTACTGTGCATTGTTATATCTGTATACATACATTTCTATATGTAGTATTACTAGTCCAGTGCAGTTTTATTTTTTATATGCAATAATTTCTGCATTGTACCTGTGACTGTGTGTGCCTATAGCTGCTGTGTGGATTCTATTCTGTGTATCACACATATTGTAGTGTTCACTCTAGGCTGTTTTAGCAGGGCGCCGCGCCCTGCCCGATTTTTTTATGGGCAATACCCGCCCTGCCCTTCCTGCGGCGCCCTGCTAAAACAGCCGCCCGCTTTCTGCCCTTCTCAGTGTGTAAAGATGCCGCGCGCATGCGCGCGGCATCCATTCACGCTGTCAGAGAGCTTGGGGGAAGCCCAGCACCTCCGTAGGTGCTGGGCACGCCCCCAACAGTGACGGCGCCGGCCGCCCACACCCCCGTCTGTGGACTGTACCGCCCACTTGCATTACGTGCAATTGGGCATGCCCCCTATTTGCATAGCTACACCCCTTTTGGCACGCGCTTGTGCCCCTAACGGATTCGCACCCTTCCCTGCCTGTCCGCTGGAGTGAACACTATATTGCTATCACTATATTCTGTGCCCTGGGGGTCTAAGTGCGTCAGGGTCTCATATACCATATAGTGTTCCACAGGATATACTGTTTTGTATTTTTCACTGTGTGTTTCAGTCACCTCACACCACTTAAATCCTCTGTTTGTGCTCTGCAATTGCGGTCACATATCTGAGGGGGTTTTTAGCCAAACACAATACCCGACAAAACCCCCCTCAGATATTGTGTTTGTCTGGCTATATTGTACTGATACGCCCTAAGGCTACATTTCCTATAATGTCAGCTACACAGGGCGGGAAATCCGCAAATGCTCCTGCATCATGCAGTGCCGACGCCACGGATTTACCTGAGGAAAAGATTTCTGCTGGGGGTTCAGAAACTGCGTGTTCTGCACCCCCAGTCAGCCCACAGCACCTGTGGCAAATCGGGATCCACCTTGGGCTGCATTTTCAAATATGCTGACTACGCTTGTAACAAGACCTACGCCCCCTGTGGGACCTCCTGTGTCATTACAGCCACATATTGTCCCTGTAGTTAATCCACCATGGGCGGATACCTCTGTCAACTCAGTTACAGCAATTAAATCAGTCCTTGGTTAAACAAAAACCTAACCCTCGCCCTACTGGGACCAAAGGGTCATCTAAGTGGGCTGTTTCTTCCTCACAATCCATTAATATTTCGGATGATTCTTCCTATTCGGATGGGGAATATACTGATCCATCAGATGCTGATTCTGCAGGCTTCTGATGAAGATTCTACAACACAGGTTGATGTTCCTGACCTAGTGGAGGCTGTCAAGCTGATTCTTCAGATTGATGATGAGTTTGACCCTCCTGATACGTCTAAGAAACCTGTTAAGTTCAAACGTCAGACGGTTACTAAATTAGTCTTACCACATTCTGACCACTTAATTGACATACGTCAGGAATCCTGGTCTTCTCCAGGAAAGAAATTTTCCCTGTCAAAAACGTTGCTAGCTCATTATCCTATCTCTGCAGAGTTGAGTAACAAGTGGGAAACCTCGCCACCAGTGGACTCACATGTAGCCCGTCTGGTGGTGTCATCTACTCTGCCTGTCACCACAGTCACCTCTTTGAAGGAACCGACGGATAAGCGTGTGGAGGGTTGCATGAAGTCTATTTACACTCTTACCGGTGCTGTACATAGATCCACTATGGCAGCGTCTTGGGCTGCAAAAGGCATTGAAGCATGGGTTGAAGCAATTGAGGAAGAGCTACCTCTGAATTTTTCTGACACTGCCAGACAATATCTGTCATATATTACCACAGCCTCCCACTATATTCAGGAGGCGGCTTCTGATGCAGGCATTATGGCGGCCAAGGCATCCACTACGTCTATCCTGGCTCGCCGGATTCTGTGGTTATGGTCCTGGTCGGTGGACCTGGACTCTAAGAAGACCTTGGAGGTGCTCCCTTTTAAGGGAGATATACTATTTGGAGATGATCTGAGCAAGATTGTGACCGACTTGGCATCGGCCAAGACTGCGTTTCTCCCAAGTACTAATCTTTCGGCTCCGAAGGCTAAGAGTACTACTTTTAGTTTCTTTCGACCTCCAGGTAAAGCAAAGGGTCAGGCATACCCGAGACAGGCTCGCACTTCCAAATCCTCTAAGCCCAAACCTAAATGTTCTTGGGCCGCCCGTCAGCCTGCTTCCAAACCAGACAAGCCTGCTGCATGACAGGGTGGGCCTCCCCCTGGGGGACCCCAGGGTGGGAGGCCGACTTCTGCAGTTCGCCGAGGTATGGTTAAAGACCACTTCGGATGCCTGGGTGCAGGAAGTGGCCTCTCACGGGTACGTGATCTCTTTCAAGAGACCTCCCCCTCGCCAGTTTTGCTCAACGGTTATCCCTTTGGATCCGTTAAAAGCACAAACTACATTTGGTTGTCCAATCCCTCCTGGATACAGGAGTGATAGTGCCGGTGTCTCTGTCTCAGAGAGGCAGGGGATACTATTGGACGCTGTTTCTAGTTCTGAAGCCGAATGGATCCTCCTGGCCTATACTCAACTTCAAATCTTTGAACAAATTTGTGAGGGGGTCCAAATTCTGTATGGAAACTCTGCGCTCTATTGTACTGGCTTTGGAACCCAAGGACTATATGGTAATCCTGGACATACAGGATGCTTACCTACACATATCTATTACCATGTCGCATCAGCAATATCTGTGGTTTGCTATTGGCAACATTCATTATCAGTTCCAAGCCTTGCCTTTCGGACTGACCATGGCTCCTCGGCTCTTTACTAAGATCATGACGGCCCTTCTCCGTCATCAGGGTAGCAGAATCCTGCCATATCTGGACTACTTGTTGATCCTGGCGAACTCCCCAGAGTTCTCCTCCGTCATCTGGAACTGACGGTCCAATTCCTACAAGCCCACAGGTGGCTCATCAACTGGAAGAAATACTCACTGGTCCCTGCTCAGAGCATGGTGCACGTGGGGGCATTACTGGACACACACAACCAATGTTTGTTCTTGTCTCCAGAGAAGGTCCTGAAACTTCAGGACAGAATCAGATGCTTCCTCTCTCGCCAAAGAGTGTCGATACTCTCGGCGATGCAAGTACTAGGCCTCATGGTGTCTGCTTTCGACATGGTAGAGTACGCTCAATTTCATTCCCTTCTGCAGAGGTTAATCCTTGCCAAGTGGGACGGGCTGCCTCCCCGGATCAGGTCTCAAATAATCTCCTTGACTCCGGAGGTTCGTCTGTCACTGAGTTGGTGGCTACAGGATCAACAATTGAGCAGGGGTCATCCCATCTGGATCTCCAACTGGGTTCTCCTAAAGATGGATGCTAGTCTGCGGGGTTGGGGCGTGCTGTTGGAGCAACACTCTCTCCAGGGTCGGTGGACCATGGAGGAATCTCTCCTCCTGCTAAACATTATGGAATTGCGGCCAGTGTTCAGTGTTCAATGCGTTGACACTGGTCCTGCCTTTCGTTCAGAATTGGCCTGTTCAAGTACAATCAGACAACGCCACCACGGTGGCGTACATAAATCATCAAGGCAGCACTCAAAGCTGCATGGCAATGAAGGAAGTGTCAAAAATTCTTCGATGGGCGAAACGCCATCTGCCAGCCATATCGGCAGTGTTCATTCCGGGGGTCCTCAACTGGGAAGCGGACTTCCTTAGTCGTCAGGACGTACACGCCAGGGAGTGGAGTCTTCATCTGGAGGTCTTCCAACTTCTTGTGGACAAGTGGGGTCTACCAGATGTAGACCTGATGGCGTCTCGACACAATCACAAGGTTCCGGTCTTTGGAACAAGGACAAGAGATCCTCAAGCAGTGTTCGTAGACACACTGGCAATTCCATGGAACTTTTGGCTGCCATACGTGTTCCCTCCAGTGTCACTCCCGCCCAGGGTACTACGGAAGTTCAAGCAAGAAGGAGGAATACTGCTTCTAGTCGCAGCGTGGCCCAGACGGCATTGGTTCTCAGACTTACAGGGTCTCTCGATCGACCATCCTATTCTACTTCCTCAACGCCCAGACCTTCTCGTTCAGGGCCCTTGTGTTTACCAGGACCTGGCAAGACTGGCTTTGACGACGTGGCTCTTCAAGCTTCACAACTGAGGGCCAAAGGATTTTCTGAGGCGGTTATTCAAACTATGTTGAAGGCCCGCAAACCGGCTTCTGCACGGATTTATTATAGGGTCTGGAATTCTTTCTTCACCTGGTGTGCTGCTAAGAATTATGATGCATACAAGTTTAGTACTTCCAGACTTCTGGCTTTTTTGCAACAAGGCCTGGATTTAGGACTTTGCCTGGCTTCCCTCAAGGTTCACATTTCTGCCTTGTCGGTGTGGTTTCAGCGAAAATGTTTATCTATTCCTGACATTCATACATTCACTCAGGGTGTACTTCGGATTCAGCCTCCCTATGTCCCTCCTGTGGCTCCATGGGATCTGTCTGTTGTTCTTAATGCCCATCAAGAGTCTCCGTTTGAACCTCTTGAGTCTGTGGGCCTTAAATGCCTTACGCTTAAGGTCATTTTTCTGTGGGCTATTGCCTCTGCTAGGAGGGTGTCAGACTTAGGCGCTTTGTCCTGTTGTTCACCCTTTCTGATTTTTCTCACGTGACCGGGCAGTTCTTCGAACTCGCCCTGGTTATCTGCCTAAGGTGGTGTCATCTTTCCACCTTAACCAAGAGATTGTGGTTCCGGCCTTTATCTCTCCTGGTTTGTCCTCTAAAGAGCAGTCTTTGGATGTGCTACAGGCTCTCCGTATATATGTAGAAAGGACTGCCTCTATCGGGAGATCAGATTCTCTTTTTGCACTTTTTGTTTTTCCCAAACGTGGCTGGCCTGTGAATAAGCAGACCTTGGCCAGATGGATTAGAATGGTTATTGCACAAGCTTATGCGCAGGCTGGACTCCCAGCTCCTGCTGCTATCAAGGCCCATTCTACTCAGTCTGTTGGACCTTCTTGGGCGCCCCGCCATGGGGCGTCCGCTGAACAATTGTGCAAGACAGCTACGTGGTCCTCAGCGAACATGTTCGTTAGGTTCTATGCCTTTGATACTTCCGCCTTCCAGGATCCTTCCTTTGGATTTTGGGTTCATGTGCCCGCTACAGTGCGTCCCCTCCCATGAGGAACTGCTTTAGGACATCCCCGATGTTATTCCCTGTGGATTACCAGTGTACCCCGCTGCAGAAAAGGAGATTTATGGTAAGATGTACTGTTGTTAAATCTCTTTCTGCGCGGTACACTGGTTTCCACAGGGTGCCCACACTGACGCACCTTTGCTTCTTTGGGTTTGTATGGTATTAGCTGCTAGTCCCTTCTCCTGACTTGAGAATGTGGTTCTATGTGACTAACATCTACCGTCTCTCTTACCTGCTACTGCATTGGAGTGGTTAACAAAACTGAGCTCCAGTGCCTGGAGGCGGGGCTGTAGAGGAGGTGGTGCAGTGCATCCTGGGAACAGTCAAAGCTTAGCCTGTTGGTGCCTCGGATCAAGATCCAACTCTACACCCCGATGTTATTCCCTGTGGAAACCAGTGTACCTCGCAGAAAGAGATTTAACAATGGTAAGTTCTTACCATAAATCTAATTTTTTATCTGTTTTATTAACTGTTCTATTTTTACTGTCAAGCCTCCTATTTATATTACTGTTTCTATTGTATTTTCAGTGCTGTTATAGATATTTTTGTCACCTGGGTGTAATGCTGACAAGATGACGTTCACTTTTGGAAAGTCCCGACCATTTATAACTGCAGCAAATACAATGCTGGGATTTTTAATCAAGATACTGACCACGACGTCTGTCCGCCATGACAGGCTCACTTTGACCAAAGGGCTAAACAGAAGAACTTTTTATTTCCTCCAACATGGACATCCCCTATCTATATTAAATTATATGATAGGTGTGACATGCCCTTTACATTGCAGGATATCACAGACATCAGAAGAGGGAGCGGCTACTTGCAGATTATTACATCCCTGGATGTTCTGTTGCCGGTTTTTAAGTCGTTTCAAACATTCGCTTATCATCTCTTTCTGTCTTTCTTTTTCTTTTTGTCTGTAACTTCCCCGTCTTGCAGTTAAAGCTGCGTAAGTTTTCACTTGGCACCGGTATGTTCTCTAATTTATTTCCCAGCGTAGATTCTTCTAAGTGTGATCCATTAAATGGCGTTCTGTGCAATCAGATCATTGCTGGGTCACGTAAGGAGCGACGCGGTTTGTGCTTGCTCCAGGGATATATTGGAGTCAGAGATTTGGCAGCGGACCACAGTTTGACTAGGATAATCTCTGATAAAACTAAGGGGATCTCTCGTCAGACTGTTCCTTCTGCCAGCGACTAAGGATTAAGTCAGAGGAGTTTCTGTACTTATAGGCAGGTTTTCCAGTAGACAAGGGATCACTTATTTATGTATTTATTTTTATTAGTTAGACTTTCTTATAATCCCAATTTCTTAACGTCGATCTTGCTGGTTATGTGTGGTTATGGGTTTCCTGCGGTTTATTATCGACTATTACGGTTCGCAGTCCATATGCCGGGAGGAAGGTCCTTATCAGAGCCTGCGGGGTCGTCTTCCTTACATTCTCATTAACGCGAACAACGTTTTACCATCGCGCTCACTGAGCAGCGTTTCTATTGGCTGATCATAAATATTAGGCAGTTATATGCTTGCACTGTTGTTTGGGATGGGTGTGGTATATTTAGAATGTCAACATCTTTTGGATGTCGGCATTCAGAATGTTGACATGTCAGATGTATATATTTACAGTGTATTATGTCATCAATGGATTTTTCCATACACTTTTACTCTAAACCTAACCGTATCCTTAATCTGTCAGTAATCACAGTAGATCTCTTACCCTTAAATCGGTTGTCCGCATTGCGTGTATTAACATTCTGGCAATGTCGACTGTCGACATAGTGTACACTGGGAAAGTATACATTCTATACATGTTGCCACTCAGAATGCTGGCTATGAGAATGCTGACAGCGTGTATTTGCTTTGGGTAAATATCCGCTGTATAAACTGAATTTGGTTGAATAATAATTCTTTAAAAATGAATATATTCCATAGAAAGCAAAATGTTATGGGCCCTACACACTGGTCGATATTGCTCAAAGATACGAACGATCCCGTTCATTAATGAACGAGATACCATTCATATATTTCAGTGTGGAGGCACCAGCGATGAACGATGCGCGGCCCCACGCTCGTTTATCGCTGGTGCCCCGTCGCTTGTGCATGCAGGCCAATATGGACGATCTCGTCCATATTTGGCTGCACTGCTATGGTGACGGGGGGAGTGAAGAAACTTCACTCCCCCCGTCACTGCTCCTCCACTGCCGGGTCGGCCGTATCCGCCATCTGGCAGCTCGGTGGCGGATCGCATAATGTGTGTAGGGCCCTTTACTCGATTCAATGCAGTAAGAATCGAAAAAGGGAATTGTTTTGCAATCTCTTTTTCCGTTAGCAGAGGTACATACTGTATACAACAGGAAACATGCATGTATTGTTTTGACAGCTTATGTAATGCAGTGTGTTTTAGTGTTCATTCACCTATATCCGCCATCAATTACTATCCTTTATTTATATGGCGCTTCAAGGGATCCGCAGCGCCCAGTTACAAACACCAAAACAAGAAACAGTGGCTTACAGTTCAAGACAATGGGGTGTATTCAATACATGTCGGAAACTGGCGTCTTGTGGGAAAGACGTCAGTTTCTGACAGGTTTAGGTCGGAAGGGTTCCGTCCTATTCTGTGCTGGCTGTTTTTTTTTTTGACGACAAGTCAGGAATTCCCGACTTGTCGGAATCCACGTATTCTGTCGGAAGCGCGGCTAAACTCGGCAGGTTTTAGCCCCATTTCCGACAATGTCAATCCGACTTTAAAAGAAAGTCTGATTGGCATTGTCTGGAACGGGCCAAACTTGTCGGGTTTGGCCACGGCATGGAATACTGACCTGTGGGATCCTTGAATACACCCCCCTATATAGGACAAATACAGGGTATATAAACATAGCTGCATCAGCAGACGACACTGATATAAGTATCCGGGTGGCAGAAAACCCAGGGATTTCGTGCCGTCAAAGGAAGTATGGAGTAGAAGATGGTTTAAGTAAGAGAATGAAAAGCACATGAGGGAAGAGGGCCCTGCTTGTGAGAACTTACATTCTAAGGGGAGGGGTAGACAGACAGGGGTGACACAGATGGGGGTAGACAGCGAGTGTGGAACAGAGGGATAGGATGAGAGTTGGCTGGGTTTGGTGAAGAAGTGGGTCTTGAGAGCCTGTTGAGAGTCTGCTAGGGAGAGGTGGAGAATATCAGAGATAGGGAGCAGCACGTGAAAAATCAATTCACTTTTCTCTAACGTCCTAGTGGATGCTGGGGACTCCGTCAGGACCATGGGGATTAGCGGCTCCGCAGGAGACAGGGCACAAAAGTAAAAGCTTTAGGATCAGGTGGTGTGCACTGGCTCCTCCCCCTACGACCCTCCTCCAAGCCTCAGTTAGGTTTTTGTGCCCGTCCGAGCAGGGTGCAATCTAGGTGGCTCTCCTAAAGAGCTGCTTAGAAAAAGTTTTTAGGTTTTTTATTTTCAGTGAGTCCTGCTGGCAACAGGCTCACTGCATCGAGGGACTTAGGGGAGAAGTGAACTCACCTGCGTGTAGGATGGATTGGCTTCTTAGGCTACTGGACACCATTAGCTCCAGAGGGAGTCGGAACACAGGTCTCACCCTGGGGTTCGTCCCGGAGCCGCGCCGCCGACCCCCCTTGCAGATGCCGAAGATGGAAGAGGTCCAGAAACCGGCGGCAGAAGACTTTTCAGTCTTCATAAGGTAGCGCACAGCACTGCAGCTGTGCGCCATTGTTGTCAGCACACTTCATAACAGCGGTCACTGAGGGTGCAGGGTGCTGGGGGGGGCACCCTGGGCAGCAATGATAGTACCTTATTCTGGCTAAAAATACATCACATATAGCCCCTGGGGGCTATATGGATGTATTTAACCCCTGCCAGGTCTCAGAAAAACGGGAGAAGAAGCCCGCCGAAAAGGGGGCGGGGCCTATTCTCCTCAGCACACAGCGCCATTTTCCCTCACAGAAATGCTGGTGGGAAGGCTCCCAGGCTCTCCCCTGCACTGCACTACAGAAACAGGGTTAAAACAGAGAGGGGGGGCACTGATTTGGCGATATGACTACATATATTAAAATGCTATAAGGGAAAAGCACTTATATAAAGGTTGTCCCTGTATAATTATAGCGTTTTTGGTGTGTGCTGGCAAACTCTCCCTCTGTCTCCCCAAAGGGCTAGTGGGTCCTGTCCTCTATCAGAGCATTCCCTGTGTGTGTGCTGTGGGTCGGTACGTGTGTGTCGACATGTATGAGGACGATGTTGGGAGGCGGAGCAAATTGCCTGTAATGGTGATGTCACTCTCTAGGGAGTCGACACCGGAATAGATGGCTTATTTAAGGAATTACGTGATAATGTCAACACGCTGCAAGTCGGTTGACGACATGAGACGGCCGGCAAACATATTAGTATCTGTCCAGGCGTCTAAAACACCGTCAGGGACGTTATAATGCCCAATTTACCTCAGTCGGTCGACACAGACACAGACACGGACACTGACTCCAGTGTCGACGGTGAAGAAACAAACGTATTTTCCTTTAGGGCCACACGTTACTTGTTAAGGGCAATGAAGGAGGTGTTACATATTTCTGATACTACAAGTACCACAAAAAAGGGTATTATGTGGGGTGTGGAAAAACTACCTATAGTTTTTCCTGAATCAGATAAATTAAATGAAGTGTGTGATGAGGCGCGGGGTTCCCCCGATAGAAAATTATTGGCGGTATACCCTTTCCCGCCAGAAGTTAGGGCGCGTTGGGAAACACCCCTTAGGGTGGATAAGGCGCTCACACGCTTATCAAAACAAGTGGCGGTACCGTCTCCAGATACGGCCGCCCTCAAGGAGCCAGCTGATAGGAGGCTGGAAAATATCCTAAAAAGTATATACACACATACTGGTGTTATACTGCGACCAGCGATCGCCTCAGCCTGGATGTGCAGCGCGGGGGTGGCTTGGTCGGATTCCCTGACTGAAAATATTGATACCCTTGACAGGGACAGTATTTTATTTACTATAGAGCATTTAAAGAATGCATTTCTATATATGCGAGATGCACAGAGGGATATTTGCACTCTGGCATCAAGAGTAAGTGCGATGTCCATATCTGCCAAAAGATGTTTATGGACACGACAGTGGTCAGGTGATGCAGATTCCAAACGGCACAAAGATGTATTGCCGTATAAAGGGGAGGAGTTATTTGGGGTCGGTCCATCGGACCTGGTGGCCACGGCAACTGCTGGGAAATCCACCGTTTTTACCCTAAGTCACATCTATGCAGAAAATGACACCGTCTTTTCAGCCTCAGTCCTTTCGTCCCCATAAGCATATCTGCCCAGGAATAGAGGAAAGGGAAGAAGACTGCAGCAGGCAGCCCATTCCCAGGAACAGAAGCCTTCCACCGCTTCTGCCAAGTTCTCAGCATGACGCTGGAGCCGTACAGGACCCCTGGATCCTACAAGTAGTATCCCAGGGGTACAGATTGGAAAGTCGAGACGTTTCCCCTCGCAGGTTCCTGAAGTCTGCTTTACCAACGTCTCCCTCCGACAGGGAGCCAGTATTGGAAACAATTCACAAGCTGTATTCCCAGCAGGTGATAATCAAAGTACCCCTCCTACAACAAGGAAAGGGGTATTATTCCACACTATATTGTGGTACTGAAACCAGAAGGCTCGGTGAGACCTATTCTAAATCTGAAATATTTGAACACTTACAAAGGTTCAAATCAAGATGGAGTCACTCAGAGCAGTGATAGCGAACCAGGAAGAAGGGGACTATATGGTGTCCCGGGACATCAGGGATGCTTACCTCCATGTCCCAATTTGCCCTTCTCACCAAGGGTATCTCAGGTTCGTGGTACAGAACTGTCACTATCAGTTTCAGACGCTGCCGTTTGGATTGTCTACGGCACTCCGGGTCTTTACCAAGGTAATGCCCGAAATGATGATTCTTCTTCGAAGAAAATGGACGACCTCCTGATAAGAGCAAGGTCCAGAGAACAGTTGGAGGTCGGAGTAGCACTATCTCAAGTAGTTCTACGACAGCACGGGTGGATTCTAAATATTCCAAAACCGCAGTTGTTTCCGACGACACGTCTGCTGTTCCTAGGGATGATTCTGGACACAGTCCAGAAAATGGTGTTTCTCCCGGAGGAGAAAGCCAGGGAGTTATCCGAGCTAGTCAGGAACCTCCTAAAACCAGGAAAAGTGTCAGTGCATCATTGCACAAGAGTCCTGGGAAAAATGGTGGCTTATTACGAAGCGATTCCATTCGGCAGATTCCACGCAAGAACTTTTCAGTGGGATCTGCTGGACAAATGGTCCGGATCGCATCTTCAGATGCATCAGCGGATAACCCTATCTCCAAGGACAAGGGTGTCTCTCCTGTGGTGGTTACAGAGTGCTCATCTTCTAGAGGGCCGCAGATTCGGCATTCAGGATTGGATGCTGGTGACCACGGAGGCCAGCCTGAGAGGCTGGGGAGCAGTCACACAGGGAAAAAATTTCCAGGGAGTGTGATCAAGTCTGGAGACTTTTCTCCACATAAATATACTGGAGCTAAGGGCAATTTATAATGCTCTAAGCTTAGCAAGACCTCTGCTTCAAGGTCAGCCAGTATTGATCCAGTGGGACAACATCACGGCAGTCGCCCACGTAAACAGACAGGGCGGCACAAGAAGCAGGAGGGCAATGGCAAAAACTGCAAGGATTTTTCGCTGGGCGGAAAATCATGTGATAGCACTGTCAGCAGTGTTCATTCCGGGAGTGGACAACTGGGAAGCAGACTTCCTCAGCAGGCACGACCTCCACCCGGGAGAGTGGGGACTTCATCGGGAAGTTTTCCACATGATTGTGAACCGTTGGGAAAGACCAAAGGTGTACATGATGGCGTCCCGCCTGAACAAAAAACTGGACAGGTATTGCGCCAGGTCAAGAGACTTTCAGGTAATAGCTGTGGACGTTCTGGTAACACCGTGGGCGTACCAGTAGGTGTATGTGTTTCCTCCTCTGCTTCTCATACCCAAGGTATTGAGAATTATAAGACGTAGAGGAGTAAGAACTATACTCGTGGCTCCGAATTGGCCAAGAAGGACTTGGTACCCGGAACTTCAAGAGATACTCACAGAGGACTCATGACCTCTGCCGCTAAGAAGGGACTTGCTTCAGCACGTACCATGTCTGTTCCAAGACTTACCGCGGCTGCGTTGACGGCATGGCGGTTGAACGCCGGATCCTAAGGGAAAAAGGCATTCCGGAAGAGGTCATTCCTACCCTGGTCAAAGCCAGGAAGGACGTGACCGCACAACATTATCACCACATGTGGCGAAAATATGTTGCGTGGTGTGAGGCCAGGAAGGCTCCACGAAGAAATTTCAACTCGGTCGATTCCTGCATTTCCTGCAAACAGGAGTGTCTATGGGCCTCAGATTGGGGTCCATTAAGGTTCAAATTTCGGCCCTGTCGATTTTCTTCCAGAAAGAATTGGCTTCAGTTCCTGAAGTCCAGAAGTTTGTCAAGGGAGTACTGCATATACAACCCCCTTTTGTGCCTCCAGTGGCACTGTGGGATCTCAACGTAGTGCTGGGATTCCTCAAATCACATTGGTTTAAACCGCTCAAATCTGTGGATTTGAAATATCTCACATGGAAAGTGACCATGATGTTGGCCCTGGCCTCGGCCAGGCGAGTGTCAGAATTGGCGGCTTTGTCTCACAAAAGCCCATATCTGATTGTCCATTCGGACAGGGCAGAGCTGCGGACTCGTCCCCAGTTTCTCCCTAAGGTGGTGTCAGCGTTTCACCTGAACCAGCTTATTGTGGTACCTGCGGCTACTAGGGACCTGGAGGACTCCAAGTTGCTAGATGTTGTCAGGGCCCTGAAAATATCGGTTTCCAGGACGGCTGGAGTCAGGAAAACTGACTTGCTGTTATCCTGTATGCACCCAACAAACTGGGTGCTCTTGCTTCTAAGCAGACGATTGCTAGTTGGATGTGTAGTACAATTCAGCTTGCACATTCTGTGGCAGGCCTGCCACAGCCAAAATATGTAAATGCCCATTCCACAAGGAAGGTGGGCTCATCCTGGGCGGCTGCCCGAGGGGTCTCGGCATTACAACTCTGCCGAGCAGCTACGTGGTCGGGGGGAGAACACGTTTGTAAAATTCTACAAATTTGATACCCTGGCTAAAGAGGACCTGGAGTTCTCTCATTCGGTGCTGCAGAGTCATCCGCACTCTCCCGCCCGTTTGGGAGCTTTGGTATAATCCCCATGGTCCTGACGGAGTCCCCAGCATCCACTAGGACGTTAGAGAAAATAAGATTTTACTTACCGATAAATCTATTTCTCGTAGTCCGTAGTGGATGCTGGGTGCCCATCCCAAGTGCGGATTGTCTGCAATACTTGTACATAGTTATTGGTACAAAAATCGGGTTATTATTGTTGTGAGCCATCTTTTCAGAGGCTCCGCTGTTATCATGCTGTTAACTGGGTTCAGATCACAGGTTGTACAGTGTGATTGGTGTGGCTGGTATGAGTCTTACCCGGGATTCAAAATCCTTCCTTATTGTGTACGCTCGTCCGGGCACAGTATCCTAACTGAGGCTTGGAGGAGGGTCATAGGGGGAGGAGCCAGTGCACACCACCTGATCCTAAAGCTTTTACTTTTGTGCCCTGTCTCCTGCGGAGCCGCTAATCCCCATGGTCCTGACGGAGTCCCCAGCATCCACTACGGACTACGAGAAATAGATTTATCGGTAAGTAAAATCTTATTTTCTGTAGACACTAGCTGCATGATGGATGGTTTCCTATGGACTCGTCCATTCCATTGCATTTTAACCCTAACGCATACTACCAATACACTCAATTGTATTGGTAAAATAGTGAAACAAATCAGCAAAACGAGTCTAAAATGCGCACTAGTTTTCACCCCTTTCCCCAGAACATATACAGTATGTGGATGAGCCCTAGTATCGGCTTGTGTTGCAGCAGTGATAAGTAATTGCTCCGTTCTTGTAATTTTACGTAAGCAGTAGCGCTCATTACTTCCTTGGAAAGGTGCGGTATATTCAGACGTTAGTCACTGTGACAGCGAGTCGCACCGTAACCAGCCTCACCTGCGGAAACCTCGGATCCGCAGAAGCGTTCTCCTGCCGCCTCTCTGCAAATTGTTGGTTTAGTGTAGCAAAGTGACTCTGATATCCTGGTGACATCAACCTGCCAGGTTTCCTCAGAGAGCAGAGCTTGCACAGCTGAGCGTTACATGCATTTGTCATACTCCTCTCCTCTGCTCGCTGCCATGTCTTCCCTGACTGATGATTCACTTCTCTCCCTGGGGAAAAAGCGTACGCACAGCCCATCAGCCTTCTCCATTCTCCCTCGGGTTCCCAGGCCTATCTTCAGGTGCAAGCAGTAAATCTAAATAAAGAAGTAACTAGTGTATTTGCATATATGCAATTGAACATCATTTGCATATGAATATCATATTCATTGACCTGAAAAAAAAAAAATCTGATCTATGCCTCGACTGCTTTGTCAGAGAGGACGACGAGGGGGGCGTTGGAATACAGCCAGGGAGAACGGTAGCCGAGCACCAATAGGGATGGAGGTACAGGAGAACCAAGTACAAGGCTCAGTAGTTTTATTTTGTGTACCAGTATTCCCATGATAAGCCTTTATGTGTGCTGGCAGAGATACAAATGGCTTATTCCCTCTCATGCAGCCATACAACAGGCATTGTCCAACTGTTTTGTGCAATCTGTTTTATTCACAAAGTGGACGGGGTGGTATTGTGGCATCGCTGTCTATTCTGCTCATTATCTGCTTCTGTTTCTTTGCCAAGTCTGCAAATATGTTTAACCAACACACATTTACAGAGAGTACTTCAGTCATTCACATCCGTCTCTGCCCCAGTGGAGCTTACAGTCTATGGCAGGGCTGGGGAACCTCAGGCCCGCGGGCCGTTTAAGGCCCACAAAGCCACTTGATCCGGCACTCCCAGGCTCACCGAACTAAGGGAGATGCCGAGCGCCCGCTGAGGTTTTGTTACTAGCGGGCGCCCGACTTCTTCCCCTCAGCAGCTCACTCCTGAGCTCTGGCTTCCGGCTCTGGCAGCGTACGTGTGCGGCTGTGCGGTGCTATGGGAGAGATGTCATGACGTCTCTCCCATAGTTCTGAGGAGCGGGCAGCCAAGCAGAGGGCAAGGGTCCAGAAGCAGGAGCGGGGCTGGTGAGTTTTTTGTGTTTTTTCTTTCTTTTAATGTGTGTGTATGTAAGCGGTGCTACTAGGGGGCATATCTACTGGGGGCAGGCTAATTTTTAAGTTGATAATTTTTGTATGGCCCCCGAAGGTTTTTTATAAATATCCAAATGGCCCTTAGTAGAAAAAAGGTTCCCCACCCCTGGTCTATGGGGACCATCTGACCACCAAGGTGCAATCCCACTAATCCTTTTTTATTAAATTTTTTTAGATTTTGACTTTTTAACAGCAAGTCTTTTGCAACATGAAGGTGTAATTTTTCTGTTAGGATGGTTTCCTATGTGGTCCATAAAAAAAAAAAAAAAAAAAGTTAGATAAAGTACCAACCAATTAGCTCCTGTCATTTCACAAGCGCCATTTTAAAAATGATGAGGTGATTGGTTGGTACTTTATTTTAATTTTTTTTTTTTAACTTATGGACCACATCGGAAACCAAAAAATACACAGCTTCATGTTGCATAAATCAATGCAGTTAAAAAAATCAAAAGCTAAAAAAAAAAAGCAAAAAGCATTAGTGGGATTGCACCTTGGCGATCAGATGGGCTCTGACATATGCATTAAAGGGAGGTGAATAATCTGTAGGGCTAATGGAGTGGTTTGACAGTTCGAAAAAAATGAATGAAATTATGCAGATTTATTACATCTTGAATCCTTTGCGTTTTTATTGGCGGCGGCTTTGTAATCTCAAACATCTTCTGGTGCTTAGGCGGTTCATCAGTTTGCCAAGCTCTATTCTCTTTTAGCAAAGTAATTATCAAACTGTCATTAGTCAAGTCAGTGGAGAAGTAGCTAATCTGCTAGAATGCCCATTTCCTGGCAAAATGCAACATTTTATCTTCTTTTCTTTTATTGCAAAATACAAATAATGCAGCAATTTGATTTATTGGTGACTAGAACCCCGTGTAGGAGCCAACTACAATTAAATCTTCTCCGCAAAGGAACAGGTTTGAGTTGGTCATCATTTTTGTCCAGTGGGGAGTAGAAATGGTATATCTACTGTTATATCAGCTTTCAGAGCTTATAGTCAGCCTTTAGAAATACATGTAAAACTTGCCACATTTTCTCAGAATGTCATACTATATTTTGATTGAAGGATAAATGAGTCTGCAAATTGCGGGAATTCGATGGTTGCCAGCCATTCGTATGCAGCTTTCCGATGCCCATACGTTGTAGTGTGCAGCTGCAGACACCCGGAAGTGATGTCCATCCCTAAGGCTAACACAAGAAAGCACATAATCCTCCTTCTTTTACTAAATACTTTGTGTTTGTTTTGTGTTTTTATTTTTGACTTTGGAAGAATTATCTGACCGTTGTCTTAAATGTGGTACATAGCGCCTTTGTGGTAACAAGTGCTTCCATTTCAAAACTGGAGAGCTGATCTGTGTTGTATCCAAGGGCTAGTTAAAGTCTGCCTGGATGATATTGACGTACATGTCCAGAATCTTTTTTTTTTTTTTTTTTTGTCTTTCTTTCTAAGTACTTTTCTCTTTTCAGCCTGTGCAAGCAGATGGGGCTATTTATTTTATGGTCTTTATAGAGGGTGAAGGGGCTGATGCAGAGGCTGTTGCCTCCACTTTAACAACTATTGCCGAAGTTGTGAGTGTGATAATATGCAATTGTTAGTTTCAGCCTACCCGTTGTGTACTATCATGCGTCTGAATGTGCAAACCATTAGATGTGCCGGTGGTTCTAGACATTCCCCTAGCAGCGCACCACCGCGTGTACCATCAACACTATGGCGGGTGCAGCTTCTCCATCTGAACTTGGCCTCTGTGGAAGCAACTGTGTGTCTAAGAAGGCAACCATGACACTTTCAAGCCTCTGCCCAGGAACACCCATCACTTTGCCTCTCATCTTCCGATACATCTGTCTTGTACACAATATCGCCTTTGTGCGTACTATATGTGCCGTAGGGGGTTATCTGAATGTTTTGCGCATATATCTTTGTACACGGCCTGAGGCCGCTATAGAACGCTGTATCATATGCATACATTTTGGTTCTGGAAGAGTTACTGTAGTTCCAGCACAACTGCACAGACAGGGATGGGGAACCTGGCCCATGTCCCTCTGTATTTCCGCAGCAATTATAATGACAGATCGCAAATATAAGTGACTTATTAATGCAGTGGTGCAGGGGGAGAATTAGACCGGCTCTATCTGCCCAGCTCTGAAGTTTTTGATTTCCCAGTTATTTCACAGGGTTTCCATGGCGATCCCAATGCAGAAAAACTTTTGCAAACTTTTTTTTTTATTAGTTGCTATCTCTTACAGGCCGCTTATTGCCCATATATCACCGTTTCCGTGACGCGCAGTTGCTGTCATCTGCTTGCGATCTCTTCCTGTTGTTGTTATATTTCTGTGCGGTGCTGAAAATACAAATCACATGTCGGTTTGGATCTCTTCACCATCACTTTGGGGCAGATTTATTAAGCTTGGAGAAGTGATAAATTGGAAGGTGATAAAGGACCAGCCAGTCAGCTCCTAACTGTCATTTTTCAAACCCAGCCTGTGACATGATAGCTAGGATCTGATTGGCTGATGCTTTATCACCTTCCACTTTATCACTTCACCAAGCTTAATAAATCTGCCCCTTTATTACTGATCTGCAACCGAGCCTGGTCGTCGTACTCCAAAAGCCGAGTTTTGTTTTCTTAGCCATTTCCACTAACTTGTGTTGTAAAGCTGGGAGCCATTATATACGTTTTCCAAATCGATATGTCTGTCATATTAAGATATACATATACGTACCGGGTAACTAATTCAGACCTGATCGCCGTTGTGCGAAATCGCACAGCGGCCAATTATGGAATTACTGCGTATGCACCGCAATGCGCAGGTGCGAGCCCAAACAGAGACAATATGCTGCAAAAATTTAAATCGCTAGGCGTACGCAAGGTGATTGGCAGGAAGCGGACGTTTATGGGTGGTATCTGGCCGTTTTCTGGGAGTGTCAGGAAAAACGCAGGCGTTCCCAAGCGTTTTCCTGGGAGGGCGTGTGACGTCAGCTCCGGCCCCGATCAGCCTGTTTCTATCGCACTGTAGGAGTAAGTCCTGGGGTACGCACAAACTGTAAAAATCATTAGATGGTGCGTGAGTTGCGAACGGAATTGCAGGTGGCCGCTGTCTGGGCAAGTTTTCACACGGCGTACAAATGCATTCACACACTTGCACGGGGCGGGTTTTCACTCTATGGGCGGCGACTATCTGAACGCAGCGCATTGCAAAATCGCGTAGGAGCGATCAGGTCTGAATTCGGCCCATAATCTTGTCCAGCGTTTGTATGTGAATGTATCACGGCTTCTTTTTGCTTAGGTTAAACCTTTTTGGGGAGAATTGATTTTAGCAGCAGTATCGCACTGTCCCAGAGGAGAGCGCCTCTGTAATTTTGCTCTTTACTGCCCGTGCTGTTATAATGTGTTGTTTGCCTGAAGAAGGAGAGCTGTGCCGGAGAATGGAAAGGCTGATTATAATGATTACCTTGTTTATTACATTAAGTGATGCAGCATTGTATAGAGAGGAACTCCACTGCCGGCTCTCACCTGCAGCATTAATTACAGGCTGCATGCATAAAAAGATTGCCATTTGCCCGCTGTTCAAGCCTCAGTACAATGCTTTGCTTTAACATAACGACTGATTAAGAGTTGCAGCACTTGACTTTTTAATTAACCATTGGCAGTCGCAGTCTCGTGCATGACATAATTCACTCGGCGCGCTGAAAAATGCCACAGGCGCTGTGGCCGGTCATCGATCAGTACGGTCGTACGCTAGTCGGTACGTAACAAAACAATTCTTCAGCATCACTTAGTTCTTTGTTTAAAGGGGATCAGTACTAAATGCCGCCGGAATCCCGACCACACAATCCCGACGGGTGGCGAGCGGAACGCAGCCCCTTGCGGGCTCGCCACGCTGCGGGCGCGGTGCCTCGCTACGCTCGGCACACTATTATATTCTCCCTCTATGGGTGTCGTGGACACCCACGAAGGGAGAATATGTCGGGATTGTGGCGTCGGTATTTCGACCGCCGGGATTCCGGCCGGCGGCATCTTGACCGCATCCCGTTTAAAGAGCAAGTCAAGCTACTACAGATGGAGCCCTGTGCGAATGTATTCTTTGGTAAATCCATCGCCCAGCAACAATCTGCTTTGTACCCGTATGACGTGCCTGCGCATTGCGGTGTATACGTATGCGCAGTAGTGACCTGATTGCTGCGCTGCGAAAAATGGCAGCGTGCGATCAGGTCGGAATGACCCCCTTTATCCCCTGCAGTATTGTTCTCTCTGTTCTCTCACCTAGGTGCAGCAGAGAAGGCTAGATGAGCGTGGCTCCATCTGTATGTCACATACAGTACAGATGGAGCCTCGCTCATCTAGGCTTCTCTGCTGCACCTAGGTGCACCAAGGTTTATTAGCATAAGCCTTTCATTTATTGTTCTCAGCTGCAATACAATACAGAGAGAACAATACAGCAGGGGATTAAGTACGACAGCACTGGCCCAGTTAATCCTATTAAAGGGATAGATGAGCAGGGCTTCATCTGTATATACAGCACATCGCATATGCATGTGTATTACTCCGCTATATAAACCATGTGAAATAACTGGAGTGCTTTATTCATAACTACAGTAAATATGCCCGTCACTCTTTTTCAGGCTCTCGCAGAAGGTTACCAAGTTAGGAGGAACCTAGGTGTTTCTGTGCCTGAGCCAGCACTGTGGGAGCCGACAGACTGTAAAACCTGAAGATTTACAATTTGCGGTTTAGCGGGTTTTCAAGAATGGGAACGAAGAAAGATCATAAAGCTGTTCCTTTAATGGACCACAGCGGCGCAATCCTTTAATAGGTTGTTTTGGTCACTGACTCGTGTTAAGGTAGTGCTTTAGGATAACAGTAGTTACCATGAAATGAAAGCACTCTTCGTTTTTGCAGCGGCAGACAAAAAAAAAATGTTGAATTTGAATCAGATTTTCCACCCTAAATGCCAGAAACATCTGAAATTAAATCCTTTTTCCCAAATCTAAGAAATACACAGTCCTCGAGACACATCTGTAGGAGTTTACGAGAGATTTAGATGTAAAACAACAGTAATTTATAATATTGGCTGTAGGTTCTCAAAGACATATTTTTTCTTCATAACGAACCAGTGAAATTAAATTTGAATAAGCAGTGTTGAGTTTAACCTTGATTTTCCTTTGTTACCTTTTCTTTAAAGGCAATGAGCATAGTTTGAAATATTTGGTCTCTCTTCCATGGCAGTAGACGCATAGCATTTATGGGGGTCATTCCGACCCGATCGCACGCTGCACTTCTTCGCAGCGGTGCGATCGGGTTGGAACTGCGCATGCACGGCAAGGCCGGGAACGAGGAAAGCGGTCGCAGCGGCGACCGCAAGAAGATTGACAGGAGGAAGGCGTGTCGGGGCGTCAACTGACCGTTTTCCGGGAGTGGTCCAGCGAACGCAGGCGTGTCCAGGCGTTTTGAGGACTGATGTCTGACGTCAAATCCGGGACCTGCATCGCTGGAGCCGTCGCACAGGGTAAGTAGATATAGGAAAAAAACTGTGTTCCCTAATGCACACCGAGTGAATAATATTACTATATAATAATAGTCAGATAATACGGAGATCTTAGTTGCGTATATCTGCAGATATAGGGTTAAGCCCCCAGGCCGATCGACAAGGCTTCTCCGTCACTGGGGGTCCCTAATACTAGGTATGGGCCTGGGGTGCAGGACCCCACAATGTCGGCACAGGTCGGCCACCCCAGGTCAGCACACAGGTGAAAATTAATAGGGGTTAATAAGAAGCACAGAAGTGCTATGTAAGTGGTGTGATTAAAAAATATATACAAAGTGATGGGAAAAATAATAAGTGTTAATAAAGTGTTAGGGTGTGCCGACCTGCAACAGCCCACCCACACCGACACAGGGGCCACTGCACCCCACACCCACCCCATAAATAATTACATATATATATATCTGGGTTAAATTCCCAGTGTAAGGCCACATGGTAATGGCACCTACAGCATCTGAGAGCCAGCTTACCTGGGGATACCCCTGACTTCCCCTATGGCACTACTAGAGTCAGCAATCCCTCCTAATGCTGACCCATTTGTGCCTCTCTATATACAATACACAAGGTGGGAAGCTGCTCAATCAGATTGTAATGTCACTCAGGTGCTAAAAGGGGAGGGGTAATTCTGTGTAGGAAAAAAACTGTGTTCCCTAATGCACACCGAGTGAATAATATTACTATATAATAATAGTCAGATAATACGGAGATCTTAGTTGCGTATATCTGCAGATATAGGGTTAAGCCCCCAGGCCGATCGACAAGGCTTCTCCGTCACTGGGGGTCCCTAATACTAGGTATGGGCCTGGGGTGCAGGACCCCACAATGTCGGCACAGGTCGGCCACCCCTGGTCAGCACACAGGTGAAAATTAATAGGGGTTAATAAGAAGCACAGAAGTGCTATGTAAGTGGTGTGATTAAAAAATATATACAAAGTGATGGGAAAAATAATAAGTGTTAATAAAGTGTTAGGGTGTGCCGACCTGCAACAGCCCACCCACACCGACACAGGGGCCACTGCACCCCACACCCACCCCATAAATAATTACATATATATATATCTGGGTTAAATTCCCAGTGTAAGGCCACATGGTAATGGCACCTACAGCATCTGAGAGCCAGCTTACCTGGGGATACCCCTGACTTCCCCTATGGCACTACTAGAGTCAGCAATCCCTCCTAATGCTGACCCATTTGTGCCTCTCTATATACAATACACAAGGTGGGAAGCTGCTCAATCAGATTGTAATGTCACTCAGGTGCTAAAAGGGGAGGGGTAATTCTGTGTAGGAAAAAAACTGTGTTCCCTAATGCACACCGAGTGAATAATATTACTATTGTGCATTAGGGAACACAGTTTTTTTCCTACACAGAATTACCCCTCCCCTTTTAGCACCTGAGTGACATTACAATCTGATTGAGCAGCTTCCCACCTTGTGTATTGTAAGTAGATATAGGGCTGGTCTTGTTTTGCTAGAAACTTTTTTAGCATAGCAGGGATGCACAAGCGTTCGCAGCCCTGCTATGCTAAAATACACTCCCCCATAGGCGGCGTCAGGTTGATCGCATGAGCAGCAAAAAGTTGCTACGTGCGATCAGCTCGGAATGACCCCCTATGTTACCTAGAAGACCACAAGACGTTCAAGCCTGTGAAGCCTGGTCGAGTCCATTCCGGTCTCTTGAGACCAGATGTCAAGACTTCATCATCATCATCCTCCTCCGCATCATCATCATCATCATTATTATTCTTTTAAAAGACACCACAAAAATCTGTAGCGCAGTACAACATATAACAAATAAAACCAGCAAGTAAAGTACTGGGCATTCTAGAAATATTATATTGTGCATAAAGCCTGATGAGCAATATAATTGTCTTCGATAACATGCAAGAAGACCCCAAGACTCTAAAGCAAGAATTTGACGTCCGCTAAAAACGTTTGGAATGTAGGAGAGCAGGTTGAACTGAAGACTTGGCTAAGTAATTGTGAAGTGTGGTATTAATGTCCACCACCCACCCACCCCTTCTCGCCCTCCAAAAGTTTCTTTAGAACTGAAAAGCTGTCTGAAAGTCTCTTTTATGACGAACATGTTAGGAGCTTCTTAAGGACCTTTGATAGTGTACATAGCTTCATTCTTGCTGCTTGGGATTTAAAAGGAAAGCTCTGATGGTGCACTATGCCAGCGCGGCCTAGATTATTTGTCACGGAGATTCTTAAATATTATAGGATTGTACTTTGCAGCTTTCAAGAGTCTGAATGTACAGGACAGCCACATCATGCGTTTTGTCACTTTGCTTAGGTCGCAATCTCCTACTTGTGTTATGTATAACCGACTCCTGAGAGTCACCGAAAACAATAGATCCTGGAAAAAAGTAAGATATTTAACTTTCAGCCTGGTGCGAGTGAGCCGCCAGGTCCCGTGCGATTCTGCTCGCATCCGGCATTTTTTATGGCCAAAAAATGTGTCTTAGAAGCAAAGTGATAGAACCACCAGGATGCAGCATTAACAAAAAAATGAAACAATGACTTGCGCCCTAGCTGCAGCTTGGCATTCACCCCAAAGTGCACCACTCCTTTCTAGAAATACAATGCATAGAAGGACAACTTCCAAGTGCTGCTAAGTATGAGTTGAATCAATCCGTCTCTCAAAACCTCAAAGAGATGACATACAAATATCCACTTCTGTTAATTGGCCAGTTCTTAAATGATTCAGAAACGATGTCCTCAAAACAGTGACATGTACTAAAAAAGATGCGTTCACATAGCAGTTTCTTTTATACTTCCATATGTCTGGATATCAACAAGTCAGGAAAACCCCATAGAAGCCCATCAGATAAATGTCTACCTTTATAGCAAGCCCTATATGCACCAAAAGGTTTCTTTAAATCTTAATTTGTGTATGGGCCTCCTCAAACTTCATCCAGCTCTTCTTTATAGTCCCATAGATTAAATTCAGACAGCAAACTTCCAAAAATAGGTAACTCAAAAATATCCATTTTTCTCTAACGTCCTAGTGGATGCTGGGGACTCCGAAAGGACCATGGGGAATAGCGGCTCCGCAGGAGACTGGGCACAAAGTAAAAGCTTTAGGACTAGCTGGTGTGCACTGGCTCCTCCCCCTATGACCCTCCTCCAAGCCTCAGTTAAGATTTTGTGCCCGAACGAGAAGGGTGCAATCTAGGTGGCTCTCCTGAGCTGCTTAGAGTAAAAGTTTAAATAGGTTTTTTATTTTCAGTGAGACCTGCTGGCAACAGGCTCACTGCATCGAGGGACTAAGGGGAGAGAAGCGAACTCACCTGCGTGCAGAGTGGATTGGGCTTCTTAGGCTACTGGACATTAGCTCCAGAGGGACGATCACAGGCCCAGCCATGGATGGGTCCCGGAGCCGCGCCGCCGGCCCCCTTACAGATGCTGAAGCAAGAAAGAGGTCCATAAATCGGCGGCAGAAGACTTTCCTGTCTTCATAAGGTAGCGCACAGCACTGCAGCTGTGCGCCATTGCTCTCAGCACACTTTACACTTCGGTCACTGAGGGTGCAGGGCGCTGGGGGGGGGGGGCGCCCTGGGAAGCAATGAATTTACCTTATTTGGCAAAAAATACATCACATATAGCTCCTGGGCTATATGGATGTATTTAACCCCTGCCAGTTTTCCAGAAAAAAGCGGGAGAAGAGCCCGCCGTGAAGGGGGCGGGGCCTATCTCCTCAGCACACAGCGCCATTTTTCCCACACAGCTCCGCTGGTAGGAAGGCTCCCAGAATCTCCCCTGCATCCTGCAACTACAGAAACAGGGTAAAAAAGAGAGGGGGGCACTTATTTGGCAAAATAACAGATATAAGCAGCTATAAGGGATAGACACTTATTGTAAGGTTGTCCCTATACATATATAGCGCTCTGGTGTGTGCTGGCAAACTCTCCCTCTGTCTCCCCAAGGGGCTAAGTGGGTCCTGTCCTCTATCAGAGCATTCCCTGTGTGTGTGCTGTGTGTCGGTACGTTTGTGTCGACATGTATGAGGAGAAAAATGATGTGGAGACGGAGCAGAGTGTCTGTAACAGTGATGTCACCCCCTAGGGGGTCGACACCTGAGTGGATGTACTGTTGAAAATTACGTGACAGTGTCAGCTCTATATAAAAAAACAGTGGTTGACATGAGACAGCTGGCTACTCAGCTTGTGCCTGTCCAGACGTCTCATAGGCCGTCAGGGGCTCTAAAGCGGCCGTTACCTCAGATGGCAGATACAGACGCCGACACGGATACTAACTCCTGTGTTGACGGTGAAGAGACAACCGTGATTTCCAGTAGGGCCACACGTTACATGATTGAGACAATGGAAAATGTTTTTATACATTTCTGATAATACGAGTACCACCAAAAAAGGGGTATTATGTTCGGTGAGGGAAAAACTACCTGTAGTTTTCCTGAATCTGAGAAATAAAATGAGGTGTGTGATGATGCGTGGGTTTCCCCCCGATAACAATTAATAATTTCTTAAAAAGTATTGGCTGCATACCCTTTCCCGCCAGAGGTTAGGATGCATTGGGAAACACCCCCTAGGGGGGATAAGGCGCTCACGCGCTTGTAAGAACAAGGGCTCTACCCTCTCATGATATGGCCGCCCTTAAGGATCCTGCTGATAGAAAGCAGGAGGGTATCCAAAAAAGGTATTTACACACATACTGGTGTTATACTGCGACCAGCAATCGCCTCAGCCTGGAGGTGCAGTGCTGGGTTGGCATGGTCGGATTCCCTGACTGGAAATATTGATATCCTAGATAAGGATAGTATATTATTGCCTATAGAGCATTTAAAAGATGCATTTCTATATATGCATGATGCACAGCGGAATAATTGCCGACTGGCATCAAGTATAAGTGCGTTGTCCAATTCTACCAGTAAAATGGTCAGGTGATGCGGATTCCAAACGGCATTTGGAAGTATTGCCTTTGAAAGGGGACATTTGGGGTTGGTCTTTTAGACCTGGTGGCCACGGCAACAGCTGGGAAATCCACGTTTGTACCCCAGGTCGCCTCTCAAAATAAGACGCCATATTATCAGGCGCAGTCCTTTGTTGGCAAGCGGACAAAAGGTTCCTCTTTTCTGCTCGTGACAGAGGGAGAGGAAAAAGGCTGCAGAGATCAGCCAGTTCCCAGGAACAGAAACCCTTTCCCGCCTCTGCCAAGCCCTCAGTATGACGCTAGGGCTTTACAAGCTCAGGCACGGTGGGGGCCCGTTCTCAATGAATTTCAGTGCGCAGTGGGCTCACTCGCAAGTAGACCCCTGGATCCTTCAGGTAATATCTCAGGGGTACATATTGGAATTCGAGACGTCTCCCCCTCGCCGTTTCCAAAAGTCGACTTTACCGACGTCTCCCTCTGACAGGGAGGCAGTTTTGGAAGCCATTCACAAGCTGTATTCCCAGCAGGTGATAATCCAGATACCCCTCCTGCAACAGGGAACGGGGTATTATTCCACACTATTGTGGTACCGAAGCCAGACGGCTCGGTGAGACCGATTCTAAAATCTAAAATCTTTGAACACTTACATACAGAGGTTCAAATTCAAGATTGAGTCACTCAGAGCAGTGATTGCGAACCTGGAAGAAGGGGACTACATGATGTCTCGGGACATCAAGGATGCTTACCTTCATGTCAAAATTTACCCTTCTCACCAAGGGTACCTCAGGTTTATGGTACAGAACTGTCACTATCAGTTCAGACGCTGCCGTAGGGATGGTCCACGGCACCCCGGGTCTTTACCAAGGTAATGGCCGAAATGATGATATTCCTTCGAAGGAAGGGAATTTTAGTTATCCCTTACTTGGACGATTCCCTGATAAGGGTAAGATCCAGGGAACAGTTGGAGGTCGGTGTAGCACTATCTCAGGTAGTGTTGCGGCAGCACGATTGGATTCTCAATATTCCAAAATCACAGCTGGTTCCGACGACGTGTCTTCTGTTCCTAGGGATGATCCTGGACACAGTCCAGAAAAAGGTGTTTCTCCCGGAGGAGAAAGCCAGGGAGTTATCCGAGCTAGTCAGGAACCTCCTCAAACCGAGCCAAGTCTCAGTGCATCAATGCACAAGGGTTCTGGGTAAAATGGTGGCTTCCTACGAAGCAATACCATTCGGCAGATTCCACGCAAGAACTTTCCAGTGGGACCTGCTGGACAAATGGTCCGGGTCGCATCTTCAGATGCATCACCGGATAACCCTGTCACCAAGGACAAGGGTGTCCCTCCTGTGGTGGTTGCAGAGTGCTCATCTTCTAGAGGGCCGCAGATTCGGCATTCAGGACTGGGTCCTGGTAACCACGGATGCCAGCCTGCGAGGCTGGGGAGCAGTCACACAGGGAAGGAATATCCAGGACTTATGGTCAAGCCTGGAGACATCACTTCACATAAATATCCTGAAGCTAAGGGACATTTACAATGCTCTAAGCTTAGCAAGACCTCTGCTTCAAGGACAGCCGGTGTTGATCCAGTCGGACAACATCACGGCAGTCACCCACGTAAACAGACAGGGTGGCACAAGAAGCAGAAGGGCAATGACAGAAGCTGCAAGGATTCTTCGCTGGGCGGAAAATCATGGGATAGCACTGTCAGCAGTATTCAACCGGGAGTGGACAACTGGGAAGCAGACTTCCTCAGCACGACCTCCACCCGGGAGAGTGGGGACTTCACCCAGAAGTCTTCCACATGATTATAAACCGTTGGGAAAAACTCGACAGGTATTGCGCCAGGTCAAGGGACCCTCAGGCAATAGCTGTAGACGCTCTGGTAACACTGTGGGTGTACCAGTCAGTGTATGTGTTCCCTCCTCTGCCTCTCATACCCAAGGTACTGAGATTGATAAGATGGAGAGGAGTAAGCACTATATTCGTGGCTCCGGATTGGCCAAGAAGGACTTGGTAACCGGAACTTCAAGAGATGCTCACGGAGGATCCGTGGCCTCTACCTCTAAGAAGGGACCTGCTCCAACAAGGACCCTGTCTGTTCCAAGACTTACCGCGGCTACGTTTGACGGCATGGCGGTTGAACGCCGGATCCTGAAGGAAAAAAGGCATTTCGGATGAAGTCATCCCTATCCTGATCAAAGCCAGGAAGGATGTAACCGCAAAACATTATCACCGCATTTGGCGAAAATATGTTGCGTGGTGCGAGGCCAGTAAGGCCCGACGGAGGAAATTCAACTGGGTCGATTCCTACATTCCTGCAAACAGGAGTGTCTATGGGCCTGAAATTGGGGTCCATTAAGGTTCAAATTTCGGCCCTGTCAATTTTCTTCCAAAAGGAACTAGCTTCAGTCCCTGAAGTTCAGACGTTTGTAAAAGGGGTACTGCATATACAGCCTCCTTTTGTGCCTCCAGTGGCACTTTGGGATCTCAGTGTAGTTTTTTGGGTTCCAAAAGTCACATTGGTTTGAACCACTTAAATCTGTGGAGTTAAAATATCTCACATGGAAAGTGGTCATGCTGTTGGCCCTGGCCTGGGCCAGGCGCGTGTCAGAATTGGCGGCTTTATCCTGTAAAAGCCCTTATCTGATTTTCCATTCGGACAGGGCGGAATTGAGGACTCGTCCTCAATTTCTCCCTAAGGTGGTTTCAGCATTTCACTTAAACCAACCTATTGTGGTGCCTGCGGCTACTAGGGACTTGGAGGATTCCAAGTTGCTGGACGTAGTCAGGGCCCTGAAAATATATGTTTCCAGGACGGCTGGAGTCAGAAAATCTGACTCGCTGTTTATCCTGTATGCACCCAACAAGCTGGGTGCTCCTGCTTCTAAGCAGACGATTGCTCGTTGGATTTGTAGTACAATTCAGCTTGCACATTCTGTGGCAGGCCTACCACAGCCAAAATCTGTAAAAGCCCATTCCACACGGAAAGTGGGCTCATCTTGGGCGGCTGCCCGAGGGGTCTCTGCTTTACAACTTTGCCGAGCAGCTACTTGGTCAGGGGCAAACACGTTTGCTAAATTCTACAAATTTGATACCCTGGCTGAGGAGGACCTGGAGTTCTCTCATTCGGTTCTGCAGAGTCATCCGCACTCTCCCGCCCGTTTGGGAGCTTTGGTATAATCCCCATGGTCCTTTCGGAGTCCCCAGCATCCACTAGGACGTTAGAGAAAATAAGAATTTACTTACCGATAATTCTATTTCTCATAGTCCGTAGTGGATGCTGGGCGCCCATCCCAAGTGCGGATTGTCTGCATTACTTGTACATAGTTATTGTTACAAAAATCGGGTTATTGTTGTTGTGAGCCATCTTTTCAGAGGCTCCTTCTGTTATCATGCTGTTAACTGGGTTCAGATCACAAGTTGTACGGTGTGATTGGTGTGGCTGGTATGAGTCTTACCCGGGATTCAAAATCCTTCCTTATTGTGTACGCTCGTCCGGGCACAGTATCCTAACTGAGGCTTGGAGGAGGGTCATAGGGGGAGGAGCCAGTGCACACCAGCTAGTCCTAAATCTTTTACTTTGTGCCCAGTCTCCTGCGGAGCCGCTATTCCCCATGGTCCTTTCGGAGTCCCCAGCATCCACTACGGACTATGAGAAATAAAATTATCGGTAAGTAAATTCTTATTATTTTCACAGGTACTGTGAAATATTAAAAAATTCAAATCTAAAAACAAAAAAATATAAGGTACTCTGGTACAGACCGGCAAGACCACTTCCACAAACACCCCTCAGATGAAAAACAAGTGTTTCCAATTGATGTCAATAATTACGTAAAGCACACCAATAGTAGAGGGTCTGGATATCAGTGATATGCCTAGGTCTGGGGTCCTCATGTGCAAGTCACCTGTGCTGATTAAATTGATGTGTGCCACTTGTATATTGTGTGCGACTGAGTCTGTATACGGAGCAGAACAGAACTTGGCAAAAAAGCAGTGGCGCTGCATTGTAGCACTCTGTATTCTGATTCAGAGACTCGGTCTCACACAGATATACAAGTGTTGCGTATCATATTAGTCAACTCAGTCTCCTGGCTGCAATGCCTTGGCATTTTCGGCAAAAAAGACTCCGATGATGGCAGAGTCTCACGGGACCAGGCGTCCTAGAGGGTCTTTATGGCGCAATGATGTATGAAGACATCTGTAAGTTGGCCTTGACCTGTTGTGAGAGCTCTAATAAGTCTGGGTTAGTTCTGTGCGGAGAATGTGGTTCCTGTGCCACAGACTCAAAAGGCGGTTATAATGGAAAGGTATATTTCTGAATGAGGCTTTCTTTTGGCAGTGATTGGATAGGTCTTTCCTAACAAGCGGTCCTTGGCTCCTGGGCCTCGCCTCATTCTAAATAATGAAAGTGATCACGCATAATACATAAAAATTAACTGTTTTCAAATCCAACCACCTGCATCATATTGTACAGTGGGGCAGATGTATTAAACCTGGAGAAGGGATAAAGAAGTGATAAGTGCAAGGTGATAACGCACCAGCCAATCATTACGGATTTGAAAAATGACAGTTAGGAGCTGATTGGCTGGTGCGTTATCTCCTTCCACGTGTCACTGCTTTATCACTTCTCCAGGCTTAATACATCTCTACCCCATTGATAGTTAAGCCAATGTTCAGACCACTTCATTTAATTGTCCGATAGTGATCTGGTTCCTGTGTGCCCATGTTTGTATGTTAACACCCACCCCCCTTATTTATTTTTTTACAAGTCCAAAAAATACCCTCAAATTGGTAAATACATATTGTATTTTGAGAGTGCTGGTTATTACGGTGCTTCACCGTTGCATTTAAAAATACTAATTGGTAGATCTGTGCAATGTGAAGAAAACGCGATATCGCTCAATCTCTAAAATTTGGGGTAATTAGTACAACACATCCCCAGTCGCTTGTTAGTGGGTGGCAGCTTAGTTCTTCAGCAAGCCAGAAGGTGGGTCAGTGTAGTAATCTGGGAAGAGGTGGAGACAGAACAATATGTTTCAGTACATTTTACTGTGTAATATCTGTCCGAGTTGTGATATGCGTACCAAAAATATGCCATATGAAAGTGTATCTGTAGAATTCTATGTCTCACATTTAACACAACTCCCCCATTGGATGATCACTCATGCAACATTTCCAGCGTGATATTTACAAGGATCGATTAGAGACCAAATATAGTATGATACTGTGTATTTTGATGTATAGATTTGTACCAGAAATACGTTCTTTGGGGTCGATTCAATTCTCCAACAGTTGAATAGCACCGGGAATTAGCTCCTGTCGCTATTCAATTCAGCTCAAGTTAAGTCGGCGAATGCCCGTTCTCCCGGACTTAGGTTGATTTGTCGGGAGAACAGGCATTCTCCGACTTAACTCCCTGCCGCGATGCTGATTCCCGACAGAATCAGCCTCGCAGCAGCACTTTTCTCTGATTTCCTCTCGCATCCCCCGGGGGTGAGAGAAGAATTCCCGACAATTGAGTGTCACTTGGCGCTGTATTGAATAGCACCGGGAGCTAATTCCCGGTGCTATTCAACTGTCGGAGAATTGACTCGACCCCTTTGTGGCTTATATAGTGGATAATGACCACTTCTTCATATGTCTGCGTCCAGCCAAAGCTCATACTGTAAATGGATCTAGTGTATATAAAGCGACACATCTCTATAGTGTATATGCATAATGTTGGTTTAAAAATGGGCACATTTATTAAACACAACACATAATTACAAAAACGTACATAAAAAGCAGTTTATCTATATCAGAGGTTGTGGAATATTTCCTCAGGAAGTGATGTCCCACAAAGTCCACAGTATTGAAGAGGTAGGTGGTGGTGAGTAGTCCCGACGCGTTTCGTCCACAGTAGGACTTCTTCAGGATTGTAGACTGTAGATGACCCGTGAAAGAAGAAAGTTGGGAGGTATGGTCAAAGTCTACAGAGAGGCTTTGAAATATTGTATTTCTGCTACGCCTGTCCCCATATAGACAAATGTTAAGATACTGAACATATATTACAGTTTCAGGCGATTGTTCTATCTCCACCCCTTTACATATTTTATTGTACCAGAGAACATTGCAGGTTCTATACGAGTAATAATAATGTGGCCTGATTCCCCAGAACCCATGGTTTTGCTTTAGGGCTGCATGACTGACATAGCTGTGCTTGAGAATGCTTGTATATGAGGAATGTCAGCACAGTATGTCCTGTACATTTACCACCGACCAGCAGTATTTACATTCTACCATGATTTATCGCACGCTAGGGAAATACAGCGATGACACTGTAACGGAGCACAGTGTAAGTCAGCTCTCATGCTGTAGCCCAGAGCAACCATATAATACTTTATGGGACTGATTCGGGGGGAGGTGCTAGGGGTAGGGTAATAAAACCACGATCCGTTGGGATTCTGACAGTCTGGGTCCCTCTTTCAGTATTCTGACTGATGGGATCCCGACTGCCAGGATTTCGTACCCCACCCGACAATTATTTGACTAATTGTATTTGTCAAATATAGTTTATTTCAGGACTAAAATTAGACTCAAATGAAAATTGCGATCCACTGACTAAATCTTAACTAAAACAAAGCAACGACAACAAAAAATAGGCCTAAAACTAAATGTAAAATCCTTGACAAAATGAATACTGTAAGTATTGTTTTACATTTTTAAAGAGCATCTATGTGATCTAGATATTTGCAGAATATAAATGTAAACTGCTGTAAAGGAAATAGCATTGTGTGATGCACTTGTTTGTGCCAATAAACTTAAGGCATTCATTTGTGTATAATATATGGGAGCACTGCGGTAAGTCAGACTCAGTATGTAACACATTCTCAGCCTACTGAGCCTAGATTACTAGTAAACACATTAGTTAAAAGTATGCAAATTTTCAAGGACATTTGAAAGACATGTTCTTCAGCAAAAACCATTGCAGTATCATTAAACTGCAAAAGTTGTGATTAAAACACTAAAATTAAACTAAAAGGAAAACTGAGATCCACTGAATAAATCTTGACTAAAACAAAACAACAAAAAAAAGACTAAAATGTGACTTCAAACCAACTAAAATTTTAAGTAGGCGACTAATAGGCCCTACACACTCGGCGATATCACACAAAGATATGAACGATCTCATTCATTAATGAACGAGATACCGTTCATATCTTTCAGTGTGGAGGCACCAGCGATGAACGATGCACGGCCCTGCGCTCGTTCATCGCTGGTGCCCTGTCGGCTGTGCATGCAGGCCAATATGGCCGATCTCGTCCTTATTTGCCTGCACTTCTATGGAGCCGTGTGACGGGGGGAGTGACGTAACTTCACTCCCCCGTCACTGCCCCCCAGTCGGCCGTATCCGCCGTCGGGCAGCTCGGCGGCGGATCTTTAAATGTGTAGGGCCTTTTAGACTAAAACTAAATTGAAACTCCTTGTCAAAATTAACACTGCAGCCTAAATTCAAAATTGCATACGTATTGTCTGCAGAGATTGCACAGTATACTACAGATAGATTTTTAAAGATGGTTATATTTTCTTAGTAAAAAAACTGCATGTGTAGCTGGGTATAATGTGAGCCGGTCGGCAGGTGTGTACCCCCGATGTGTCTGTGAATGACGACGTTCACAGACATATCGTGTCGGCTGTGCAGCACATCTGGCTGTGTGTACGGCCGGTCCACCCGCCCATACACTTACTGTGGGGGCTGATGTCACAGTTGGGTTTCCTGACCGACAAATTGAGCGGCTGATCGATAAGTGTTTATATTTAACCTGGATCGGCCGCTCAGTTGGCGCGACAGGTCCATCGACGTGTCGGTCAAGTGTGTACCCAGCTTTACTTTCTCTTCGTGTAGACCTAGTACAGTCATGCAAGGACCACAGATCCAGGCTGTTTTAGAATTGCTCACCAGTCGGTCGCAAGTGTGACCGCATTGCATACACGGATGCAGAGCAGGCGGCATCTACATGGCTGCACTGCCATCGCCCGCCATCATTACCAGCACTATACCTGGTGCCAGAGATACTCTGCATAGCCTGCAATTTCGCATGCACGCCCTCAGAACACTCCACCTACATACAGAGCCCCCTTTTCACCCAGTCCAACCCATTCAGACGCCAGTAGGGATGCCGCTGCAATGCGCATTGTTAGTTGTCAGTGAATGACAGTCTGCTGCCGTTTGGAGGGCAGGTATAGGGCGACAACGGCCTCCGTTTCTCAAAATGGAGGCTTGTCGCCACCGCTGGAGAGGGACGAGGTTAGGTTCTTATTCGAGATTTCCTGGTCTCTTGGTAGCTTTTGCGACGGCAGACTTATGCGTACCCATAGGTCACAAAGCCGGCCGAGGATGTCGGAATGATCCGATGGTGCAGCAGGAGGTGTGACGCTTCCCGCTGCATTACCATATTAGAGCAATTGCTGCTGCTCCTCCAGCCACATCTGAATCAGCTCCTCTAAACACATCTGAATCAGCTCCTCCAAACACATCTGAATCAGCTCCTCCAAACACATCTGAATCAGCTCCTCCAGCCACATCTGAATCAGCTCCTCTAAACACATCTGAATCAGCTCCTCCAAACACATCTGAATCAGCTCCTCCAAACACATCTGAATCAGCTCCTCCAAACACATGTGAATCAGGCCCAGTGTGCGAATGCGATTTCACCAGGACTTGTCATTCTGAAGCCATGTATCGGGCATATGGAGTTGCTGCAGTTGTGGTACCCAACACCGTTCATTCTAATTAGGAGGAATCATTACTGACTGGAGAGATCCTCTAGTGGAATCCCGCACGGCACGCGGCACAGTATGGCATCTCTCATTTATAGGTACTGTACCGGCTGCCGCTCATCACTGAGGAATTATTTATCCTGTAATAAATGTTAGTGGCCAAAGTCTGTTGGCAATTCAGCAAATGCATCACATTTTCTAAAAATATCTGGCTTCCGCTGTCGTGCTTTCATAAATGATTTGCTATGTTAAATAATGCGGATTAAGACTTTCTGGCGCTGTAAATATGTAACGTATGAACACTTAAGCTTAGATTCTGGGTTTTGTCAGTCTTAAGGCTCTATCTATAGCAGAATGCTGCGTAGAGTAAATTCCCTTACAGACACTGGCCGCTAGGAACATGTTGATATTAATATTGTAGATGTAACTGCAATCTGATTGAAAACCTAGTTATTAGGTCATCGGTAGAGAGTACGTTCACACAGTCATAGAAGAACAAATTGTACTAAATGTATAAATATATACATACACTCACATACATACATATTTACAATGGTTAACTATTCCATTTGGAAGGTTTTAATGAAGTAGAGACAATTCATATACAGGTTGTATCTCCTGTATATCCGAAATGCTTGGGACCAGAAGTATTTTGGAATAATTGCATACCACAATGAGATATCTTGGGGATGGGACCCAAGTCTAAGCACAGAATGCATTTATGTTTAATATACACCTTATACACACAGCCTGAAAGTATTCAAAAATCAATTACACACATATCTACCTGTCTCCCAGGCCGCAGCAAGACACCAAATGGCTGTCAGCTTGTTCATTGGTGGATGGCTGGAGCTATCCACCAATCAGAGTGCAACATACTCTACCTGCCTCCAGCCTGCTATCTTGCTGATTGCTTGATAGCTCCAGCCATCCACCAATCAGCAAACTGACAGCCATTCACTGTATGGAAACGTGAAGAGAAGATGCTGGATCGGAGGTAAGATTAGATTTATTCCCATGAATGCCGAGGGTCTTCAGCGCTGTTAAAACAGCCCTGAAGGTGTCACTATCTCATACCGCTTTCAGATCGCTAATGCCTGGTCGCACCCGGGAATTGGAAACTGGTCCTTCCCAGGTGCGACCTGGCATTGGACCCTGAAAACTGGCTTCCCGACCCGGCATATTGTCTGTTCTCCATCTGGGGTGGGGGCGGAGGAAGCGCTAGGAGATGAGATAGTCTCTGCGCCGCCTCTCCCTATGCTGTGAACGGGCACCGGGCTGCATCGACCTGATAAACCCGTTCACACTGCACCTGACCCGGTAATAACCCTTCTTTATTCCCTGGTTAAATTACCGGGTCAGGCGGCCTAGGAATTCTGGACTGACCCTTTCACACCGCACAGCGACCTGCGTCGACTCGGCAATATACCGACAGGGTATGCGTCACACTCAGATCATTTCGAGTTTTGGATATCGGAATTTTGGATAAGGGAGATCTGACCTGTGTACAGAAACAGATTGGAAACATCAGATTCGTATATGTAGTATTTAGGCCTCCTACACGTATTTTGGCACAAATGTCAGGGCCTGGAATATTTGTTCTTTATGATTGGAGAATTTTGCTTGTGAGCGACACATTCATCTGCACAGACCATGAAACAGTGAATCAGGAAGCAATAAAAGTAAGAGAAATGAAATCTAGCGCAGTAAGGATTCATCCTCTATTGTCCATGCTTAGTTGAAGGCAGTAGATTTGGAATTTGCCGGAGATATGTGATTGGATTAAAGCGGTGACTGAGTGACACCTATTTTCTTCATGTGAATCCTCACTGACGTGGCTCTTGCACTTTGCTTTGGATTGCTTGCACTGCAATGGGTTTTAACTTTTGAGGACTGTTCAGTGCCTTTGTAGATGGGTTGTACCCGCACCCAGGCAAGTAATGTAGGAACGAAAACACAAGATTTTTCCCCAGCGCACAGTACAGAATATACAATAAAGAAAACTAAAAAACAATTTTTTCAATTCCTTAAATCTCTTATTTTATTGAATAATTCAAAAGAAATTCAATGTCCAACTAAAAACCATACACCAATAAAAATTTGTGACTGCCTATTACCGGTAAACATACACATAACAATTACAAACAAAAAACATATAGAATAGGGGTATATGAAGAGTGGATACTCGCTATGCCCCACAGTACTTTAATAGTCTCCAGTACATGAGCAGAGTGTAAACAGTCCTAATAGATTGGATGCGCTGATCTGCGACTTAAGGTGGGTACACACTAATAGATATATCTGCAGATCAATTTATCTGCAGATATATCTATGGACGGATCGGGCAGTGTGTTCAGCATACACACTGCTCGATCCGTCGGGGACTGACGTCATGAACCGGGCGGACGTGTACACACGCCCGCCCAGTTCAGCTGTCAATCACCGCCGGCCGCCGCAGCATGTGTACGGGCGGTCGGCCGACCGCCCCGTACACACACAGCGACGCGCCAATATATCGGTAGATATATTGGCCGTCGGCTGTGCTTCGCGGTCGACGCGATACGTCTGTGAACGACGGAGTTCACAGACGTATCGGCCGTACACACTGGCCGACGGTCCCGCGATATATCGCCCGTTCAAGAGAACGGCCGATATATTGACCAGTGTGTACGGGCCTTTATTCCCTCTATAATAATTGGATAAGTGACTGCGGATTTTCTTCTAAACAAAGTCCTTTCAAAAGGGGCACACTCCCAGTTATGTAAGACGTATTGGTAGAAGTAGTAATCCTTCCATTCATAGTGGGCACATCCCTACAGTTACTGATTTTACTGAACGCAAAAGAAGTTCTGTCTTGATGAGGAAATACCTTCAAACGCACCAAATGCTCTCTCCAGGAGGAGACTCCCTGGCTGGTAAGTCCTCAGAGCTGATGAGCGGGGTCCGGAGTCCGCCGGCGGAAGTCCCATGCACGCTGTGTGTAGCGCTACTCAGCGTTGCTCGGGATCGATGTTCTCCGTAATCGACGCGTTTCGCCTGCGGGAGGCTTCGTCAGGAATGCAGAGTAATCGCTCCGTCTCCAATCCTCAGTTATATAGGACGTCCAGCCGTTCCTTCCTGTTCCTGTGTGTGTTCCAGCCAGATCTTCCTTTTCCTATATGCGTTCCAAATGCGTTATACACTTCCTGGTCCACAAAGATATATTCCTGCACTATGTTATATCGGCCATTTGCCCAATGTGCGGTCTCAAGAAAGAGGGGGGACAGTCTACACCACCACCACAAATAACGACATAAAACAGTGCTCCTAAAACCCTATAGCCTATATTTTTATTAAAATACACTATTAGAACACACCAAAATAAGGTGCGATATTTAAAGGTCTCGAACACCCAGATCTTCCAAATATTTAGCTGTAGGATCTTTCTTCAAAGGTGAACGTATGGAGGAGTTTTTGATTAAAGAAGAAACGAAACTGATATATCAATTAGGTACCCTCACACCTATGGGATTGAATATTGCTTTTGATTTAATGCCTTTTTTATGAATAGGTATTAGATAGGGGCATTAAACATTGGATTGTTCGAATGTATTGTGAGGAGAAGCTTGTTTAGATTTTTTTTTATTTTTTTAGTATACTTATTTAAGAGTATATGTGTTTTTGTTTTTTTGTTTTTTTCATTTAGATTGTACGGTTTTTAAATAGATGATTGTTTTATTAATAAAATACACAGAATAATGTGTTAATAGTTTAGTTACCCACACTGTGTAAGTAACACCTTCCTTTTAGGTACTGCACCTTTAAATATCGCACCTTATTTTGGTGTGTTCTAATAGTGTATTTTAATAAAAATATAGGCTATAGGGTTTTAGGAGCACTGTTTTATGTCGTTATTTGTGGTGGTGGTGGTGTAGACGGGTGGTCTTCTGCATACCGGCGGTCGGGCTCCCGGCGCACAGTATACCGGCGCCGGGAGCCCGACAGCCGGCATACCGACACTTATTTTCCCTCGTGGGGGTCCACGCCCCCCATAGAGGGAGAATAAAATAGTGTGGCGCGCGTAGCGCGCCACCGTGCCCGTAGCGTGGCGAGCGCAGCGAGCCCGCAAGGGGCTCATTTGCGCTCGCCACACTGTTGGTAAGCCGGCGGTCGGGCTCCCGGCGCCGGTATGCTGGTCGCCGGGAGCCCGACCGCCGGCCAGCCGTAGTGAACCCGTGTAGACTGTCCCCCCTCTTTCTTCAGACCGCACATTGGGCAAATGGCCGATATAACATAGTGCAGGAATATATCTTTGTGGACCAGGAAGTTTATAACACAGTGGAACGCATATAGGAAAAGGAAGATCTGGCTGGAACGCACACAGGAACAGGAAGGAACGGCTGGACGTCCTATATAACTGAGGAAGGGAGATGGAGCGATTACTCTGCATTCCTGACGAAGCCTCCCGTAGGCGAAACGCGTCGATTACGGAGAACATCAATCCCGAGCAATGCTGAGTAGCGCTACACACAGCGTGCACGGGACTTCCGCCGGCGGACCCCGGACCCCGCTCATCAGCTCTGAGGACTTACCAGCCAGGGAGTCTCCTCCTGGAGAGAGCATTTGGTGCGTTTGAAGGTATTTCCTCACTCTCTCTGCTCATGTACTGGAGACTATTAAAGTACTGTGGGGCATAGCGACTATCCACTCTTCATATACCCCTATTCTATATGTTTTTTGTTTGTAATTGTTATGTGTATGTTTACCGGTAATAGGCAGTCACAAATTTTTATTGGTGTATGGTTTTTAGCTGGACATTGAATTTCTTTTGAATTATTCAATAAAATAAGAGATTTAAGGAATTGAAAAAATTGGTTTTTAGTTTTCTTTATTGTATATTCTGTACTGTGCGCTGGGGAAAAATCTTGTGTTTTCGTGTCTATAGTCTAGCCCCACTCCCTGCAGCAGCACTATACAGTTTTAACTTATTCTCTTTCTATAGCGCAGTGCCAAAATTGTTCTTTGTGCAAGTAATGTAGGAACACTGTTAAAGTGTAATCATTTCCGTTTTTAGGGGTCATTCTGACCAGATCACATGCTACGGTTTATTGCAGCAGTGCAATCGGGTCATAACTGCACCGGCGCATGCTGCAGCGGCTGCGTGGCGTCACACGCAACCGCTGCGGGCCGGGGAGCGACGAGTAGTTCCCGGCCAGCACGGGGGGGGGGGGGGGGGGGGGCTGCACTGACATGCGGGGTGGGATAGCCCTGTGCTGGGCGTCCCCCCGCATGTCAGTGTGATTGATCTTAGTTGTGCTAAATTTAGCACAGCTTCGATCATCTCGGAATTACCCCCTGAGTCATTTGTGAAAAGACTTTTGAAATCCTACACCTTTTATAACAAAAATATAAATACTGTCGATTTTTTCACGCACATTATAACACAAGCTTGAAATACAGGACAGACTATAGCGACGGCGGCATTTGATGGAGGATGACATAAATAAAATGAATACAGTGTATTGTGCCTTTGGAAATAAGCCTGACGGTAGATTATTATTATCCTATATTTCTATGCGCCAAAAGGTATTCACAGGGCCTTACAAAGCGGATAAGAGGAAACGTCAAACACAAGAAGAAGCAAACATAATACAAAAAACTTACTTGCTGCATATGGGATACAAGCGATCTGTACTTCATGCTGCCGTAATACCCCCAGAAGTACTGCCGGCTGTTGACCCCGGAGGTTCGGTGCCATTGTGGGCAGAGGAGAGGAGATGATGGTATAAGTGACGGAGGGCAGAGGACCTGTTAGTGAGATCTTGCAATCTACAGTATGTGGTAGGGGCAGATAGACAGGAGTGACACAGACTGGAGAGACACTGGGTGAGGAACATATAGTGATGGTGGGCTGCTGTGTATAAGGGGGAAGAGGATCGGGTGATGGCTTTATAGGGGAGTATGGCGTAGATGTGGGTTACTGCCCAATTATTATTATTATTATTTTTTTTTAGAGCAGCAATAATTTAAAACCAGGTTTTGCCTTTTAGTTGATTGGCGCTTTGAAACATTGTGCTTACTCGCCAGAATAGCGGCGATGGCTGGAAGTCTTTCTTAAGTGGTATTCCCAAAAATCAGAAAAGATGGGTCTGTTTCTTTTTAATGTAATCCAAGTTCAGTAAGGCAGATCCATGCGGAATGGGAAAAAGACTGATTCATATTGGTTTGGTGGTCATGGACAGGTGTATATAGCTGATGCTGATGACTGCAGTGATCATGGACAGGTGTATATAGCAGATGCTGATGACTGCAGTGATCATGGACAGGTGTATATAGCGGATGCTGATGACTGCAGTGATCATGGACAGGTGTATATAGCGGATGCTGATGACTGCAGTGATCATGGACAGGTGTATATAGCGGATGCTGATGTCTGCAGTGATCATGGACAGGTGTATATAGCGGATGCTGATGACTGCAGTGATCATGGACAGGTGTATATAGCGGATGCTGATGACTGCAGTGATCATGGACAGGTGTATATAGCGGATGCTGATGACTGCAGTGATCATGGACAGGTGTATGTAGCGGTGATTGACTGTTTACCTTGGTGCTTCTTCGTTGCTTGCTCTTAGAGTGGCCTTTGCAGTTTAATTGATATATAATAATGCAATTTGCATAAAGTAAATGGTTCAGCATGTATCTAAGTGCAATGACATAACCCAGGTACATGTGCAACTAATGCCGGCTGGAACGCAACATGCGCTCTGTATATATGCGGAATGCGCTATTTTTGCGCCTGTCCCATAGTATCAGGCTTTATTATGGGGGGTATAAAGCCATTACTTTTAAATGTAGTTCAGGGTTTTAAGTACATAGGGGCAGATGTATTAAGCCTGGAGAAGTGATAAAGCAGTGATAAGTGCAAGGTGATAATGCACCAGCCAATCAGCTCCTAACTGTTCATTTACATATTGGAGCTGATTGGCTGGTGCGTTATCACCTTGCACTTATCACTGCTTTATCACTTCTCCAAGCTTAATACATCTGCCCCAATGTTCCAAATTATGGGGAGAAAGAAGGAAAAAAAAACAGTCCTAGGGTATGGTTTCTGTACGTTAGTTCTTTTTAGGGTTCATAGTGGAATGTAAAATCTGGTGATATCACCCAAATTCCCTTCCAACATCCAAACGTAAGACATTCACCAATTCACAGCAAGTGTGTGTTTTTGCAGGCTGTCGATCTGTGTGTTTCCGTCTCTCGGACTGAGTTGTGTAAAATCACCCAGTCTTTCTCATGCATTATCAGCAAATGTATTTCCCAGCTGTTTGTACAGTTGTCTTGTTTTTGTCTTTTCTATGCTTTTAGCCATTCCCTTTGTGTGTGATTGATTAGCTTGGATTTTGCAGCCCATTATTGATCCTTTGTTAATACCTACCTAAGTGATTGGCATTGATTGGAATCTTTCTCTTCTTTTTCTATGACATGCTATTGATTCACTGTATTTGCAGCAACCTTTCTGCATTCTTATAAAGCATGGATATTTTGTTTCATGCTGAAGTACACGGTAACATGTTGCAATTTGTCTGTAGCGAGATCTTGACATGAAAGCATATTTCCTATACAGCTGTCAGTGTGCAGTATGGTTATTTCCTGCTGCCCGTATGCTCTCTCTCGTACATGTTCTCATAAAACATTCATTTTTTTTTCCAGGCCTTAGATCAAGATAGGACAGCGCTGCAGAAAGTGAAAAAATCTGTGAAAGCCATTTACAATTCAGGTCAAGGTAAGAGCTGACGTTATTACAAAACAATATATTTGCGCTATGTTTGACTAATGGCAGAGGAAGATTCTCTTATCAGTCTTCGCCTTCTGCTCAGCCATATGTATTCTTAGTTTTTAAGTGGGATAGGGATTGGACACCCAATCAGATCATGGGATTGTTCAGCTCAGCTGGAGATGATTAGTGTTTGGACCAATTGTGTAATTTCTATTAGTGTGGACAGGGCTACATGTGACATGATGTGAGGAGAGAAATGAAGGAAGCAGCAAGTCGCATACTGAGAGTTATATAGTGGAAGGAACATGGTCCCCAGCAGCACAGAGTATATCAGGAGATGAGGGATGTGTCAGTGAGGACAGGGCTGCATGTGACAGGGGAGGTGACATGATGTGAGGAGAGGAATGGAGGCAGCAGGAAGCTACAGACTGAGAGTTATATAGTGGGAGGAGCAGTGTTCCCAGCAGCACAGAGTATATCAGGAGATGAGTGATGTGATAGTGAGGACGGGGCTGCATGTGACAGGGGCAGTGACATGATGTGAGGAGAGGAGAGAATGAAGAGAGTAATGCTGGCCAAACTCTAGAGCAATTTCAGGGCTGAAGGCACGATTCCGACGCCTTGAACGATTCATTGTGTTTTTTTGTGCAAATTGTGATGTGTTTTGGAATGATTATGATCTGCTACGCGGGCCAGTGGGTCATGTGATGGATCTTTTGATCTTACGTGCTGCACATATGATCTGTCGAGATTGGGTGCAGATCGTGAGGTTTTTGTTTTTTTTCAACATGCAATCGATCGCCTGATGGTCCTACGAGCTGCGTCATTTGAATGGCATTTCCCTGTACACTCCCTCCCTCCTCTACCCTATAGCGACAGGGATCCATCAGATTCCACAGAATACAATATAAAGCACTATGTAATTCCAGGCAAAACAGAGCTAAAATGGGCACCCGCTTTATATACCCCCTAGTGAGGGCCAGTCCACTATTTAAACTTAAAATCTTTAAAATGATTGCATGCTGTTTGGGGGTAATTCAGACCTGATCGCTGGGCTACTGACTTTGCTGTCCTGCGTTAAGATAGTCGCTGCGATTGCATGTGTACGCCGAGCTGCAAAAATCCAGTGTGTGCAGTGTGTGCGCAGCCACTTACTCCTACAGTGCGATGAGAACAGGCTGATCGGGGTCCGGAGCTGACATCACACACCCTCCGTGAAAACGTTTGAGCACGCCTGCATTTTCCCTGACACACCCAGAAAATAGTCAGTAAACACCCACAAATGTCTTCTCACCTTGCGTACGCCCATGTGATCGGAATTTTCACACCATCCTGTCGCTGGTCTGCGATGCCTGTTGTTGTTTGGTGACGCACGTGCGCATTGCGGTGCATACACAGTCTATGGCTGATCGCCCTCTGCAAAAACGCACAGCAGCGATCAGCTCTGAATCACCCCTTTTGTGAGGCAAAGGATCGCTCGTTAGGTGATCCATCGTATATATGGGTTCACGATCGCTTGTTAGATTGTAAGTACATTGTGTGTCAAAAATACACCAAATCGTGAGTCTGGCACTGCCGGGGCGTTTAAGGTAAATCGGGACACGATTCGGATTTGATGCTGGTCGTCCTACATATCGGAAGGAGCAGGACCCCAGCAGCACAGAGTTTATCAGGAGATTAGTGATGTGTCAGTGAGGACAGGGCTGCATGTGACAGGGGCAGTGACATGATGTGAGGAGGGGAATGGAGGCAGCAGGAAGCTACAGACTGAGAGTTATATAGGGGGAGGAGCAGGATCCCCAGCAGCACAGAGTATATCAGGAGATGGTGATGTGACAGTGAGGACAGGGCTGCATGTGACAGGGGCAGTGACATGATGTGAGGAGAGGAATGGAGACAGCAGGAAGCCACAGACTAAGAGTTATATAGTGAAAGGGGCAGGATCCCCAGCAGCACAGAGTGTATCAGGAGATGAGGGATGTGTCTGTGAAGGAAGGGCTGCATGTGACAGGAGCAGTGACATGATGGGAGCAGGAAGTCACAGAATGAGAGTTATATAGTGGAGGGAGCAGGGTCCCCCAGCAGCACAGAGTATATCAGGAGATGAGGGATGTGTCTGTGAAGGAAGGGCTGCATGTGACAGGAGCAGTGACATGATGTGAGGAGAGGAATGGAGGCAGCAGGAAGCCACAGATTGAGAGTTTATTAGTGGAAGGGGCAGGATCCCCAGCAGCACAGAGTGTATCAGGAGATGAGGGATGTGTCTGTGAAGGAAGGGCTGCATGTGACAGGGGCAGTGACATGATGTGAGCAGGAAGCCACAGAATGAGAGTTATATAGTGGGAGGAGCAGGGTCCCCAGCAGCACAGAGTGTATCAGGAGATGAGGGATGTGAAGGAAGGGCTGCATGTGACAGGGGCAGTGACATGATGTAAGCAGGAAGCCACAGAATGAGAGTTATTATATAGTGGAAGGTGCAGGATCCAGAACTGCACAGAGCATACATGTGAGGCTCATGGTTTAAACATGCCCTTCAGTGTGAAACAAAATTTATATATCAGGTGACATTTTAAGTTGTAAAACATAATTTGGAATATGTTCTTAGTTGAGTTTAGAAGCCATCATAGTAATAGCTTACAGGTTGTTCTTTCATTTTTTGCAATGTATTCCCATTTCCAAGCCCTCTGTTCTATAATATCTGTAATTAGTGTACTGTCTTTTTTCTCATTTGTACCTGAAGCCATTATGTATCATTGCACAACGTAGAACATTTGATTGTCCCGTGAAAGGAGAAACCCGATCATTTTCTTTTAAGTTTTGTGTTTTTTGCAGAAACATCTTTGTGTGGACGCAGCTAATTCCAAAACAACGTGGTTTAGGAATCTTTACAGCTAGCGTTGCAGGATGTTTTATTTGGAGAACTCTGCCCGTGGGAATTTCCCGTTCCCATTTATCAATCAGGATTTAAAGTCATAAGGGAGTGTATTGCGTTTAAAAACTATGGCTGTCCTTAATCCCGCAGCAAGTCCACTGAAAACGGATAATAAATCCCGGAGTATCTTTATTAGGGACATTAAGGGGTAAATTTACTAAGGCTTCTAAAAATTAAAAATTGTGATGTTGCCCATAGCAACCAATCAGATTTTGTCTATCATTTTCTAGGATGCAATAGAGAAATTATAGGATCTGATTGGTTGCTATGGGCAACAAGAACACTTTTAATTTTTAGAAGCTTTAGTAAATTTACCCCTAAGCATCTTGAACTTTATGTAATATTTTGCCTCTCCCCAACTGCCCCCCCCCACCCCCCTTTCCCCCCTATGCTTAGTGTTATAGTGGGGTCCCTCTCAGTAACCTGTATAACAGTGCCCAAAATGGCGAATGTATTAAAATGGTGCCATACCTTATTCAAGAGATTATTCTGGACTGTGGTGATTACAGATAGTGGGGCAGATGTATTAACCTGGAGAAGGCATAAGGAAGTGATAAACCAGTGATATGTGCAAGGTGAGAAAGGCACCAGCCAATCAGATCCTAACTGTTAATTTACATATTGGAGCTGATTGGCTGGTGCCTTTGTCACCTTGCACATATCACTGGTTTATCACTTCCTTATGCCTTCTCCAGGTTAATACATCTGCCCCACAATGAGAAAAAGGACAAACTGTTCAAGAACCACCGTCCAGTAGAAACCATAATTTTTGGAATACAGAACAACAATCATCAAAAAAAGAAACATTGTCAATAAAGTATCAAATGTAGTGGGGGAAGGGGAAGAGGGAGAGAAAAGCGGGAATGGGGTGAAGGGGGGGGGGGGACCACGGTGCAGTCAAATTTCAATAGATACTTTGAGAACTGTCAGACAAGAAAAGAAAGAGAGAGGAGAAGGGATGGAGAAGAAGTAGTAGCCGTCGCCCATGGGTCTGCGGAAGGAGCTAAGAACAAGAGGTGGGGGGGGGGGATGATCAACGCTCTGCAAGGAGCCAGGGAGCCCAGACCTGCTCAAAACCATGACCCCGGTCATGGAGGTAATATGTGATCTTCTCCATTGTTGCAATATACCAGATTTTGGCTTTAGCAACAATCATTTTCAAGACAAAACCAACCTGGTCTTGCCTTAGAAAGTATTGCTGCCTTAAAAAAAAACGGTCAGAGACGCCCAAATCTCCCACACCTTCGAAACGCCCCCCCCCCCCCCCCAACATTACCAATCTGCGCACACCACACTGCTGTTCTTTGCCGAAATCTAAAGGGCTGGGCCATTCTTTTGTGTCACTGTTTGCCCGCCAGCTGCGTTATAGCCGGAATTCTTCCGCATTGCTTTATTTTAATTTCTTTTACCACTTTAAAGTATTGCTTGTAATGCGTACCAACTGCTAATGGAGAGAAGCTCTCTGCCAGAGGTAGGAAGCAGAAAGCTATTGATTTGCAGTGACCGTGCTGCATTATTCTAATTTGACTTTGAGGTAGTAACTTTTGGATAGTTCTGAGTAACTCCAGGAGACAGCCCCAGGGGCTCCAGGGCTTGGTGAGAACTGGAATATGCATGGAGCCCATGAGCACTGCTGCTATTGGATGCCTCAATAGAGTTCAACCTGAACGTTGTACAGCACCATCTAGGTGATGATCAATGGGAAATGTCATTCGGTGCCAGTAATAATGTCTGAATTAGCACTGACAGATACATGCAGATCAGTCATTCATATTAAGCTACGGCATGCTTCTGCTTTCTGTCCTGTTCTGCTGCTAGGAGATATGGAAAATATCACTCAACGGTGTCTTTGTTTATAGGGCGATGAAATGTTAATGGGGCAGCGCTGCATCATGTAAAGTCATCACTAGCATTCAGAATGCTGCCTGTCCTATCTACCGTTCCTCAAAGGGCTCACACAAATTATAACCCCACCACGCTGTGTGCGTCGGCACATTCGCTGCATTGTTGCTTTCTCTTACGTCCTAGATGATACTGGGGATCCATTTAGTACCATGGGGTATAGACGGGTCCACTAGGAGCCATGGGCACGTTAAGAATTTGATAGTGTGGGCTGGCTCCTTCCTCTATGCCCCTCCTATCAGACTCAGTCTAGGAAAATGTGCGGAGGAGCCGGTCATGCTTATGGGAGCTCCAGAAGAGATTTCTACATTTATTTTGTATGTTTATTTGTAGACAGGACTGGTTGGCACCAGCACGCCTGCTTCGTGGTACTTTGGGGAAAGGGGGGGGGGGGGGGACGGCCCAACCTCTTAAAGGGTTAATGGTCCCGTTCTCCGCTGACAGGACACTAGCTCCTGAGGGAACTTTTCACAAGCCCCACCAAGGCGAGCATACATTCCCGCAGCACGCTGCCACCCCTAACAGAGCCAGAAGAATGAAGAGTGGCGAGGGGTGTAGTATGGTATGCCGGCGGCCTGGCTCCCGGTGACCAGCATACCGGCGCCGGGAGCCCGACCGCCGGCATACCGACAGTGTGGCGAGCGCAAAGGAGCCCCTTGCGGGCTCGCTGCTCGCTATTTTATTCTCCCCCCAGGGGGTTGTGGACCCCCACGAGGGAAAATAGCTGTCGGTATGCCAGGTGTCGAGATCCCGGCACCGGTATACTGTGCGCTGGTATCCCGACATTCGGCATACTGAAGACCACCCGTGGTGAGTACTGAGCCGGCGTCCCAGTTAACGGGCCGCCGGCCATTATGGCAGCATAAGGGTATGGAGACACGGCTTCTAACCAGGGCGGACTGCGTCTCCAGACTCAGTACACAGTGCAGACGCACAGCTTCTGAGGGGGAGAACTGAGTCTCTGTACACTGTACACAGTACCCAGACTGGCAAACACGGACTTAAAACGGTTAGGACTCCATTTTAAGCACTAAATTACCTCAGCCAGAATAAAAAATGCGGGAAGACAGCGCGCCTTGGAGGGGGCGGGACTTCACTATGAGCGGATCCAGCAGCTCACCAGCTCCATTTTCCCTCTGCAGTGGACACAGATTCTGACTGACAGGGACGCACAGCTGCTCCGGAGTGACTCCCGATTATTTCAGCGGGACCAGGGGGTCATAGCAAGGGGGGAGCGATTATTAGTGTACCAAATCCCCAATCTGGGTACTTAGTCTGCGACTCGGCTAAGCTTGACATTAGCGATAAGTGCGATGTGCTGGCTCCATAATATCTCTGTCTCTCCCTGGAAGGGCTCTTTGTGGGTTAATTGTGCTTAACCTTTTCGTGTGTGTGTGTGCTGTCACATTTACAATATGTCAGGCAAAGAGTGTGTTTCATGTTCAGCAGAGTATTCCTCTTCCCCAGGGGGCTCACTACTGTGTACTCAGTGTAGTGTACCTTCCCAGGCTAGCGGGGCTGAACCAGCATGGCTGGATTCTATTAAAGGAATGATTTCTCATATTTCTACGCAGTTGTTCCGCAATGAGAAAGAGACGCAATACTTAGTCTGTGGATGAGTTTATGAGCAGAGACTCAGTCCCCAAACCAGCATCTCAGACCCCTACCATTTGTTTGCAAAAATGTACTCTGTCTCATATCCTGCAGTCTGACTCTGATGATCAAGGGTCAGACATGGAGGAGGTGGACTCGGGTGTGGGGGGGGGGGGGGGAGGTGGCACGCTGCTCTATCACAGGGAATGCAGGCTCTTATAGTAGCTATCAGAGATGTACTGCATATTCCTGATAAGGTGACAGAGGAGTGTGAGGAATCTTATTTTAATGTCAAAAGATTTCCTCAGTCACTTTTCTTGTGTCAAAGGAACTGAATACCCTGTTTGAAGAACCATGGGTTAATCCTGATAAGTTTCAGATCCCTAAAAGGTTGCTCTCATCTTTTCCTTTTCCTCCTGAGCATAGGTAAAAATGGGAAAATCCGCCGATATGGATGCATCAGTATCCAGGCTGTCACGGAAAATAGTGTTGCCTCTCCCTGGTGCAGCCTACCTGAAAGGCACGGCTAATCGTAAAATTGAGACCACACTCAAATCCTTGTATACGGCTGCTGGGGTGGCCCAGAGACCCACTATAGCATGTGCATGGATTACTAAAGCCATTGCTAAATGGTCAGGTAACCTAATTGAGGGATAACATTCCTTATCTAGGGGGGAGATTGTTTTACTCCTGCAACATATACAGGGCTCTGCGAACTTTATGGTGGAAGCCATAAAAGAAGTAGGTTTGCTTAATGCACGCACCACTGCTATGGCAGTGTCAGAACGCAGAGGCTTATGGCTACGCCAGTGGACTGCGGACTTGGACTCCAGGAAAGGCGTGGAAGGCCTACCCTTCACACGAGAGGCTTTATTTGGAGATGTACTAGACAAGTGGATCTCCAAAGCTACAGCGGGTAAGTCCATGTATCTTCCTTCTGCAGCTCCCCCAGCCAGGAAGGCCTACTCAGGACCTAATCTACAGTCCTTTCAGACTGCCAAGTTTAAGGGTAAAACCAGAGGTTCTTCTACAGCCACCAGAGGCGCTAGAGGTAAATCAGCAGCTGCCAGTTCTCAGGAACAGAGCTCTAGTTCTGCTTCCTCAAAGCCTTCTGCGTGACGGTGGACCGCGATGCCTGGAAGACTGGCGGGTGGGAGCCCGACTAAAAATTTTCAGTCACATCTGTATAACATCATGCCAGGATCCCTGAGTCATAGATCTTATTTCCTAGGGCTACAGACTGGAGTTTCAGGAGCTCCCACCTCACAGATTCTTCAAATCCGGCTTACCAGTTTCACAAGAGGCAAGTATAATTTGATGCCATTCAAAAACTGGTACAGACTCAGGTCGTTGTTTCAGTTCCTCCTCGTCTCCAAAACAAGGGATATTATTCCAATTTGTTTGTAGTCCTGAAACCGGATGGTTCAGTAAGGCCGATTTTAAATCTAAAATCGTTTAACCCGTACGTACGAGTGTTCAAATTCAAGATGGAGTCTCTCAGAGCAGTGATCTCAGGTCTGATGGAGGGGAATTCCTAGTGTCTCTGGATATCAAGGATGCGTATCTTCACATTCCGATCTGGCCGTCTTCCCAGGCTTATCTACGGTTTGCACTGCAGGACTGTCACTACCAGTTCCAGGCCCTGCCGTTTGGTCTCTCAACGGCACCGAGGGTGTTCACCAAGGTGATGGCAGAGATGATGTTTCTCTTTCGCAAGCAGGGAGTGAACATAATTCCGTACCTGGACGATCTTCTGATAAAGGCACCGTCCAGGGAAAGGTTGTTGGACAGCATTGGCATCACAACCAAACTACTCCTGGATCACTGGTGGATTCTAAATCTTCCGAAATCTCACTTAGAGCCAACTCGAAGGCTCCAATTTCTGGGAATGATACTGGACACAGAGTCCCAGAAAGTTTTTCTTCTGTTGGAAAAGGCATTGGTAATCCAGTCAATGGTTCGGGATGTCCTGAAGCCAACCCTGATATCAGTGCATCTATGTATTCGCCTTCTGGGGAAAATGCTGGCCTCTTACGAGGCTCTTCAGTACAGCTGGTTTCATGCAAGACCCTTCCAGCTCGATCTGTTGGACAAATGGTCCGGTTCACATCTTCATATGCACCAGAGGATCCGTCTGTCGCCAAAGGCCAGGATCTCCCTTTTGTGGTGGCTACAGACTTCTCACCTAATCGAGGGCCGATGGTTTGGGATTCAGAATTGGATTCTGCTAACCACAGACGCATGCCTCAGAGGTTGGGGAGCAGTCACCCATGGGGTGCAGTTTCAATGAAGATGGTCAAGTCAGGAAGTCGTCCTTACAATCAACATTCTGGAACTCAGTGCTCTATACAACGCCCTTCTGCAGGCCTCATATCTTCTTCAAGATCGGGCCATTCAGGTTCAGTCGGACAATGTGACAGCAGTGACATAGATAAACCAAACAGGGTGGAACGAAAAGCAGAGCAGCAATGTCAGAGGTCTCAAGAATTCTCTTCTGGGCAGAAAAACACACTGTGGCATTGTCGGCGGTCTTCATTCCGGGAGTAGACAACTGGGAAGCAGACTTACTCAGCAGACACGACCTGCACCCGGGGGAGTGGGGCCTTCACCCGGAGGTGTTCAGCTACTTGACAAGTCGATGGGGATGTCCACAGGTCAACATGATGGCCTCTCATCTCAACAAGAAGCTCAAGCGGTATTTTTCCAGGTCGAGAGACCCACAGGCAGTGGCAGTGGACACTCTGATGACTCCATGAGTCTATCAGATGGTGTACGTGTTCCCTCCACTTCCTCTAATCCCAAGAATTCGGAAAAGAATAAAGGGGAAAAGGTTCAAGCAATTCTCATTGCTCCGGTCTGGCCAAAACGGGCCTAGTACTACGCAGACCTTCTGGAGATGCTCCTTGAAGATCCGTGGCCTCTACCTCTTCACTAGGATCTTCTGCAACAGGGTCCGTTCGTCTATCAAGATTTAACACGGCTACGTTTGACGGCATAGAAGTTGATCGGCTGATTCTAGCCAGGAGATGCATCCCTGACAAGGTCATCCCGACTATGATCCAAGCCAGGAAGGGGGTAATGTCTAAACATTACCACCGTATTTGGAAGAAATATGTTTCTTGGTGTGAGTAGAAAATATTCTGCGGTGGAATTTCATCTGGGACGTTTCCTGCTTTTTCTGCAGTCGGGGGTGTGGATGTGGGCCTACGTCTGGGCTCCATAAAAGTCCAGATATCGGCTTTGTCCATTTTCTTTCAAAAACAATTGTCTTCTTTCCCTGAGGTCCAGACGTTCTTGAAAGGGGTTCTGCACATCCAACCTCCCTTTGTGCCTCCCACTGAACCTTGGGATCTCATTTTGCTGCAGTTCTTCCAATCGGACTGGTTTTAACCATTACAGGAGGTAGATGTAAAATATCTTACGTGGAAGACCGTCACACTGTTGGCCTTGTCTTCCGCGATACATGTGTCGGAGCTAGGGGCGTTGTCTCACGAGCCCTTATTAAATTTTCCATGAGGACAGAGCTGAACTCAGGACTCGTCAGCAATTTCTTCCTAATGTGGTGTCTGCGTTTCAAATCAACCAACCTATTTTGGTTAGAATTTGTCGGCAGATAAGAACCATTTAGCCCATCTAGTCTGCCCCCTCCCCCCCCCCCCCCCCCCCCCCATTTTTTTTATTTTTTATTTTACATTATTTTTATCTCTAACCTTATTTCATCCTTATTTCTTTGTAAGGATATCCTTATGTCTATCCCATGCATGTTTAAATTGCTCTACTGTCTTAGCCTCTACCACCTTACATTGCTTACCTGCCTTTAAGTCATCTGAAATAGTGACTCCTAGATCCCTTTCCTTCTCAGTAGTTTCCAGTACAAGTGCCATTAGTACTATATTTAGCCTTTGGATTTTTGAGACCCAAGTGCATGATTTTGCATTTTTTGGCATTAAACTGTAATTGCCACACTCTTGACCATTCCTCTAGTATACCTAGGTCCTCAATCATTTATTTTACTCCACCTGGTGTGTCTACCCTGTTGCATACCTTTGTGTCATCTGCAAAAAGGCATACTTTCCCTTTAATGCCATTTGCATTGTCACCAATAAAGATATTAAAAAGCACTGGTCCAAGTACAGATCCCTGGGGTACTCCACTGGTAACATTTCCCTCCTGTGAATGCACTCCATTTACCACAACTCTCTGTTTTCTGTCCTTCAACCAAGATCTTATCCATTCAATAATCCTAATATCCAATATCTAATATCCAATCCCAAACTTTCAAGTTTATTTAGCAGTTCCGGTTGTTACCGACATTTCTGTTACATGTTGAGTATCCCATATCCAAATATTCTGAAATACAGACTTTTTTGAGCGAGAGTGAGATAGTGAAACCTTTGTTTTTTGATGACTCAATGTACACAAACTTTGTTTAATACACAAAGTTATTAAAAATATTGTATTAAATGACCTTCAGGCTAGGTGTATATGAAACATAAATGAATTGTGTGAATGTAGACACACTTTGTTTAATGTACAAAGTTATAAAAAATATTGGATAAAATGACCTTCAGGCTGTGTGTATAAGGTGTATATCAAACATAAATGCATTCTGTGCTTAGACTTAGGTCCCATCGCCATGATATCTCATTATGGTATGCAATTATTCCAAAATACAGAAAAATCCGTTATCCAAAATACCTCTGGTCCAAAGCATTTTGGATAAGGGATACTCAACCTGTACTTCAAAGTCTTTGGATGTTGTGAGGGCTTTGAAGGTGTATGTGAAGAGACCAGCTCGTCACAGGAAATCCGACTCGCTGTTTGTCTTTGATAATGCAAGGTTGATTACAATTTCCAGGAGGCTCTCTACTGTATAAATAGCTCCGAGTCCTCCGCAGCGTAATTATTCATCGAAAATCAAAAATGCGTTTTCTTGTTGACAGTCCTTGTATGGACGCCAACATATTTGTTAAATAATAGATGAAGGCCATATGCTCCGAGATCACATTTCAGCTACGCAACACACGTTCTACAAGCGAATCAGTGTAATCATAGGATTGAACATTTGGAAAGGGGCCTAAAGGATAAAACACGGTACGTTATGGCGAGGTGATTGGAGAAGTATGACTATGAAGTGCAATCTCTGGGGCTGGTACAGAGGTGTGCACTGTTGCTGCCGCTGCTACATCTTTGTATGCAGCGGCTGTGCGACAACATGCAAATGTTGCAAGCGCAAGTTCTGTAAATAGACGCCTCCTGCCGGCTCCTGTTATCTGCTGCTGCGGCTGAAGACAGGATGGGTTCACGAGCATGTGTATGAACGTTGGATATCTGACTAACTCTCCGGTTACTGGAACGCAAGCAGCAGCTACGGGCGCCCTGCGCGCAACAGCACAGACCCAGTGGAGTGCGGCTTCTGTGCGGCATTCTGCAGGTCTTAAAACGTTGGTGTTTACCGTAGCTTCTTCAACCTCTAAAACCTGGAAGAACAAAGGAGCACCCGATTGTATTGTGTTTCAGTACAATATTACCGTTTCCTCTGCTATTCGTACAAAATACGGATACGTCCTCATACATCCTGCCTCAATATGCCACACAGCGCGAAAGTGCAACCATATTAGTGTCGGGCATCTTTGTTTGCCGAAAATGCATCATGGACGCAATGTGACTAGGACGCACCAGGAGACTCTGCTGATTAATGCGATATATGACACTTGTATACTGTGTGTGACTGAGTCAGTCTGTATACGGAGCAGAACAGAACTTGCATTAGAAGAAGCTGTGGCTGCTACATTGTAGCACTTCATATACAGATGCAGAGACTCAGTCACACAGATATACAAGTGCCATATATCGCACTAATCAGCACCGTCTAACCATGCGTCCTAGTCACATTACATTGCGAATAAGAAGCATTTTTGGCAAAAAAGAAGCCCGACGCGTAGATTCTCACGTGTCCTGGCGTGCCAATAGGGGCTGTTTGGCGTGACTGCAGCAAAGATGTATGAGGACATATCTGTACCTTTTAGATTTTGGACTGCAGGCTTGCATCTGCCCACTATCGGTCTTTACAGGTGGAGGGCCTGATTCTAGGTCACACGGAGTGCTGATGTTCACATTTTTTAAATTGCACATGCACAAATATTCAGCCGGTACTAGTAATGTGGTGGAAAAGGTATGGACGTTCCTGGGAGGTGGCTACACTAAAATGGGTGTTGCGGCGTGTCAATGCCAGCAGCTGCGTTCCCAGACGCACAGACCGTAGTGTGTGCGTCTGGTAACGCAGGTCGTAGTCTGATGGAGACGCTGTACCTGCCTGCCATAGGGCGGGTGCAAGTTTTGGTAGTGCGACCGATGGTGGAGTATAAGGATGCGGCAGTCTGTATAGCTGCGTGCACAGGTGCTAAGGGTGTCCCATTCCCTGCACATGTGGTCTAAGATGTACACCAAGGAAGGACTTTGTAGCGGCTTTTGCATAAGCTCACAGACGGATGACTGTTAATAGACGCTGCTGCGTGCAGTACATCCCATAGTACAACACTGTACGTTGCCATGGGAATTATGAAACGTGGCACACTTACAAGTGGTCAGGTACATGAGCACTGAGGCACAAGCGGTCAGGTACATGAGCACTGAGACACAAGCGGTCAGGTACATGAGCGCTGAGACACAAGCGGTCAGGTACATGAGCACTGAGACACAAGCGGTCAGGTACATGAGCGCTGAGGCACAAGCGGTCCGGTACATGAGCGCTGAGGCACAAGCGGTCAGGTACATGAGCACTGAGGCACAAGCGGTCAGGTACATGAGCGCTGAGACACAAGCGGTCAGGTACATGAGCGCTGAGACACAAGCGGTCAGGTACATGAGCGCTGAGACACAAGCGGTCAGGTACATGAGCGCTGAGGCACAAGCGGTCAGGTACATGAGCACTGAGGCACAAGCGGTCAGGTACATGAGCACTGAGACACAAGCGGTCAGGTACATGAGCACTGAGACACAAGCGGTCAGGTACATGAGCGCTGAGACACAAGCGGTCAGGTACATGAGCGCTGAGACACAATCGGTCAGGTACATGAGCACTGAGACACAAGCGGTCAGGTACAGGAGCGCTGAGACACAAGCGGTCAGGTACAGGAGCGCTGAGACACAAGCGGTCAGGTACATGAGCGCTGAGACACAAGCGGTCAGGTACATGAGCGCTGAGACACAAGCGGTCAGGTACATGAGCGCTGAGACACAAGCGGTCAGGTACATGAGCGCTGAGACACAAGCGGTCAGGTACATGAGCACTGAGACACAAGCGGTCAGGTACATGAGCGCTGTGAGACACCCGGGTCCGGAGCGGCATTTAGCGCTTTGCATGTTCCTGGTACAGTACAGGCTGGCGCTCCCCTCTATGTAATCTCTGTCTGAGTCGTTATCTAGTATTTCCATGCACATAATCTACTATCTGGGTATCGCTTGAACGAAACCCATATCGGTGCCCAAATACATTGTGACCACAAACCCATAATAACAGTACTACATGTATTCTTTTCAAAGTGTTTCTTTTCAGCATTTTTAGCTGGAAATCATACTTTTCACTAACATTTAATGAGCGTATTCCCTCCGGAAACAGCACATTTACATTTCCAGTGTAGAAAAATTTCATCCACCAAACTTTTTGCTTAAATACATGTTTCCCATAACAGCTAAACATCCCCCAGTCCCCTATATATGTGTGTATATTACATGTATTATACTGTTTATTAGAAATATAAGTCACGTTTGAAAGAAAGATACATTTTGTCAATGTTACCTCTAAGCTGAGTGATCTGGGAAGGGAAGGGTAGAAATAATTCTAAGGGCACATGGGAGGTTTTAATCCGTTCATGATGTTTCCTATTTTATTGATGGTACTGTAGATTAGTTGGTAAATGCATCCATCCGTTAGCACAAGGAGGGCAGTAATCTGTTGCGTTTCCCATTCTTTCCTCCGCCTTACATGTGATGTAGTGGGGTAGGCAGGGGAAGGGACAGGATAGGTAGGGGCCTGTCCATGTCCGGATGTTATGGCCCGCCCCTGTTTAATGACAACGTGACAAGGTGCAACCTGCACACAGTATAAGAGGCATCTTCAAGGCAGCGTAACATCCATTGCTCATCATCTGAAGTGCAAACCCCCATACAGCGCCCATTATCCAACCAGTCATATAACACTTACTTCCAGGGATATAAACAGGTCAGTGTAAGAGTCGCACATTATCGTGCTGGAAATCGGTAACCTCTGACTGTCCAGATTGTTGGCTGTTTAGCAGAAAAGTCATCTGTGTTCTTCTGGGTATGCAGTCAGCGTGCCATGGAACATGGCGACATCTGCAGAATGTTATCATGTTTGCAATGTCGACATGTAAAATATCCGCGTTCTACAAAATGCCGACATTAGGAGTAGGCTGCTGGAGGATTAGGGGTAGTGTACTTACCGCAGATGACGCCACATCAGCTTGCTGCCGACTCACAAGAAGTCGTCGGAGCAGGTAAGTGAAGCCGCTGTACCACTGGGACTGTTTTGTTGACATTCTAGGTATCATATCGGTGGGTATTCTCCACCGCAAACCACACTCTTGCTGTCCTATTACAAGTGGGCTATAGGCACTGAATAAGCCATGGGCTTCAGTGGGTGGAGGAGTGTGTTGCAGCACGACACCTGATTGCGTAGCCGCAGACCTCATCACACTGAAACAGTCTTGCCGTCCATAGCAGATGCATGCCTTATTGAGAAGCATTCACCTGGCGGGTCTCTGGAGGTAGTGATTGGAGTCTGCAGATGAGGACCCCTATCTACAGTACATGCTACCTGGAAGGGATGTGAAACTGTGTGCCATACTTCTACTGAGTGGACCCCTCTCCTAAGTGGTCCAGCCTGATTCAACTTCTCAACCTGTAATTGGTTTACACAACACTGCACTGTGAGCATAGATACACATAATGACGTACAGTATATGGGCAGTGGTCCTGTCTGTTATATTTGACTTTTTTTATGTGGCTTTAATATAATATTAATGGTCAAGAACTGTCTCAGTGATTTTGTTGTTTACTACACTAATTTTATTTTATAGGTGGAATGTGTTAGTTGCAGCAGAGATTTACTCTTGGTCTTTCTCTTTCAAACCTTTGTGATCATGGGGGAGATGTATCAAACCATGTAGAGACATGTATCAAACCAATCAACTTCTAACTGTCATTTTTCAAACACAGGCTGTAAACTAACAAGTTGATTGGTTGGTAGTTTTTCTCTCTCCACTTTCTTTCTCCAAGGCTTCGTAATTCTACCCCCTTGTCAAGTAGCAGTTTCATCATAGGGATTTGTGTACAGCCAGTAGGGGCTCTGGAATTTGTCCTGCATGAGTCTGACTCGCACTATTGGCCGATGATGTTGATTATTCAACCCTGTTCCACAGCATTCCACCCCTGGTATTACCTTCTTCAGGTGTCCATTGTTTTCCAAGCCTGGTCATTACACTATAGAAGCCTGCATTGAAGATGCTTATACCCTGATAGAAAGTACATTTATTAAGTGTTGCATGTGCCTTGTTTTCCAGATCATGTTCAGAATGAGGAGAACTATGCGCAGGCTTTAGATAAATTCGGGAGCAATTTTCTAAGTCGTGATAATGCAGATTTGGGCACGGCCTTTGTGAAGTTCTCCACTCTCACCAAGGAATTATCTACACTTCTGAAGAACCTGGTGCGTAGTAGAGAAAACATTTTTGTGTTCTTCTTTCATAACTAGAATGTCAAACTCTGTACTCTCTTCCATTGTGACTGGCACACAAGCACATACACACGTACTGTATCTTTATACAGTGAGAGGCGTTCAGCCTAAGACACTCGTACTGTCACAGGAAAAGACTGGTTTAGGGGTATATTCAATAAGTGTCGGATCCATTCCGACATGCATTTGTCGGAATGGATCCGACAAGGGGGGTCATTCCGAGTTGATCGCTAGCTGCCGTTGTTCGCTGCGTAGCGATCAGTGAAAAAATGGCTAATCTGCGCATGTGTATGCACCGCAATGCGCACACGCGTCATACGGGTACAAAGTCCATTGTGGTTTTGCACTGCTTCTAGCGACGATTCCAATCGCACAGCCGGCCGCAAGGAGATTGACAGAAAGTGGGCGTTTCTGGGTGTCAACTGACAGTTTTCAGGGAGTGCTTAGAAAAACGCAGGCGTGGCTGGGCGTTTGCTGGGCGGGTGTATGAAGTCAAAAGCCGTCCCTCCGTCGATAGAATCAACGCACACGAAGAGTAACTACAGGGCTGGTCTTGTTTTGCACAAAAAGATTTTGCAGGCGCTCTGCTACACAAGCATTCGCATTTCTGCAAAGCGACAATACACTCCCCAGTGGGAGGCGACAATGCGTTTGCACGGCTGCTAAAAACTGCTAGCGAGCGATCAACTCGGAATGACCCCCAGGTCTATTCAAAGAACGGCCAAATCCGACTGTCGGATTTGCCCGTTCCCAGTGTCCTGTCCTGCTGCTGCTGTCATTGGCTGCCGAGTGCGCTGACAGCAGCGGCGGGGTGAGGTGGGAGCGATGGCCGGCGGGGTGAGCTGGGAGCGGTGGCCGGCGGGGGGAGCTGAGAGCGGCGGCGGGGGGACATGTCTGCAGCGGAGGGGGGTGGGGGGGAAGAGGTGATGTCTGCAGCGGTGGTGGGAGGCGCTGCCGGGAGTGAGGAGTCTGTCCGGGGGGACGCCCTGCTCAATCCGACTTTTTTTTAAAGTCGTATTGAGATTGTTGGAAAGGGGGCCAAAACCTGTCAGATTTGACCCTGTTTCCGACAGAAGCACGCGTATCGGCGCCTATTTAGAAATCTGTCGGAAGCTATTAAATATGGCCCTTAGTCTCCACTTATCCGAAAATCCAATATCCAAAATACTTCAAAATACAAAACTTTTTGAGTGTTTTCCGATGCTTCACTGTACATAAACTATGTTTCCTACACAAAAATAATTAAAAATATTGTGTAAATTTGCCTTCAGGCTATGTGTATAAGGTGCTTATGAAACAGTAATGCATTTTGTGTTTAGCCTTGGATCCTATCTCCAAGATGCAAATATTCCAAAATATGGAAAAATCCCAAATAATTCTGGTCCCAAGTATTTTGCATACGGGAGACTCAACCTGTACAGAAATAGTAGTTATTAGTTACAATGCCATGTTTTATTGGACGTTTATTCCCTTCTTACCCCTCTTACTAAATAGGTATTATTATTATTATTATTATTATTATTTTTTATTTTTTTTGTATTTCACACTACATTTTTGCTTTTTGTTACAGCTCCAGGGATTAAGCCACAATGTCATCTTCACGTTGGATTCACTTCTGAAAGGTGACCTAAAGGGAGTGAAAGGAGTAAGTACAACGCTAGCCGTGATCAGTGCTGATAGTAATATTGTGATATCCCGTCTGTAATATGGGCCATCTGGGGTACCTTCCGGGGTATTGGGTTTGTATGTTCTCCCTTTGTCCGAGATCGTTTCCTCTGGTTTCCTCCCACGCTCAACAAAATACACCGGTGTTGGTTGTGGTAGAGAAATTAGAGTGTAAGCTTCAGTGAGTCAGGGACCAATTTGAATCCGTATTCTCCGTACAGAGCTGTGTGTAATATGCCGGATTAATAAAGAGTAATAACGTGTTGCAGATAACATTGTGGTATTACTACTGTAGTTCTTTCTGTTTTACTTTATGCACTGTATGGCATTTTATATTTGTTTAATTTGGGAATATTTTTTTTCCTTTCTTTCAGGACCTTAAAAAGCCATTTGACAAGGCCTGGAAAGATTATGAAACCAAATTGTAAGCATTTTATATCTGTATATATATATTTTCCCTCTTATATTTGCTAAATTTCTAATTAATAGAACGAGAACACAATCCATTGTTTGCCATGAATTTGGCCCTGTGTAGTAATTGTGTCACGCTATGAAACGCTTTATAAGAATAGAAGACGACAGCACGTTATAGACTCGCCTTTGTTTCCTGCATTGTTCGTCATTTGACCCCCGCTGACAATATCCATTCGGAGTCTGCGAGCTAATACAGTCTATAGAGCTGCCCAGATAACACATTTTATTAGTATAACAGAGTACCGAGAGATTGTTCGGTTGCTATAGGTTACAGAACATCTTCGCTGTTTGCATCATGTTATTAAATTCCCCCCAGTGTCTGTAATTAATTATCACCCCAGAATACAAATCTCATCTTCTGGACACGCAAATGGAAAACTCACCTTATATTATAGACAGGAAGGCTATTGTAATGGCCCCTCCGCTATTTCCAGGCCTCAGATCTGGGATCCGGTCTCTAGGTCGACACTATCTAGGTCGACCACTATTGGTCGACAGTAACTAGGTTGGCAGGGTCTCTAGGGCGACATGTTCTAGGTCGACAGGTCAAAAGGTTGACATGGGTTTTTCACGATTTTTTTCTTTTTTTTTTAACCTTTTCATACTTAACGATCCACGTGGACTACAATTGAGAACGGTAACCTTGCCCGAAGCATGGCGAGCAGACACGGTGCACTAATTGGGGTTCCCGGTCACTCTACGAAGAAAACGACACAGAAAATATATAAAAAAACTCATGGCGATCTTTTGACCTGTCGACCTACTTACTATCTACCTTCCATACCACACCCCTCAGATCTTACCTGCAAAAACCTGCTCATCTGACAATGGCTCCTAACCTCCTACAGTAAATGCGTTGTCTGACTGCCAATAGGATGCTAGGGAGTCGGTAATCTATCATGTGGGTTACGGGATCGGTATTAAATGCCGGCTGTCATGATCCCGACAGCGGGATCCCATCTGCCGTAATTCCGGCAACGGGCCGAGAGCTAGAAAGCCCATTGCAGGCGTGCTGCGCTCGCCACAGATTCTATTCTCCCTCCATGGGTGTTGTGGACATCAACAGAGGGAGAATTGCCTGTGTCGTCGGTATTCCGGCGTCTGCATTTCACCACTAGTTGGGATCCTGGCGTCGGCATTGTGACCGCTGGGTTCCCGACTAGCGGTTTTTCTCTAACGTCCTAAGTGGATGCTGGGGACTCCGTAAGGACCATGGGGAATAGCGGCTCCGCAGGAGACTGGGCACAAAAGTAAAAGCTTTAGGACTACCTGGTGTGCACTGGCTCCTCCCCCTATGACCCTCCTCCAAGCCTCAGTTAGATTTTTGTGCCCGAACGAGAAGGGTGCACACTAGGTGGCTCTCCTGAGCTGCTTAGTGAAAAGTTTAGTTTTAGGTTTTTTATTTTCAGTGAGACCTGCTGGCAACAGGCTCACTGCACCGAGGGACTAAGGGGAGAAGAAGCGAACTCACCTGCGTGCAGAGTGGATTGGGCTTCTTAGGCTACTGGACATTAGCTCCAGAGGGACGATCACAGGCCCAGCCATGGATGGGTCCCAGAGCCGCGCCGCCGGCCCCCTTACAGAGCCAGAAGACTGAAGAGGTCCGGGAAATCGGCGGCAGAAGACGTCCTGTCTTCAATAAGGTAGCGCACAGCACCGCAGCTGTGCGCCATTGCTCTCAGCACACTTCACACTCCGGTCACTGAGGGTGCAGGGCGCTGGGGGGGGGCGCCCTGAGACGCAATAAAAACACCTTAGATGGCTAAAAATACATCACATATAGCTCCTGGGCTATATGGATGCATTTAACCCCTGCCAGTTTTTCCTTAAAAAAGCGGGAGAAAGGCCGCCGAGAAGGGGGCGGAGCCTATCTCCTCAGCACACAAGCGCCATTTTCCCTCACAGCTCCGTTGGAGGGAAGCTCCCTGGCTCTCCCCTGCAGTCCTGCACTACAGAAACAGGGTAAAACAAGAGAGGGGGGGCACTAAATTTGGCAGATTAATAATACAGCAGCTATATAAGGGAAAAACACTTATATAAGGTTATCCCTGTATATATATAGCGCTCTGGTGTGTGCTGGCAAACTCTCCCTCTGTCTCCCCAAAGGGCTAGTGGGGTCCTGTCCTCTATCAGAGCATTCCCTGTGTGTGTGCTGTGTGTCGGTACGTTGTGTCGACATGTATGAGGAGGAAAATGGTATGGAGGCGGAGCAATTGCCTGTAATAGTGATGTCACCCCCTAGGGAGTCGACACCTGACTGGATGGTCGTATGGAAGGAATTACGTGATAGCGTCAGCACTTTACAAAAGACTGTTGACGACATGAGACAGCCGGAAAAACAGTTAATACCTGTCCAGGCGTCTCAAACACCGTCAGGGGCTCTAAAGCGCCCGTTACCTCAGATGGTCGACACAGACCCAGACACGGACACTGACTCCAGTGTCGACGGTGAGGAAACAAACGTATTTTCCAGTAGGGCCACACGTTACATGATCACGGCAATGAAGGAGGTTTTGAACATTTCTGATACTACAAGTACCACAAAAAAGGGTATTATGTGGGGTGTGAAAAAACTACCCGTAGTTTTTCCTGAATCAGATTAATTAAATGAGGTGTGTGATGAAGCGTGGGTTTCCCCCGATAAAAAACTGCTAATTTCTAAAAAATTATTGGCATTATACCCTTTCCCGCCAGAGGTTAGGGCGCGTTGGGAAACACCCCCTAGGGTAGATAAGGCGCTCACACGCTTATCAAAACAAGTGGCGTTACCGTCTCCGGATACGGCCGCCCTCAAGGAGCCAGCTGATAGGAAGCTGGAAAATATCCTAAAAAGTATATACACACATACTGGTGTTATACTGAGACCAGCAATCGCCTCAGCCTGGATGTGCAGTGCTGGGGTGGCTTGGTCGGATTCCCTGACTGAAAATATTGATACCCTGGACAGGGACAGTATATTATTGACTATAGAGCATTTAAAGGATGCATTTCTATATATGCGAGATGCACAGAGGGATATTTGCACTCTGGCATCAAGAGTAAGTGCGCTGTCCATTTCTGCCAGAAGAGGGTTATGGACGCGACAGTGGTCAGGTGATGCGGATTCCAAACGGCATATGGAAGTATTGCCGTATAAAGGGGAGGAGTTATTTGGGATCGGTCTATCGGACCTGGTGGCCACGGCAACGGCTGGGAAATCCACCTTTTTACCCCAGGTCACCTCTCAGCAGAAAAAGACACCGTCTTTTCAGGCTCAATCCTTTCGTCCCCATAAGGGCAAGCGGGCAAAAGGCCACTCATATCTGCCCCGGGGCAGAGGAAGGGGAAAAAGACTGCAGCAGGCAGCCTCTTCCCAGGAACAGAAGCCCTCCCCCGCTTCTGCCAAGTCCTCAGCATGACGAAGGGGCCTTACAAGCGGACTCAGGAACGGTGGGGGGCCGTCTCAAGAATTTCAGCGCGCAGTGGGCTCACTCGCAAGTGGACCCCTGGATCCTGCAGGTAGTATCTCAGGGGTACAAATTGGAATTCGAGACGTCTCCCCCTCGCCGGTTCCTGAAGTCTGCTTTACCAACGTCTCCCTCCGACAGGGAGGCGGTATTGGAAGCCATTCACAAGCTGTATTCCCAGCAGGTGATAATCAAGGTACCCCTCCTACAACAGGGAAAGGGGTATTATTCCACGCTGTTTGTGGTACCGAAGCCGGACGGCTCGGTGAGACCTATTTTAAATCTGAAATCCTTGAACACTTACATACAAAGGTTCAAATTCAAGATGGAGTCACTCAGAGCAGTGATAGCGAACCTGGAAGAAGGGGACTATATGGTGTCTCTGGACATCAAGGATGCTTACCTCCATGTCCCAATTTGCCCTTCTCACCAAGGGTACCTCAGGTTTGTGGTACAGAACTGTCACTATCAGTTTCAGACGCTGCCGTTTGGATTGTCCACGGCACCCCGGGTCTTTACCAAGGTAATGGCCGAAATGATGATTCTTCTTCGAAGAAAAGGCGTCTTAATTATCCCTTACTTGGACGATCTCCTGATAAGGGCAAGGTCCAGGGAACAGTTAGAGGTCGGAGTAGCACTATCTCAAGTAGTGCTACGACAGCACGGGTGGATTCTAAATATTCCAAAATCGCAGCTGATTCCGACGACACGTCTGCTGTTCCTAGGGATGATTCTGGACACAGTCCAGAAAAAGGTGTTTCTCCCGGAGGAGAAAGCCAGGGAGTTATCCGAGCTAGTCAGGAACCTCCTAAAACCAGGCCAAGTGTCAGTGCATCAATGCACAAGGGTCCTGGGAAAAATGGTGGCTTCTTACGAAGCGATTCCATTCGGCAGATTCCACGCAAGAACTTTTCAGTGGGATCTGCTGGACAAATGGTCCGGATCGCATCTTCAGATGCATCAGCGGATAACCCTGTCTCCAAGGACAAGGGTGTCTCTCCTGTGGTGGTTGCAGAGTGCTCATCTTCTAGAGGGCCGCAGATTCGGCATTCAGGACTGGGTCCTGGTGACCACGGATGCCAGCCTGAGAGGCTGGAGAGCAGTCACACAGGGAAGAAATTTCCAGGGCTTGTGGTCAAGCCTGGAGACATCACTTCACATAAATATCCTGGAGCTAAGAGCCATCTACAATGCTCTGAGCCTAGCAAGACCTCTGCTTCAAGGTCAGCCGGTGCTGATCCAGTCGGACAACATCACGGCAGTCGCCCACGTAAACAGACAGGGCGGCACAAGAAGCAGGAGGGCAATGACAGAAGTTGCAAGGATTCTTCGCTGGGCAGAAAATCATGTGATAGCACTGTCAGCAGTGTTCATTCCGGGTGTGGACAACTGGGAAGCAGACTTCCTCAGCAGACACGACCTCCACCCGGGGGAGTGGGGACTTCACCCAGAAGTCTTCCACATGATTGTGAACCGTTGGGAAAAACCAAAGGTGGACATGATGGCGTCCCGCCTCAACAAAAAACTAGACAGATATTGCGCCAGGTCAAGGGACCCTCAGGCAATAGCTGTGGACGCTCTGGTAACACCATGGGTGTACCAGTCAGTGTATGTGTTCTCTCCTCTGCCTCTCATACCCAAGGTACTGAGGATCATAAGAAGGAGAGGAGTAAGGACTATACTCGTGGCTCCGGATTGGCCAAGAAGGACTTGGTACCCGGAACTTCAAGAGATGCTCACAGAGGACCCGTGGCCTCTACCTCTAAGAAAGGACCTGCTCCAGCAGGGACCCTGTCTCTTCCAAGACTTACCGCGGCTGCGTTTGACGGCATGGCGGTTGAACGCCGGATCCTGAAGGAAAAAGGCATTCCGGATGAAGTCATCCCTACCCTGATCAAAGCCAGGAAGGATGTAACCGTACAACATTATCACCGTATTTGGCGTAAATATGTTGCGTGGTGCGAGGCCAGGAAGGCCCCTACAGAGGAATTTCAACTGGGTCGTTTCCTGCATTTCCTACAAACAGGACTGTCTATGGGCCTAAAATTAGGGTCCATTAAGGTTCAGATTTTGGCCCTGTCGATTTTCTTCCAAAAAGAACTGGCTTCAGTTCCTGAAGTACAGACGTTTGTCAAGGGGGTACTGCATATACAACCTCCTTTTGTGCCTCCAGTGGCACCTTGGGATCTAAATGTAGTTTTGGGATTCCTAAAATCACATTGGTTTGAACCACTTTCCACTGTGGACTTAAAATATCTCACATGGAAGGTGGTAATGCTGTTAGCCCTGGCTTCAGCCAGGCGTGTCTCAGAATTGGCGGCTTTATCCTATAAAAGCCCTTACCTAATTTTTCATACGGACAGGGCAGAATTGAGGACTCGTCCTCAATTTCTCCCTAAGGTGGTTTCAGCATTTCACTTGAACCAGCCTATTGTGGTGCCTGCGGCTACTAGGGACTTGGAGGACTCCAAGTTGCTGGACGTAGTCAGGGCCCTGAAAATATATGTTTCCAGGACGGCTGGAGTCAGAAAATCTGACTCGCTATTTATCCTGTATGCACCCAACAAGCTGGGTGCTCCTGCTTCTAAGCAGACTATTGCTCGCTGGATTTGTAGTACAATTCAGCTTGCACATTCTGTGGCAGGCCTGCCACAGCCAAAATCTGTAAATGCCCATTCCACAAGGAAGGTGGGCTCATCTTGGGCGGCTGCCCGAGGGGTCTCGGCTTTACAACTTTGCCGAGCAGCTACTTGGTCAGGGGCAAACACGTTTGCTAAATTCTACAAATTTGATACCCTGGCTGAGGAGGACCTGAGTTCTCTCATTCGGTGCTGCAGAGTCACCCGCACTCTCCCGCCCGTTTGGGAGCTTTGGTATAATCCCCATGGTCCTTACGGAGTCCCCAGCATCCACTTAGGACGTTAGAGAAAATAAGAATTTACTTACCGATAATTCTATTTCTCATAGTCCGTAGTGGATGCTGGGCGCCCATCCCAAGTGTGGATTGTCTGCAATACTTGTACATAGTTATTGTTACAAAAATCGGGTTATTATTGTTGTGAGCCATCTTTTCAGAGGCTCCTCTGTTATCATGCTGTTAACTGGGTTCAGATCACAGGTTGTACGGTGTGATTGGTGTGGCTGGTATGAGTCTTACCCGGGATTCAATATCCTTCCTTATTGTGTACGCTCGTCCGGGCACAGTATCCTAACTGAGGCTTGGAGGAGGGTCATAGGGGGAGGAGCCAGTGCACACCAGGTAGTCCTAAAGCTTTTACTTTTGTGCCCAGTCTCCTGCGGAGCCGCTATTCCCCATGGTCCTTACGGAGTCCCCAGCATCCACTACGGACTATGAGAAATAGAATTATCGGTAAGTAAATTCTTATTTTTAACCGCTTCCCATATTTACATATTGCATCTATGAAATGTTACCGTTTTCTTGTTTTTATTTTGTTTGTTTAGTACAAAAATCGAAAAGGAGAAGAGGGAGCATGCAAAGCAGCATGGGATGATCCGCACGGAGATAACGGGCGCTGAGATCGCGGAAGAAATGGAGAAAGAGAGGAGACTGTTCCAGTTGCAGATGTGTGAGGTACAATAAGTGTGTCACATCCCTGTGTGCCTATACTGTATATCTAAATATGTGTATGTGTGTATGTATGTGTGTATGTATGTGTGTGTGTGTGTGTGTGTGTGTGTATATATATATATATATATATATATATATACTCTGTGTATGCTATAATATATATATATATATGGCCGGACGCACGTTTTTTGATGGAAACATCCACCTTTATCACGGACCCTTTGTGGACCATGTTGGCTACCTTTGAATAGGTGCAGACATTATTGGTGCATTATGTGGTGGTGTGCTGGTCTGTTTAGCTTTTCAAGCTGAATTGTATCGTCTTTTATCTATTGTTTGGATCAAGAACCCTTGCATATACTTTTTTGTTCCAGATGTGTTTGCAGTTTTTCACTTTTTGAATTGTAATATATACTGGTGTGTGTGTGTGTGTGTGTGTGTGTGTGTGTGTGTGTGTGTGTGTATATAACACCGTTTCTGGGTCTGGCACTCCTCAATCCCACAGGGTATTTGCTCCGGTGCCCTCCTTAAGCGGCAATCGCTCAATGTATAGTCTGTAGAAGGCGGCACTCAGAGACTTTCACAAATTCTGTAACGTGCTTTTAATGTGTGTCAACGTTTCGGGAGCTGTGTCCTGAGGAAGGGAGTACGTCTCCCGAAACGTTGATGCACATTAAAAGCACGTTACAGAATTTGTGAAAGTCTCTGAGTGCCGCCTTCTACAGACTATATATATCTATATATATATATATATATATAAGTCAGTGTAGATAGGCTGCAGTTGAGAGACTTGTAAAGTACAGGAGCCAAACTGCTCACCCGCACTGTACTGAATATCAGCGTTTCAGAATCTAATCTTTTGTCAGGATATCCTGGCGAAAGATAAAATTCTGAAACGTACGTGTCTGCGTACAAGTCCTTCGTTTCATCTTTTTCATTGACGGTAATCCCTGCAGTGGTTTTGAGTCCTAAGTGGCGGTCCTGGCACTGCAACTAGTACGCAGCGGAGATTTACCTCCTAATTAGTGGATAACATTTGCCAGTGACATGGCCACTGCCTGAGAAGCTAAGAACGATGATCTACAGGCCTCTTTCAGGACTTCTAGTCTGCTTTGCTGCACCTCTGTGTTGTGGGGTGTGGTTCCACTGCGCCCGTGGATTCTGATATGAGGGCCGAGGAACGTCTTTTCCATCTGGGTTTTCAGTTGTTTTTTCAGCAGTGTGGCTGGACATAGAGTCTAAGTCGATCCCGGTGTCCATTTCCCTGTTGGGCCATGTCGGAGTTGCTCAACCTGGAGTTCCTCTGCTTTATGATATTGCATTTTTGTTGTATTCCACAGTAGACTCAGTTCTGCTTACAGTGGTTGGTTCTCCGGGGCTTCTCTTCAGCTACAGTGTTTGATAGCTGTCCTTCTGGATGTCCTGTCTGCTTGTTCAGTCTCAGGGATGGTTTCTGCAGAGACTGGGTTGGCCCTAGCCTTGGTTTTTCTGGAGTTGGTCATCTAGACTGGCTAGTTGTTACTACTCTGTGCTGGGACCCACAATTTGGACTAGCACCGGTTAATTGTGTTCATCGTTGCCAAGTGTTTTTGGAGTCGGAATCTCAGCTGCTGTATGCATTGCCTTGGTTCCGAGCCTGTTCCTGGTACGGGAGTCTCGGCTGTTCTACGTGTTTTCTCCATAGGGGTATTAGGGGCATACAGCACCAAATGCCTCTTTCCTAAAGGGCCCCATACACTTATGCGCCATGTCCAACCGTCATGTCGCAGGCGGTCACCACGGCAGCCTCCCGGGCGGCAGGATCGCCCAAGTTACATTGTATGTTGTCCTTTTGCATATGATGTATCTTGGCCGATCCCAGCCATGCCTGTGGGGTCGGACATGATCGCTAGTGCAGCACGGCAATCTGGACGATCCGATCCGATGCTCACGGGAACGCAGATCGGAAACACCTCCAAAATGTCCGATTTTATCCGATATTTCTGGCAGAATGCCCGAAATTTTGTTCTAGTGTATGGGGCCCTTAAGGTTTGTGTTTTTTTTCTCTCCTCATTTTTAAGAGGGAGCTAATATGGCTGACTGCCTTTTATGGCACAATAGAAGCCTGGATGGTTCAAGGTGATCATCAACTTTTGCTGTTCAAGGACTGGGTCCAAGTCCTCCAGGGTTCTATTTCTTTTACTGGGACTGCGTGCTGTTTTTCATGCCCTATGTTTTGAGACTCCCTGATGTCTTCTTCTCAGGGTGAATGAATGTCTGGTTCTGTTTCCTGACTCCTTGGTTTGGTCTTCGCAATGGTCTGCTTACAGTCCATTTCCTTTTTGTTTCTTCGTCCTTGAGGCAGTCGTCTGGACTTGGTCAGGCTGCTTCGGCTTTGCCATTACTTTGGCTTTGTGTGGTGTGCTGAGTCCATTTGCTTTCTGGCTTCTCCAAGTTCTTCTTGTTATATTTTTGGAGCTTCTTCTGTGAAAGACTCGCACTGTTTGCTTATGTTTTCTGTGGCGTATGTCGGTAATACCAGCTATTTGTTAGGCTAAGGCTGTTGCAGTATTAGAAGTCTGGGAGTCCCGTGCTGATTTGGTGTCCACATTAGGTTGAGCACCAGGATGGTGGCTCTAGTTTAGCTCAAGACACCAGTTTATTTAAGACAAGTTACCCGGCCCAGGTTTGAAACAAAGCAGGTCTAGGCCCCACGTTGATCAGAAGGGGAATTGCACCTGTGTAGGGCCGGTATATGTCAGCCTAGACATGAAAGCAGGACACTATCTCTTTATTATGTTACATGAGCTTTATGCTTGTTTCTTTCCTGTGTGGTTTTCTTTCCTTTGGTGCTTGGTCCTTCCTTGCTGCGTGGCTCCCTACTGAACCCCAACTTACTGTTTTCTGTTTCTAATAGGCCCCCTCTAGGCGAGTTGTGGCTTCATCATGGGAGCCGCTATGCCTGACAGCTTGGTCCTCTGTTCACCAAAAGGTTCTACACTTTCTTGATTTCCAGTGTTCGCATCCAAGAATGCTAGTTTTGGTCGGAAAGTCTTCGGTTCAGGTTTTTCTGATCATACCCTCCCCTAGGGGCAGCTTTTAACCGACACATAGTCCAGTGTCCCCTAGACTGGATGAAAGCAAAAACTGGATTTTTGTACTTACTGTTAAATCCTTTTCTCTGAGTCCATCTGGGGGACACTGCGTTTTTACCCTTATGCCCAGTTTTTTGTTTGTGGGTTGGTTGTGGTTGAGTTGTAAGTAGGGAGGCCAATCCCGGGCCGTTTTTTCAATGCAGGGATTCGGGATAGAAAAACGCTCAATCCTGGGATTCCCGGGATTGCAGTAGGGAGCAGTGTAGGGAGCAGTGCTGGAGGGAGGGTGTAGGTAGCGGTGCGGGACTCGGGAGGGAGGGTGTAGGTAGTGGTGCTGGCGGGAGGGTGTAGGTCGTGGTGCTGGCGGGAGGGTGTAGGTCGTGGTGCAGGAGGGTACTGTAGGTAGCTGCACGGGAGGGAGGGTGGGTGTAAGTAATACTACTCAGTATTAGGTGGGCGGCAGCCATGGACACACTGAACGCGGCGGCATTTCAAATGAAGCGCCGGCCGCCAGCCAACCAGAGCTGGCGGACCGCCAGCCAATCAGGGAAGTGGCCGCAGCAGTTGCTCCTGATTGGCTGCTGCTGCTGCGGCAGCTTCCCTGATTGGCTGCCGGTCTGCCAGTTCTGATTGGCTGGCGTCCGGCGCTACATTTGAAGTGCCGCCGCGTTCAGCGTGTCCATGGCTGCCACCCGCCTAATAGTAGTAAGTAGTATTACTTACACCCACCCTCCCGCACATGCGCAATGTAATCCCGTGAATCCCGGGATTGGAGGCTCCAATCCCAGGATTCAAATCCCTGCATTTAAATCCCGATATTTCTCTAACGTCCTAAGTGGATGCTGGGACTCCGTAAGGACCATGGGGATTAGCGGCTCCGCAGGAGACTGGGCACAACTAAAGAAAGCTTTAGGACTACCTGGTGTGCACTGGCTCCTCCCACTAAGACCCTCCTCCAGACCTCAGTTAGATTTCTGTGCCCGGCTGAGCTGGATGCACACTAGGGGCTCTCCTGAGCACCTAGAAAGAAAGTATATTTAGGTTTTTTATTTTCAGTGAGATCTGCTGGCAACAGACTCACTGCAGCGTGGGACTAAGGGGAGAAGAAGCGAACCTACCTAACAGGTGGTAGTTTGGGCTTCTTAGGCTACTGGACACCATTAGCTCCAGAGGGATCGACCGCAGGACCCGACCTTGGTGTTCGTTCCCGGAGCCGCGCCGCCGTCCCCCTTACAGAGCCAGAAGCACGAAGAAGGTCCGGAAAATCGGCGGCAGAAGACTTCGGTCTTCACCAAGGTAGCGCACAGCACTGCAGCTGTGCGCCATTGCTCCTCATGTACACCTCACACTTCGGTCACTGATGGGTGCAGGGCGCTGGGGGGGGGGGGCGCCCTGAGGGCAATAAATAACACCTTGGCTGGCAAAATATACATCATATATAGTCCCAGAGGCTATATAGATGTAAAATTACCCCTGCCAGTATCACAGAAAAAGCGGGAGAAAGTCAGCCGAAAAGGGGGCGGGGCTTCTCCCTCAGCACACTGGCGCCATTTTCTCTTCACAGTGCAGCTGGAAGACAGCTCCCCAGGCTCTCCCCTGTAGTTTTCAGGCTCAAAGGGTTAAAAAGAGAGGGGGGCACTAAATTTAGGCGCAATATATGTATACAAGCAGCTATTTGGGGAAAAATCACTCAGTTATAGTGTTAATCCCTGCATTATATAGTGCTCTGGTGTGTGCTGGCATACTCTCTCTCGGTCTCCCCAAAGGACTTTGTGGGGTCCTGTCCTCAGTCAGAGCATTCCCTGTGTGTGTGCGGTGTGTCGGTACGGCTGTGTCGACATGTTGGATGAGGAAGGTTACGTGGAGGCGGAGCAGAGGCCGATAAATGGGATGTCGCCCCCTGTGGGGCCGACACCAGAGTGGATGGATAGGTGGAAGGTATTAACCGACAGTGTCAACTCCTTACATAAAAGGCTGGATGACGTTAACAGCTGTGGGACAGCCGGCTTCTCAGCCCGCGTCTGCCCAGGCGTCTCAAAGGCCATCAGGGGCTCAAAACAACGCCCGTTACCTCAGATGGCAGACACACAGATGTCGACACGGAGTCTGACTCCAGTGTCGACGAGGTTGAGACATATACACAATCCACTAGGAACATCCGTTACATGATCTCGGCAATGAAAAATGTGTTACGCATTTTCTGACATAAACCCAAGTACCACATAAAAGGGGTTTTATTTTTGGGGAGAAAAAACAGCCACTGTTTTGTTCCCCCATCAGATGAATGAATGAAGTGTGTAAAGAAGCGTGGTTTCCCCCGATAAGAAACTGAAAAAAGTTACTGATGGCGTACCCTTTCCCGCCAGAGGATAGGTCACGTTGGGAGATATCCCTTAGGGTGGATAAGGCGCTCACACGTTTGTCAAAAGGTGGCACTGCCGTCTTAGGATACGGCCACCTTGAAGGAACCTGCTGATAAAAAGCAGGAGGCGATCCTGAAGTCTGTATTTACACACTCAGGTTATATACTGAAACCTGCAATTGCCTCAGCATAAATAGTGCTGCATGCAGCGTGGTCTGACACCCTGTCAGATAATATTAATACGCTAAGACAGGGATAATAATATTTGCTAACATTGAGCGTATTTAAGATGTTGTCTTATATATAAAGGATGCACAGAGGGATATTTGCCAGCTGGCATCCAGAATTAATGCAATGTCCATTCTGCCAGGAGGGTAGTAGAAACCCGGCAGTGGACAGGTGATGCTGCATTTAAAAGGCACATGGAGATTCTGCCTTATAAGGGTGAGGAATTGTTTGGGGATGGTCTCTGGGACCTCGTATCCACAGCAACAGCTGGGAAGAAAAATTTTTACCTCAGGTTTCCTCACAAAAGCCTAAAGAAAGCACCGTATTTTCAGGTACAGTCCTTTCGGCTTCAGAAAAGCAAGCGGGTCAAAGGCGCTTCCTTTCTGCGCAGAGACAAGGGAAGAAGGAAAAAGCTGCACCAGTCAGCCAGTTCCAGGATCAAATATCTTCCCTCGCTTCCTCTGAGTCCACCGCATGACGCTGGGGCTCCACAGGTGGAGACAGGTGCGGTGGGGGCGCGTCTCGGGAACTGCAGGGATCAGTGGGCTTGCCCACAGGTGGATCCCTAGATTCTGCAAGTAGTATCACAGGGATACAGGCTGGAGTTCGAGACGACTCCCCCTCGCCGTTGCCTCACATCAGCCTTGCCTGCTGCCCTCGGAGAAAGGTAGTACTGGCGGCAATTCACAAGCTGTACTTCCAGCAGGGTGAAATCAAGGTACCCCTCTTTCAACAAGGCCGGGGTTACTATTCCAAAATGTTGTGGTACCGAAACCAGACGGTTCGGTGAGACCCATTCTAAAATTGAAATCCTTCAACACTTATATACGAAGGTTCAAGTTCAAAATGGAATCACTCAGGGCGATTATTGCAAGCCTGGAAAATTTCAGGGTATCACTGGACATCAAGGATACTTACCTGCATGTCCCTATTTACCCTCGTCACCAGGTGTACCTCAAAATTGTGGTACAGGATTGTCATTACCAATTCCAGACGTTGCCGTTGGTCTGTCCCCGGCACCGAGGGTATTTACCAAGGTAATGGCCGAAGTACTTATCCCGTACTTGGACGATCTCCTTATAAAGGCGAGGTCCAGGGAGCAGTTGTTCGTCGGAGTAGCACTATCTCGGGAAGTGCTACAACAGCACGGCTGGATTCTGAATATTCCAAAGTCACAGCTGGTTCCTACGACGCGTCTACTGTTCCTGGGTATGGTTCTGGACACAGAACAGGATAAAAAGGGTTTCTCCCGGAGGAGAAGTCCAAGGAGTTGGCGTCTCTAGACGTTGACCTCCTAATACAAATACAGGTATCGGTGCATCTATGCACGCGAGCCTTGGGAAAGATGGTAGCTTCTTACGAAGAATTTCCATTCGCCAAGTCCCATGCAAGGATCTTCCAGTGGGATCTGTTGGACAAGTGGTCCGGGTCGCATTCTCAGATGCATCGGCGGATAACCCTGTCTCCAAGGGCCAGGGTGTCGCTGTGGTGGTGACTGCACATCTTCTAGGGGGCCGCAGATTCGGCATACAGGACTGGGTCCTGGTGACCACGGATGCCAGCCTTCAAGGCTGGGGGGCAGTCACACAGGGAAGAAACTTCCAAGGCCTATGGAAAAGTCAGGAGACTTCCCTACACATAAATGTTCTGGAACTTTGGGCCATTTACAATGCCCTAAGTCAGGCTAGACCCCTGCTTCAACACCGGCCGGTGCTGATCCAGTCAGACAACATCACGGCGGTCGCTCATGTAAACCGACAGGGCGGCACAAGAAGCAGGATGGCGATGGCAGAAGCCACAAGGATTCTCCGATGGGCGGAAAATCATGTGTTAGCACTGTCAGCAGTGTTCATTCCCGGAGTGGACAACTGAGAACTTTCTCAGCAGACATGACCTCCACCCGAGAGAGTGGGGACTTCATCCAGAAGTCTTCCAAATGATTGTACACCGTGGGGAAAGGCCACAGGTGGACAGGATGGCGTCCCGCCTCAACAAAAAGCTACAAAGATATTGCGCCAGGTCAAGGGACCCTCAGGCGATAGCTGTAGACGCTCTGGTAACACCGTGGGTGTACCAGTCGGTGTATGTGTTCCCTTCTCTGCCTCTCATACCCAGGGTAATGAGAATAATAAGAAGGAGAGGAGTAAGAACTATACTCATTGTTCCGGGTGGCCAAGAAGAGCTTGGTACCCAGAACTCCAAGAAATGATCTCAGAGGACCCATGGCATCTGCCGCTCAGACAGGACCTGCTGCAGCAGGGGGCCTGTCTGTTCCAAGACGTACCGCGGCTGCGTTTGACGGCATGGCGGTTGAACGCCGGATCCTGAAGGAAAAGGGCATTCCGGAGGAAGTTATCCCTACGCTATTTAAAGCTAGGAAAGAAGTGAACGCAAACCATTATCACCGCATATGGCGGAAATATGTTGCGTGCTGTGAGGCCAGTAAGGCCCCAAAGGAGGAATTTCAGCTAGGTCGTTTTCTGCACTTCCTACAAGTCAGAGGTGACTATGGGCCTAAAATTGGGTTCCATTAAGGTCCAGATTTCGGCTCTATCGATTTTCTTCCAAAATAGAACTGGCTTCACTGCCTGAAGTTCAGACTTTTGTTAAGGGAGTGCTGCATAGTCAACCCCCGTTTGTTCCTCCAGTGGCACCGTGGGATCTCAACGTAGTGTTGGATTTCCTGAAGTCGCATTGAGTTGAGCCACTTAAATCCGTGGAGCTACAATACCTCACGTGGAAAGTGGTCATGCTGTGGGCCGTGGCGTCGGCCAGGCGTGTATCAGAATTGGCGGCTTTGTCATACAAATGCCCTTATCTGTATTCTATATGGATAAGGCGGAATTGAGGACTCGTTCCCAATTCCTTCCTAAGGTGGTATCAGTTTTTCATGTGAACCAACCTATTGTGGTGCCTGCGGCTACTTGGGACTTGGAGGATTCCAAGTTTTCTGGACGTAGTCAGGGCCCTGAAAAGTATATGTTTCCAGGACGGCTGGAGTCAGGAAAACTGACTCGCTATTTATCCTGTGTGCACCCAACAAGCTGGGTGCTCCTGCTTCTAAGCAGACTATTGCTCGCTGGATCTGTAGCACGATTCAACTTGCACATTCTGCGGCTGGAATGCCGCACCCTAAACCTGTGAAGGTGGTATCAGTTTTTCATGTGAACCAACCTATTGTGGTGCCTGCGGCTACTTGGGACTTGGAGGATTCCAAGTTTTCTGGACGTAGTCAGGGCCCTGAAAAGTATATGTTTCCAGGACGGCTGGAGTCAGGAAAACTGACTCGCTATTTATCCTGTGTGCACCCAACAAGCTGGGTGCTCCTGCTTCTAAGCAGACTATTGCTCGCTGGATCTGTAGCACGATTCAACTTGCACATTCTGCGGCTGGAATGCCGCACCCTAAATCTGTGAAAGCCCATTCCACGAGGAAAGTGGGCTCTTCTTGGGCGGCTGCCCGAGGGGTCTCGGCTTTACAAATTTGCCGAGCTGTTACTTGGTCGGGTTAAAACACTCTTGCAAGAGTCTACAAGTTTGATACCCTGGCTGAGGAGGGCTAGAGTTTGCTCATTCGGTGCTGCAGAGTCATCCGCACTCTCCCGCCCGTTTGGGAGCTTTGGTATAATCCCCATGGTCCTTACGGAGTCCCAGCATCCACTTAGGACGTTAGAGAAAATAAGATTTTACTCACCGGTAAATCTATTTCTCGTAGTCCGTAGTGGATGCTGGGCGCCCATCCCAAGTGCGGATTGTCTGCAATACTTGTATATAGTTATTGCCTAACTAAAGGGTTATTGTTGAGCCATCTGTTGAGAGGCTCAGTTGTTATCATACTGTTAACTGGGTATAGTATCACGAGTTATACGGTGTGATTGGTGTGGCTGGTATGAGTCTTACCCGGGATTCAAAATCCTTCCTTATTGTGTCAGCTCTTCCGGGCACAGTATCCTAACTGAGGTCTGGAGGAGTGTCTTAGTGGGAGGAGCCAGTGCACACCAGGTAGTCCTAAAGCTTTCTTTAGTTGTGCCCAGTCTCCTGCGGAGCCGCTAATCCCCATGGTCCTTACGGAGTCCCAGCATCCACTACGGACTACGAGAAATAGATTTACCGGTGAGTAAAATCTTATTTTTTGGGCCCAAATCCCGGGATCCCGCCGATCCCGGGATTGGCCTCCCTAGTTGTAAGTTATAGTAGATGGTTCACACTTGGTTTAAAACTACTTTTGAAGTTCTACTGAAGACCACAGGTTGCAGGGGGGAGGAGCTATTGTACTCTAAGTTATACTAGTCTAAGTGCCAGCTCCTGTGGTCCCCTCAAGCAAACCCCATGGTCCAGTGTTCCCCTGATGGACCCAGGGAAAAGGATTTAACGGTAAGTATAAAAATCCAGTTATGTATTTGTGTATGTGTGTTTATTGCTTCAGTGCAAAAATGAAAGTCCCTGTTTTAACTTGTAACATAATGATAAATGTTTTTATGAGGGCGCGTGATGCATCACATACAGTCTACTGTTCATAGAATATTCTATTGTATCCTTACAGTGTATTTTAGTATCAGCGTATTGTGTGTTATTAACATAATAACATAGGAATGATGATTTAATTAGACGCCCGCCTCAGAAACCAAAAATCCCTCTCGCTAAACACACAGCTTTGACTACCCCAAACGTACAGTGTGTAATTATGAAGAAACCGCTGTGTTTATCTTTTGACAGTATCTTATTAAAGTTAATGAAATCAAGACAAAGAAGGGTGTGGACCTCCTGCAGAATCTTATAAAGTATTATCACGCTCAGTGCAAGTGAGTATGTCCTAGAACGGGTCTTGTCTGGGGGGTCCTAGAACAGGTATTGTCTGGGGCATCCTAGAATGGGTATAGTCTAGGGGGGTGTCCTAGAATGGGAACTGTCTTGGGAGGGGGAGGGGGGCGTCCTAGAATGGGTATGGGGGAGGGGGGTTGGTACCAGAATGGGTATTGTCTAGGGGGGTCCCAGAACAGGTACATTCTGGGGGGTCCTAGATCAGGTATTGTCTGGGGTGTCCTAGAACGGGTATATTCTGGGGGGGTCCCAGAACGTGTATTGCCTGGGGGGACTATAGGTCGACATACATTAATTAGTATATTATTTGATACTTTCAGCATTAATTAGAGCAGTGGTTCCCAAACTCGGTCCTCAAGGACCCCCAAAAGTTCCTGTTTTCCAGGTCACCCAGCAGGTGCACAGGTGTATTCCTTACTCACTGACACATTTTAAAAGATCCTCAGGTGCAACTAATTATTTCACTTGTGATTCTATGTGGAGACCTGGAAAACATGAACTGTTGGGGGTTTTTTGAGGACCGAGTTTGGATACTGTTTGTTATTGATACAATAATATAATTATTGATATCATTCTTAGAACATTAGAACATGTTTAGTATGTCAATCAGAGTTTTATGCTGAGCACAAAGGGTTAAATTTAGTAAGATGGGAGTTCTATTTAAGATGGGATGTTGCCCATAGCAACCAATCACATTCTACTTCTCATTTATCTAGCACGTTCTAAAAGATAATACCTGGAATCTGGTTGCTATAGGCAACATCCCATCTGAAATAGAAATCCCATCTTAGTCAATTTACCCCAAAGACTTAGAGTTGTATAATGAATATATATAACACAGGTGTACCTCGTGTGTGCAGTTGCAGGGTCTTCAGTCTGCACTATATAAGTACATCACTAGTCACAGTTCATATACATATCATTTTTGTGGGTTTATATGACACACCTGTGTACTACATATCTGATAAGTTATATGGATATTACAAATCCACAAGAACTTCAGTGACCCGTTAAAAGCACCAGACTCTAAGCCAGCAAGGTGTTTTTTTTTAGTGATACCCTTACTAAGTCACAGTAAGGGAAGTGCATTACTGCCCACAACGCACATTTCCTTATATAATATTGAATTGACAATATTTATTTATGAATAGGTTCTTATATAGCGCAGCATATCCCGTTGAGCTTTACAATTGGAAATAACAATGATAAAACAAAACTGGGTAATAGCAGACAGACATAGAGGTAGGCGGGCCCTGCTCGCAAGCTTATAGTCTATATGGAAGTAGACATTGATACACAAGGATAGGCGCTATCTATTGCATAAATGTCCATCAGATTGCAAAGGTTCTTGGTGGGCTGTATGATATGGTCACACATTGATGTTGGCCAAGGGTCAGGAGGATGGGAGAGTGATGAAAGAGAAAATATGTGAGGATATGTGTAGACTGTACATTGGGGATGTGATTGGATAGGAAAGTTTTTGAAGGTTGAGTGAGCGGTTCCAAAATTTGATAAACTGCCTGAAGAGATGAGTTTTCAGGGAACGCTTGAAGGTTTGGAGAGTCTTATTGTGCGTGGGAGGGCATTCCACAGAGAGGGTGTAGCCCAAAGAAAGTCCTGCAATCGTGACTGGTAGCGAATGAGTGTGGATGAGAGACGCAGATCTTGTGCAGAGCGGAGAGGTCAGGTTGGGAATTATTTTAAGTTAAGCGAGGAGATGTACATAGGTGTAGTTTGATTAAATGGTCTTGTGTGTGCGTAAAAGTATTTTATATTGAATACGGTAGAATACATAAGAACTTGCTGTTTATAGAGATGTTATTTACAGGAATTTATACATAATTACCATTGCTTGTGTATTATATGGCTATTGGGAGGCAGCAGGGATTTCTGATATCATATATATATTTGTTTTTTCTCTTTGTTATGTATGAACCCGTTTGTCGGTGATTTAGTTATGGTTGCTTTCCCTCTCTATTACCCTCTCTCTCTCTCTCTCTCTCTCTCTCTCTCTTTACCCTTCTCTCTTGTACTTTATCTTTCTTGCTCTCTCACCACTGTCTCATGCTCTTTTTCCAGTGATCTACAGTATTGCCCTCTCTCCCCCTTCTCGCAATCTCTCTTGCTTTGTGCTTTCTCTCTCATTTTGTCTCTGTTGCTCTCTCCATCCCTATTTCTCTCAATTTCCGTCTCACTCTCCCTCCCTTTCACTCTCCCTCCCTTCTTTATGTTCTCTCTTTCTTGATCTTACCCTACCTCCCTTTCTCTAGCTCTCCCTCTCAATCCCCTCTGTCTGTCTCTGTCATACACTATAGATATATCAGTAAGATGATGTAAAGGCCGTCTTTATAACTCATAGGCTCCCAGCAAGCTGCAGCAGAACATGTGTAATACGCACCACGTTTAGAGGTCATTGCTATTAATCTAATATATTCATGTTTCCTGTTACATGCAAATTATTTATGGTAATTGTTTTTCCCCAGTTTCTTCCAGGATGGCCTGAAAACAGCGGATAAGCTGAAGCAGTACATAGAGAAACTGGCTGCAGATTTATATAATGTGAGTAGTGTGTGAGTTACAGGCATCGGGAAGTAGAGTGTAAGCTCCACAAGGACAGGGACCGGTGTGTTTTAAATACATTTTAGTGATTATACTGCACTCCGGAATACGTTGCTGATATATAAATTAAAGATAATAACGTATGGAAAGCTGCTGCTGCAGTTAATACAGGTTCTCCGTATTAAGAGGCTGTCCTGAGGAACTGTCTATGGTCAGGACCCTTTGCCGATGTGAGATTCTCAGTATAATGCGTATAGATCAGTGGCCAGGATTTGCGCAACTGGTACTCCAGGGGGATCAGTCAAAGGAAAAGTGTTATTCACACAACTCGTCTATTTAATAAACCATTTTCTAACGATAGCTGTTCGCAAATCCTAGACCTGTTCCCCCGCCATCGTCGTGTAAGCGGTAAGCCTACAGAGATGGCAGCGCCACCCCCTGCCCTGAGAAAATATATTCGTAACATTTACAAATTCTCATTTGGTCAGAAAACTTTGCTATACTAAGTTATACTGGGAGAGGTGGCCTCCGCCTGTTCGGACCGCCCTGTGCGTCAGAAGAGCATCATTGCGTGACTGCGCAGTAACCCCCGCGTGGCCACAAGTGTTAGATTGTTAGATCTGTATTCTGCAGAAGGCAGATGTTACATTCTTTACACGGTTCTGGAGAACTTGCTTATTGCTCCACTGTAATATCTGGGTTTTGACAAAATATTTCTTGCCAAGACCATGCAGCATATAGGTGCAAGCATCTGCATTTTGTTAGTAGAGTAGTAAATACTTAGAAATAATATCTACCTCCAGATATAGGGGGGGGTAATTTTCACCTGATCAATAGGCTGCGTTTTCGCACAGCGGACGATCAGGTCCAAACTGCGCATGCGTATGCAGCGCAATGCGCAGGCGCGTTGCACGGGTACAAAGTGGATCGTCGCTCAGCAATGGGTTTGTGCGACGGATCCGTTCGCACGGGCGATTGCATGGAGTTTGACAGGAAGAAGGCGTTTGTGGGCGGCAACTGACCGTTTTCATGGCGTGTCTGGAAAAACGCAGGCGTGTCCATGCGTTTGCAGGGAGGGTTCCTGACGTCAATTCTGGTCCCGGACAGGCTGATGTGATCGCAGCGGCTGAGTAAGTCCTGGGCTACTCAGAAACTGCACAACATTTGTTTGTACAGCTCTGCTACACATACGATCGCACACTTGCACAGCTAAAATACACTCCACCATTAGGCGGCGACTGTCTGAATTAGCCCCATAGTCCGTAGGGTGTGATATGTGTTCAGATCTAAGGGCCACGCAAATAGACAGGTCTGCATGGGAGGTAGCGTTCCTCTTTATGCTTCTTTTGGTTATCACGTTGACATGAGAAGAAGGAGAAGTGGATCTTGAGTTTACCCTGGGAATCTTGGCAACCGAGGGTGCTTCTGCCCAATGTATGTGACCCTCAAGTGATAATGAAAGTGGCTTTTGTTACATTCAGTATAACTAGTAAATAGACCCACCGTACACTGGGTCACCTCAGTCTGTACCCAAAACACCCCCCCACACACTATGCAAGTGTATTGACTGGTCACCAGCCCCCCCCCCCCACACACACACACACACACACACACACACACACTCGCTATGTCCCAACCACCCCCTTTCTGCCTGCTGCTGCCATACACTTCCTCACCCTCCTGCCCCACGCCCATACTAATCCATACACTCCAGCACAGCAGGTCCCCCTCCTCTTCTGCACCAGGTCTGTCCCAGCTCCTTAGTAGTGGAGCCGTTGGACAGGTGGCACACACCGTAGCTTCCACCGCACATGCATATTGGAGCTATTACATAGATAATGTATATATGTAAGCAAACGGTCAGATATAAAGCAGCGCAGGAGTCATTGCCTGCATCACTTTCTCCTGAGTCTGTACAGCCACTGCAGGTATGTTCCGTCTGTGGTTTTGGGGTTAACTTGTTAGTCCTATAGTTGGTTGTGTCATAGATCCATGATTGTCACACCACATTACACATCTGCCTAGATACTATAGATAAGAGCTGTACCTACCACTGCTCGCCTTGTAAGGCCTGCCGGTTAGGTGGAAGTGGTTTATTACTGTGCAGCGTGTGTGTGCTTGTGTGTTAGGAAGTGTAGACTGTGCGCTCCAGTGTGACGGATGTGACATACATACCTTGCGCGGCGCTGCGTAGGTTGGTGGTACTCTTTCAACAATACAATAAATCACCTTTATTACTGTTCTTTATAAAGGAGAATTCCACCGTCAGATAACTTTACCTTATGGATAATTGTTTAGCTTTGTGCATTACATATACAGTAAGTGGTCTAAACTAATGACAATCTTTCCGAATAGATACAATTCCCATTATTTCTAGAGAGTTATGTCGGCGATTAACGTCACAGTCTGTAAGGACGATGCGCTATCTTGGAAATGTGACACCACACTGTGATTGCCGCACTGTGATTAGAAGAAAATAACGATGACTGAGGATAAACTGACGGTTTATCTAAGTCTAAGTCCCCGTCTAAGTCTAAGTCCCCGTTTCCCGACAGCATGTCACCTATTCCGCCTCCCCCGATGGCTCTTACTTGTTCTGTTCTCCATTCCTCCGGGAATTGGCGCTCTGTAATCCTCATTACAGTCAATATCCCTGATGGGCGTTTAGAATCCTCGCCAGACTAAAGATACATTGTTTATCAGATAATTGTTTCCGTCTGATTATATAGACAGTGGGGGTCATTCTGACCCGATCGCACGCTGCAGTTTATCGCAGCGGTGCGATCGGGTCAGATCTGCGCCGCCTCTCCCTGATTGACAGGCAGAGGCGGGGGGGGGGGGGGGGGGCGTGGTCCAGCCAATGCAGGTGTGGCCGGACCGAACGGGGGGCGCGCCACAGCCGCTGCGGGCCGGGGAGCGATAAGTAGCTCCCGGCCAGCACGCTAAAGCTGCGCTGGTCGGGAGCTACTCTTGATGTTCAAAGGCATCGCCGCTGTACGATGCTTTTGCACTTCTGTGGGGGCGACACTGACAAGGGGGCGGGATAGCCCTGTGTTCCGGGGCGTCCCCCCGCATGTCAGTGTGAATGATCGTAGCTGTGCTAAATTTAGCACAGCTACGATCATCTCGGAATGACCCTCAGTATACAGTAGTTTGCATATCCCTAAGTGTTTGCTACAGGCCAACAGATCTGCATTCATAACCTACCTTTATGTAGCCTGTTGGGCAATAGTATTATACGTGTTCATATATAACTTACTTATACAGTAAGTTAAAAAAATAAAATAAAATTAATATAAGACTCGGAAAGTGACATTTAACCTATTTCAGAGCGTAAGCTTCATGTAGGAAATCACCTGTTGACTGTTGTCTCGCTGCTTCCAAATATAGAATGAGGAACTTATGTAATCGGTATGAGCTAATTGGTCTGTTTGTAATTAAAAGCAGTTTAAACTGTACTCATTGCCTATGTTGCCTCATGACCGTGCAGTAATACACAGGTGATTTTGGACAAACTTACGTCTCAGTGATGTCATTGATTCCTAGTGACCTGATTGGCTGCATGCTCTGGAATATTGGGGCAGATGTATTAAGCCTGGAGAAGCGATAGAGCAGTGATAAGTGCAAGATGATAATGCACCAGCCAATCAGCTCATAATTGTCAATTTACATATTGGAGCTGATTGGCTGGTGCGTTATCACCTTGCACTTATCACTGGTTTATCACTTCTCCAGGCTTAATACATTTGCCCCGTTATTCATCGACAGGTGCAATTGAGACTTTCGTCCCACTGCCTTAGGACCCAACCAATAAACATATCGGTGAACGTGACAAAGTTTTACAGCTCACTTTTATTGTGACGCCAAGTAGCTTGAAGGCCTGTACTAATTCTACATATAATGTTTATAATGTGCCGCAGATAAAACAGACGCAAGATGAAGAAAAGAAGCAACTTACAGCCCTGCGGGACCTCATCAAGTCTTCTTTACAGTTGGATCAGAAAGAGGTAGGTGCATTTAAGGGGCTGCCAGTGCATGCTGAGACTTGTGGTTCCACGGCACCTGCAAAGCAATATCTCTATCCCCATGGAGAACGGTTGTTCTGTTTCTGTGCTGTCATCTAATCTCATTGTTCTTCTCTGGGTGAATCACTTCCTGTAACATACAAAGACAATGGCTGTAATAGGTGTCGGAGATAATTGCCTTTCATCGTGGCTGAAACAATCTGATTTATAGGGGACTTTTCCAGCAATGGCTGCTGTGCAATATAGAACAATCTACATTACATTATTTGTCAGTGATCATGTTTGATAGCTAATTAAACCAAACAAATGTAATGATGATAATTCTGCGGTCGGAGCTACCAGTTTATGGGAGTCAGGCTCATTATCAGACACCAATCCTGTGGTTTAGCGGTCAGGATTGGCCAAGTCTGATTAGCCAAATTGTCGTCCGTTTATCACTTGGAAACACCTTATCGTAGGAATATCTGAGTGGTCTGAGGGATGTGGGGTAACATGGATTGGGGCCATCATTCACGCACTCCTGACCGGCTGATCTTGAATACTTGGAAACACCTTATCATAGGAATATCTGAGGGATGTGGGGTAACATGGATTGGGGCCAACATTCGCGCACTCCTGACCAGCTGATTTTGAATATCCCTAATTACAATGGGCTATAACCGCCCGCAGTTCCTGCAAGCCTTCTGACGCCTTTTTGTGACCCACAGAACAGTTTGATCGGTATCCGTTATCGTTTGTATAAGAAATAATTGTATGTGATCAGTCTACATTGAAATGTTATCCTCACCAGGGTGTACCTACCCAGCACACCCCACCTCCATGGTGAAGATTGCAGAATACATTGGTGCCTAACTGGGAAATTAATTATGTATTCTGAGTAAATCCCACATTTTTAAATTATATTTAAAAAAATAAAAGTGAAAATCAAGGCCAAGATTTATCAAGCCTCGGAGAGTGATAAATTTCACGGTGATAAAGTACCAGCCAATTAGCTCCTAACTGTCATTTTTCAAACACAGCCTGTAACATAGCAGTTAGGAGCTGATTGTCTGTTACTTGGGGGGGGGGGCATTTAATAAAACAGAATTATCTCATAAAAGCTAGAAAATGTGATATTTATGTTCTCTGGAGATAAATATCCAGTGGCAGTTGTAGCGCAGTCCACAATTCAAACAGGGGAGACACATCAACTGCCACCCCAAACACTGCCAGATATTGCTGTTTGGGACTCACTGGCAGTTGGTGTGTCTCCCTTGTTTGAATTTTGGACTTGGCTGCATTGCCACTGGATATTTATCTCCAGAGAACATAAATATCACATTTTCCAGCTTTTACGAGATAATTATGTTTTATTAAATAACCCCCTTTATCATTGTGCAATTTATCTCTCTCCAAGGCTTGATAAATCTGGGCCCACATTTGATGGAAAATCTCTCATGCTTAGTTGCAGCAACATCTTTCACCTTCTCGTGTGTATTCTCGTATCGCTGATTTACAGAATGACTTTATCGTCACTTCGGTGCTTTCCTAGCCCTTGTTAGAGGAAGTTCTGTTAGATAAAGTTTACCTGACACCTAATCACATTGCAGGCAGCCATTCTGTGATTTGTACTAATACTTCAGGGAAGCAGTTTATTTATTTATTTATTTATTAGCAGTTTCTTATATAGCGCAGCATATTCCGTTGCGCTTTACAATTAGAACAACAGTTATAGAACAAAACAGGGCAAAGACAGACATAGCGGTAGGAAGGCCCTGCTCGCAAGCTTACAATCTAGAGGGAAATAGGTATTGATACACAAGGATAGATGCAACCTGTTACGTAATGTTTCCCCAGATTGCTAGCTTCTTAGTGGGTTGTATGATATGATCACCCAGCAGTTTGCTAGGTACATCATCGAGGCACATTATACCTCATACCTCAGTGCTGTCACTAATTCCTAGTGAGTTTCAGTGCTGGATATTGCTTCAAGCACAAAGTGGCTCTGATGTACCGCCCTCTTTTCCCTCTTTCTGACATTCCCGCTGACAGTGCTCCTCCACTCCACTCCTTATTGTCTCCAGCCCCCGGACTGCCAGTCCTACTTCATTCCATCGTCTCCCCTTGCTGAGCCCATTGATTGTATCTGCTTGCAGCCTACACATTCACAATGTTATGTCAGTCTGCTCCCGGATCCCCGCGGATAAGTGTTGCCGTGTCTTCACATTGACTAAACTATCATCCTGTTTTCATTCTGACATAATTACATAGATGAATGCAATTACTGCCGGCATCATCTGAATAAAAACACTTCATTCAGGAGGAGTTTTTTGCCTTGCAGATCTCTGCTTTTTCCCCTCTTCCTCACACACAAAGGTTTAATGCACAACAAGGAAATGCTTATTGTCATCTAGTATTGCGTACTGCAGGTGTGAGCTCCCGTGCAACAGCGGTCCCCGTGGGATTCAATAGGGCTGTGCAGGGCACACATGCATCAAGCTCTGCCAATAGAAGCCTTTGGGTTTCTTTTATTGCAAAGGGTCCGAAAGACCCCTCTACGTTCCTTGCAGCCTGCACAGGCCGGATCATAAACCGTGAACCTCATACACCGCTGGGACAGCTCTAAGGGGCAGATGTATTAAGCCTGGAGAAGTGATAAGTGGAGGGTAATAACGCACCAGCCAGTCGGCTCCTAACTGTAAATTTACATATTGGAGCTGATTGGCTGGTACGTCAACTTCTTGCACGTATCACCGCTTTATCATCTGCCCTATATTGGAAGGGTTGCCCTGGTGGGCAAGTAATCCTGCATACTGGCTATCAAAACTGCCAGTATGGAAGAAACCCGTGGGGGTAGATGTTCGTAATTTATTTGTGAAATTTGGTACATCTCCCCCATAGTAAGAATATCAGTGACAATTTGCCATCAGCTCTCAACAAACACAGATAATCACACAAGACACAATGTAGAACATGGTGTACATCGTTAGCGCCCCCCTGCTGGCAGCGTGTGGTACCGCAGAGATGTGTAGATGGCACAACCTATCATAGAGTAGCATGACGGAACAGAAATAACTGTACGGGTTATTACAGGTTATCTTATAGTGTCAGCGAGCAGGGATATTAATGAGCAACATATGGCCCCCCGGCACACTACTTAGTAGCCATTCGGGAGTGTACCTGTGGTGTTACAGAGAAAGGGTTCAGTAGTGCAGGATTGTAGGGGTGTCATGAGTGATATTTGGTGCAGGGGAGATTACAGGGCAGCATATGGGATCCCAGTATAGTATCTGGTATAGGATAATATTTTGCAGCATTTATAGTATTTTCCAAGTGCTCATATGGTGTCGCAGACTAGAAATCATCATTAAAGCCTTGTACAGGGCATTATCATGATGTGGTACCACAGCGGTATATGTTGGCACAGGTTATTACAGGGCACTACATAGGGCATCATTGGCTTTGGGGTCTATTTACTAAGCCTTGGATGTAGATAAAGTGGACGGAGATAACGTACCAAGCAATCAGCTCTTAACTGTCCGTTTTCAAACCAAGCCTATGACATGGCAGTTAGGAGCTGATTGGCTGGTGTGTTATCGCCGTCCACTTTATCTCCATCCAATTAAAAAAAATAGACCCCCAAGTCTTCCCTGCATCATAACTTGGTGACTCCAGGTGCAGAGTCGCTGCGGTCTCCATAGTAACTGCACTTCCCCATCACCTGTACAATCACTGACTTACTGGGGGAGATTCAAATGTTTGAAAAGTCAGTTGGGAGTCTGTTTTTTCCTATCTAATAGACAGGGAAACACAGACACCCAACCGACTTTTCAAACATTTGAATCTCCCCCACTATGTCGGCATACAGACCTCACACGCACGCCCTGTGATCCCCTGTCACTGGCTCTTTAATGACTCTCCACAGTCCAGCATCTTCTCAGTGCTGCACTCTCCTGATCCCTGCTTCTATTTATATTTTATGTTCTCTGGCTTCAGTGTATACTGTATGTCATCTAATCCACCTTACATGTATAATTTATGGCTGCCGTTACTCACTATGCATTATAAGTATGATTCACAGGTAACCCCTGAAGACACCTCCAGCCATATCCACATCACATACAGTCATTACTAGTCCGAGCTGGCTCCTGTCATCAGGGTATTGCTAATACAGTCATCTCAGAGCCCGGCAAGCACAGGTTGGGAAAGGAAATCCTGTTTTTGTCCTGCTTACTGCTCCGGTTATCTCAGGCCTGTCAGTGCTGTTACCTCCCTGTGGCGGAGTTTCCAGTGATGTACCATGCTGGTAGCCAGCGTCATTAAACGCCTTCCTGGCGACCAGTGTTGTGCCACCCTGGCTGCTCAGTCTGTGTGCCAGACAGAACATTCATGCTGTGCCGGCATTGCAGATCAGGCATTAGTATTCTGCGGCAGCCTGCAAGTAATGCGCTGAGCGTTAGGCGGGGGGGGAGGGGCTCGCGGATGAGCGCGAGAGGCTCCAGTATGTTACTATATGGAATAAGACTATTGACTTGAATTACATTAAGGAGTCTGGTTGCGGAACAGGGCAGTGTGTGAGAGAGCACGTCTTAAGTGGCAGGTGATCAGGATAGCACAGTAACACTTAGATTATAAATGCATATTACCTCTGTATTTTATTTTTCAATGTAAGTTTCTTTATGTCACATGCTATAGCTAGAAAGAAAAATATTGAGAGTGTAGATGTGTATTTGGTAAGATATGACAAGGATTGAAAACTATGAGGAACACTTGGTGAGTCCCGCACTAAGCCGATATGCACGCAGTTAGCCTATGCTTTAAGTACTGCGCATGCGTCCTGAATGTTACTGCACCGAGACGCAGAGTGAATTTAGACGCAGGTAGTTGGCGCTGCGGGTGTGCGTCTCAGCTTAGAAGACATCGGCTGTGACAGCAAAAGAAGTGGCAGGGTGTGACTCATAGTCAGGCACATTATTATTATTATTCATTACATGGCACCCTACAAACTGCAATACTTCAAAATAATCAAAAAACCTCTCAGTCTGTAAATCACAGTATAGAAAATCAATATCTTATCCTCACAAGCCTTTGTGCTGGGGCAAACCCCTGGCTGACTCTGGGGGACGAGACCCCTGGCTGACTCTGGGGGACGAGACCCCTGGCTGACTCTGGGGGACGAGACCCCTGGCTGACTCTGGGGGACGAGACCCCTGGCTGACTCTGGGGGACGAGACCCCTGGCTGACTCTGGGGGACGAGACCCCTGGCTGACTCTGGGGGACGAGACCCCTGGCTGACTCTGGGGGACGAGACCCCTGGTTGACTCTGGGGGACGAGACCCCTGGTTGACTCTGGGGGACGAGACCCCTGGCTGACTCTGGGGGACGAGACCCCTGGCTGACTCTGGGGGACGAGACCCCTGCCTGACTCTGGGGGACGAGACCCCTGCCTGACTCTGGGGGGACGAGACCCCTGCCTGACTCTGGGGGGACGAGACCCCTGCCTGACTCTGGGGGGTTGGAAACCTGCCTGACTCTGGGGGGTTGGAAACCTGCCTGACTCTGGGGGACGGACCCCTGCCTGACTCTGGGGCGTTGGAACCTTGCCTGACTCTGGGGGGTTGGACCCTTGCCTGACTCTGGGGGGTTGGAACCCTGCCTGATCCTGGGGGGGTTGGATCCCTGCCTGATCCTGGGGGGTTGGATCCCTGCCTGATCCTGGGGGGGACGGGGAGAATCCTGCCTGACACTGAGGGCCGGATCCTTGCATGACCCTGTGCTGACATCCTGCTTAATAAACCCAGGGTTTTGGTCCCAGGAGAAGGACACCTACCAAGAAAATGTATTTACTTAGGTTTAAACCCCCTTGTTGGCTTGGTTTACGATGTGATTATAACCTATTCAGGTTTTTATTTTATTCTATGTCACCTTGTCTCCAGTATGCCCCGGTGATCAGTAATACATAACTAGATCGTATATGAAATCCAGGTCACGTGAATGGATGTGCAGTAAGTAAGAATGAATAGAACCTGCCCGGTGTCTGTTCTCCTGCAGTTCCTACACTAAAGGAATGATTTGATGCCGCGCCGTCTTGTTTCATTGTGGATAAACATCCGAGGGAGCCGCCGGCCCACTTTACATAATATGTACCATTCTCTAATGCACTCATGCTGAGAAAAACGGTGCAATATTACTCCAAAATAACAGCGTTCTACAAGAAGGGAACGCGGGTTGGTAAAGGCGCTGCATTGTGTGAGACAATTGTGCCTGATTTCTGCTAGAAGCAATCCGTCTGTGTAGCAACTCCTGTAATAACTACTGGCATATTCATCCCCTCCTTGTTTTGTGGTGTTCTGTATTTTTAACACTTTATGGTTGCTGCAGATGATTTTACAGGACAGTTAATCATTTGATTTAAAAACACCTGTCATCTGCAGCCTATAATGCAATAATCTAATACAGACATGTCTTCACTTTTGACGTATTAATTTATCAATGAGTTTTAGCTATTTAAAACTTGTTGCGTATGATAAATGGTGCCCCAGCCATTCAGTTGCCAACTGCCATTTTTCAAACACAGGACAGGAGCTGATTGGCTGGAGCACATTCATCATACGCAACAAGTTTTAAGTAGCTAAAACTCGTTGATAAATTGGCCTCATAATATGTGCTGCTCTATGTGACAAAACACTGGTGGAATTGATGCCACAATAACTATATGCACCATTTCATATGGCACAATGTTCAGTTTTGTAACCCGTAAGGTGGGTACACTCTAAGGGGTCTATTCATGAAGCAGTGAAAAGTGTGGAGAAGTGAGCCTGTGGAGAAGTTACCCATGGCAACCAATCAGCATTGACGTAACATTTATAATTTGCATACTATACATTTTTACGGAGCAGCTGATTGGTTGCCATGGGCAACTTCGCCACAGGCAAACTTCTCCACACTTTTCACTGCTTCATGAATAGACCCCTAGGTGACGTGCTCTATGAGCTACGTCGCCTAGTGTTTGCTCCTCCCGGGCTGGGCGGTCGGCGGCAGCGCATACACACTGAGCGATATGACGACCATATCGCTCAGTGACGTCATGCCGGGCCGTGCAGGCAGCTATTGGAGGACAGTCCAAATTGAGCTGCATGCACGGCCGACAGCGAGGGTCAATAACGACCCGTGGGGTCGCGCGTCGCTCGTCAGTGGCGGAATACACACTTGCCGAGAAAGTATACAACCTCGCTCAGGAAGGGTGAAAATGAGCACCATCTTTTACTTTCTCTGTATGCACCTTTAGACTTAATGAAACCTGTATGTGTGCTGTTGCTATTGCACCTTTTGCCATCTTCCATGCACTGCACACAATGGAGGCAGGCAGCCATTTTGGGGTGGACAATAGTCATTACCCAATGACATCACTGAGGCACAAAGTGTTTCATGTCCAAGTGATGTTGCTTGATTTAGTGACCCAATAAGTAGAGGGTAGAACGAAAAGAAAATGATTAAGGAATATGCAATATGATGAAAGTGCCCATAGCGCGGATGTGTAACCTGTGGCAACCGCTCAGCTTTGTGCTGTGATTAGAATCATTTTAAATCAACGTGTGTTTGGTTTCTGCTATGTCACCATGTTGATCTTCAGTTTAGCCCTGCAGAGACATTTAACATTAAATAGCTGCCAGTTTTATATTACGTGATATTGCCTGGGTGCAGCGCCATCTTGTGGCCACTTGATGCTCTTTCACCTTTAGCGTGTTATGCAGAAATTACAGCGACGCAGCAGGGCTTTACTGTTTGCTCTAAACCCTAAAAAGAAGCACAAATGGACAAACATTACATTCAAAGCAGACAGTGCATAGGGCTCTGCTTAAAGAGCTTACATTCTAAAGAGAGAACTATAAGAGCCACCTAAACAGGTCAAGTTACTAAGACAACAAAAAATGTAATGAGCAGATTGAATTATCCGCAAAGTTCCATAAGATTTCTACGCTGGTTATGGGGGTAGGAGAGCCTTGCACGTAGACACTGCTCCATTTCATTGGCTGAAGTTGCAGCGTCCTTCTCCCTTTAAGCCCTGCACACTTGCTGAGAATTCTCATCCCTGCTGTGGGTAGAACATGACCCCCTGAGTGAGAGAGGGTGGGTAGAGGGTTTGTACAGGGAACCCTGTGGCTGTTATGTTGGTGTGTGTGGCATTGGTGGGCTGTGATGCTGGAAATCACTGCTGTGGACATAGGATTATAGAGGCACGAGGCACTTTGTTCTAACTAGTAGTCTAATACCCCTAACACATCGCCAATGCCGGATCCCACCCGGGAATTGGAAACGGGTCCTTCCCGGGTGGGATCCGGCATTGGCCGCTGCTGCTGGCTTCCCCGACCCGGCAATATGCCGGGCGGGTTGCTATAGCAGTGGGGGGGGGGGGGGGGGGGGGCGGAGCCGAGCCGGCAGCGGAGGTAATTGACCCGGGAGCCCGTTTACGCTGCCATTGACCCGGTATTCAACACGGGTGTAACACTGCTTTATTCCCGGGTTGAATTGCCGGGTCAGGCGACCCGGGATTTCGGCTATGCCCCTTTCACACCACGTGTCGACCTGGCAATATGCTGGGTCGATACCGTGTTATTTGTGCAGTGTGAAAGGGGTATAATAGAACTTTCATGAGATTGCAGCCTAGAAATTAGTGACGTCACCAATGTATTTTATAGAGTGAATTTATTTATCTCCTTCATATAGCTTCAGTCCACAACATGGCTGTCTCCACTACGTCCGGACACTGTAAACCAGGGCTGGCCAAAACCGGCCCTCGGGATCTACCAACAGTTCGTGTTTTCCAGTCCTCCTGGAGATCTGTAGAATGGTCAGTTAGGAATGAATGCAGCACATCTTAATTAGTAATGACTACACCTGTGCACCAGCTAGGTGGTCTGGAACATGTGAACTGTTGGTAGATCTCAAGCACTGGTTTGGCCAGCCCTGCTGTAAACGCTCAGTTGTTGCATAAATGTATTTGTTATCCGATCCATAAACTTTTTCTTTTAATCAGCTGTTCTGTAATAAGGAGCATACATTGTCTAAAGCATTGTTTCATTAAAAAAAAAAAAGACAATATAAAATTCTTGCAGTGACTTTTTTTTCTGTCATTCACACATTTGTTGGTGATCCCAAGTTTTTTTTAAAGCAACTTTTGGTCACCAGTGAAATGGAGCATTTTCCTCTATTCTTGCCGTCTTATGCGGATTTTACGCTTTCCTCTGTTGCCGAGCGACACATCGGTTACAGCTCCTGAGTGGCAGGAGACTGCGATGGCTTGTTGTACGGTTACCATATATTGTGGTACACGATAAGGTTTTCCTAAGTTCAGCTGAACAAGAAACATAGAACAGTGCAATGACAAGTACACTAATTACTGAAGAGATGGGTAAAAAGAAATTTAGTTTGTCATCTGTAATAATTGTTTAATTGGTGTTTTGCTTTTTTTGTCTCCCCTGTCTTTCATTTGCCTTCCCTGATCGAAGTCTAGGAGAGTAAGTTTGTCTTTTTCCTGCTTTGCCGATTTAGTCATCAGCCGATCTCTCCGTGTCCCCCTCTGTTTGTCGCACATCCTTCCCGCGTGTCGCGTCAGAAGCGCAAATGTGACTTCACCGCAGCTTGAGGCCTATTTCATGTCTTGTTCACAAACGCAGTGCTAAGAGCTTTACTATTGGCTAGTAACAACTGAAAATCATTATCGAACACAGCAGTCTCTTATGACAAGAAAAAAAAAAAAAATTCCCATAGCACGTTACAATGGACCAGCAATAGAAACATACATCCTACATAATAATAGAAATGCAGAGATCTCTGTGGACCAGCAATAGAAACATACATCCTACGTAATAATAGAAATGCAGATCTCTGTGGACCAGCAATAGAGACATACATCCTACGTAATAATAGAAATGCAGAGATCTCTGTGGACCAGCAATAGAAACATACATCCTACATAATAATAGAAATGCAGAGATCTCTGTGGACCAGCAATAGAAGCATACATCCTACATAATAATAGAAATGCAGAGATCTCTGTGGACCAGCAATAGAGACATACATCCTACGTAATAATAGAAATGCAGAGATCTCTGTGGACCAGCAATAGAAACATACATCCTACATAATAATAGAAATGCAGAGATCTCTGTGGACCCACAATAGAGACATACATCCTACGTAATAATAGAAATGCAGAGATCTCTGTGGACCAGCAATAGAGACATACATCCTACATAATAATAGAAATGCAGAGATCTCTGTGGACCAGCAATAGAAACATACATCCTACATAATAATAGAAATGCAGAGATCTCTGTGGACCCACAATAGAGACATACATCCTACGTAATAATAGAAATGCAGAGATCTCTGTGGACCAGCAATAGAGACATACATCCTACATAATAATAGAAATGCAGAGATCTCTGTGGACCAGCAATAGAAACATACATCCTACATAATAATAGAAATGCAGAGATCTCTGTGGACCAGCAATAGAGACATACATCCTACATAATAATAGAAATGCAGAGATCTCTGTGGACCAGCAATAGAGACATACATCCTACGTAATAATAGAAATGCAGAGATCTCTGTGGACCAGCAATAGAGACATACATCCTACGTAATAATAGAAATGCAGAGATCTCTGTGAACCAGCAATAGAGACATACATCCTACATAATAATAGAAATGCAGCGATCTCTGTGGACCAGCAATAGAGACATACATCCTACGTAATAATAGAAATGCAGAGATCTCTGTGGACCAGCAATAGAGACATACATCCTACATAATAATAGAAATGCAGAGATCTATGTGGACCAGCAATAGAAGCATACATCCTACATAATAATAGAAATGCAGAGATCTCTGTGGACCAGCAATAGAAACATACATCCTACGTAATAATAGAAATGCAGAGATCTCTGTGGACCAGCAATAGAAATATACATCCTACATAATAATAGAAATGCAGAGATCTCTGTGGACCAGCAATAGAGACATACATCCTACATAATAATAGAAATGCAGAGATCTATGTGGACCAGCAATAGAAATATACATCCTACATAATAATAGAAATGCAGAGATCTCTGTGGACCAGCAATAGAAACATACATCCTACATAATAATAGAAATGCAGAGATCTCTGTGGACCAGCAATAGAAACATACATCCTACGTAATAATAGAAATGCAGAGATCTCTGTGGACCAGCAATAGAAACATACATCCTACATAATAATAGAAATGCAGAGATCTCTGTGGACCAGCAATAGAGACATACATCCTACATAATAATAGAAATGCAGAGATCTCTGTGGACCAGCAATAGAAACATACATCCTACATAATAATAGAAATGCAGAGATCTCTGTGGACCCACAATAGAGACATACATCCTACGTAATAATAGAAATGCAGAGATCTCTGTGGACCAGCAATAGAGACATACATCCTACATAATAATAGAAATGCAGAGATCTCTGTGGACCAGCAATAGAAACATACATCCTACATAATAATAGAAATGCAGAGATCTCTGTGGACCCACAATAGAGACATACATCCTACGTAATAATAGAAATGCAGAGATCTCTGTGGACCAGCAATAGAGACATACATCCTACATAATAATAGAAATGCAGAGATCTCTGTGGACCAGCAATAGAAACATACATCCTACATAATAATAGAAATGCAGAGATCTCTGTGGACCAGCAATAGAGACATACATCCTACATAATAATAGAAATGCAGAGATCTCTGTGGACCAGCAATAGAGACATACATCCTACGTAATAATAGAAATGCAGAGATCTCTGTGGACCAGCAATAGAGACATACATCCTACGTAATAATAGAAATGCAGAGATCTCTGTGGACCAGCAATAGAGACATACATCCTACATAATAATAGAAATGCAGCGATCTCTGTGGACCAGCAATAGAGACATACATCCTACGTAATAATAGAAATGCAGAGATCTCTGTGGACCAGCAATAGAGACATACATCCTACATAATAATAGAAATGCAGAGATCTATGTGGACCAGCAATAGAAGCATACATCCTACATAATAATAGAAATGCAGAGATCTCTGTGGACCAGCAATAGAGACATACATCCTACGTAATAATAGAAATGCAGAGATCTCTGTGGACCAGCAATAGAGACATACATCCTACGTAATAATAGAAATGCAGAGATCTCTGTGGACCAGCAATAGAAACATACATCCTACATAATAATAGAAATGCAGAGATCTCTGTGGACCAGCAGTAGAAACATACATCCTACGTAATAATAGAAATGCGGAGATCTCTGTGGACCATCAATAGAAACATACATCCTACATAATAATAGAAATGCAGAGATCTCTGTGGACCAGCAATAGAAACATACATCCTACATAATAATAGAAATGCAGAGATCTCTGTGGACCAGCAATAGAGACATACATCCTACGTAATAATAGAAATGCAGATCTCTGTGGACCAGCAATAGAGACATACATCCTACGTAATAATAGAAATGCAGAGATTTCTGTGGACCAGCAATAGAAACATACATCCTACATAATAATAGAAATGCAGAGATCTCTGTGGACCAGCAATAGAAACATACATCCTACATAATAATAAAAATGCAGAGATCTCTGTGGACCAGCAATAGAGACATACATCCTACGTAATAATAGAAATGCAGATCTCTGTGGACCAGCAATAGAGACATACATCCTACGTAATAATAGAAATGCAGAGATCTCTGTGGACCAGCAATAGAAACATACATCCTACATAATAATAGAAATGCAGAGATCTCTGTGGACCAGCAATAGAAACATAAATCCTACGTAATAATAGAAATGCAGAGATCTCTGTGGACCAGCAATAGAGACATACATCCTACGTAATAATAGAAATGCAGAGATCTCTGTGGACCCACAATAGAGACATACATCCTACGTAATAATAGAAATGCAGAGATCTCTGTGGACCAGCAATAGACATACATCCTACGTAATAATAGAAATGCAGAGATCTCTGTGGACCATCAATAGAGACATACATCCTACGTAATAATAGAAATGCAGAGATCTCTGTGGACCAGCAATAGAAACATACATCCTACATAATAATAGAAATGCAGAGATCTCTGTGGACCAGCAATAGAGACATACATCCTACGTAATAATAGAAATGCAGAGATCTCTGTGGACCAGCAATAGAAACATACATCCTACGTAATAATAGAAATGCAGAGATCTCTGTTACATACATTTGCAAACATATGGTAAGCCACCAGCCACGCCAAGGGGTGTCTGCTTTGGTGGTTCTACACTATATATATGATAATAGCACCACTTTGGGTCATATATTTATATATGTCTAAATTGAGAGCCAACTCACCTGGAGGCAACCAAGGATCCTCCAGTATAGGACACAAGGATCAACTTACCTTACAGCCACTGACCCCATACAGGCCTCTCTCAGAATGGTGGTTGCTAAATCAATGTAAACGTCACAGGTGCATGTAAGGGCGGTGTTAGTATCTATGATTAAACATGGGCAAAAATAGATTGTAGTGTGCATTTCTGTACAAGGTTATACGTGCAGGTTGGCAAAGGTGGCGCTAGAAATAGTAAAGAGAGGTGTACTCTATATCATGTAGCAGAATATTACATTTAACTAACTATATTACCACCCCAACTTACAACACAAACCTTCCAATGAGTCCGCTAGGAACATCTATTCATTCCATCCGAATATTCCACTGTTTGCGGTGTCATTTCTTAGTCTGTGTGAGCTGTTATTCCAGTTTATGACCACAGCTTGATTTGTTTTCCCCCGTAGGATTCGCAGAGCAAGCAAGGCGGGTACAGCATGCACCAGCTTCAGGGTAACAAGGAGTACGGAAGCGAGAAGAAAGGGTACCTGCTGAAGAAGAGCGATGGGTAAGTGTCTAATTGCGTTTAGGCACAACAGGCATGATAGGTAATGCAGTCATGCACGATCGTCAAAGTTATCACCACACAAAAATAACATTGAATTCCCCCCATAGTATGTAGACCAGCAGAGATGGGTTGTTTTTTTATAGCATCGTGAAATATTGCCACAAAATACTAGCTCTTCTGATTCTTTCATTATCTTTAATCACTTAGTACAGGAAAATGTGCCCTAATTATGAATCGACCAGTTCTCCCGAGTATATGGGCGGGATTCAATTCTTTTCTCCCCTTTCCACACTCGTTCTGTTTCTGCCCTCAGGGATGTTATATCATTATTTCAGCTCGCTACGTCCGGAGTAGCAAGGCACCCAAGCCTTTACACAGCTAAACCTGATTACTATGGGCGCAATATGCGCGATAACGGAGATCATTTTAGAAAGGAAATTGGGCGTGATATATCATTTGATTCTCACCCAATGTGTGTTGGTGTAAAGCTTGTATAATTTTTGGTTTTCTTTTTAAACCTGTATTTTATTACACTTTTTTGTTTTTGATCCGAGAACCTGTCTCAGGCTTTCCATGTTGCAAGCGGTGATAGTCGAGTGAGTGGGATCTACAGTAACAGCGCATCTTGGCCTAAATGTATTACGCCTTAACGAGATAAAGTGGAGACGGATAAAGAGAGATAAAGTACCAGCCAATCAGCTCCTAACTGTCATTTTTTAAACACAGCCTGTGACATGGCAGTTAGGATCTGATTGGCTGGTACTTTATCACCCTTTATCCGTCTCCACTTTGGGGGTCATTCTGACCCGATCGCTCGCTGCAGTTTCTCGCAGCGGTGAGATCGGGTCAGAACTGCGCAGGCGCATGCCAGACGGCCGCCCACTATGATCTGAAAGGACGCAGTGCTGCCAAAACAGGGCATTTGTGTGTAGGGCCCTGCAAATACCGAAAAGGGCGGATGACAGGTCCCCATCCAATTTTTTACAATTTGGCACAAGGATGTAGTGTTCGTCTCTGATTATACCATTAGTGTAAAGTTTTTGGAATTAGAAATCTAAATAGAAAGTAGTGTGTAAAACAACTACAAATAGTTTTACCTGTTGGCCGTCTGAAGAATTCCACACCCTTAAAATGAGGTTACTAAGGGGGAGATTCAAATGTTTGAAAAGTCGGTTGGGTGTCTGTTTTTTCCTGTCTATTAGATAGGAAAAAACAAACACCCAACTGACTTTTCAAACATTTGAATCTCCCCCTAAGAGTCCGTATTTATATGATTGGCTTAATAAGTTCCTGTATACAAATGACAGCGGCCGGCCTTCTCGTTTCAGGCTGAGGAAAGTATGGCAAAGGAGAAAGTGTACAGTGAAAAACGGAATCCTTACAATATCCCACGCGACAGTAAGTGACTACCTTACATGTAAAACAATCTGATCATCCCCTACTTGAGTGGTAACTGAGAACCGCAGGGTGACAGTCTGTGTCTTACATCTGCAACCTGTTATATTGATTACTATGCCTCCATAGAGAGAAATCTAAGCAGACAGTGCCCCCCCCCCCCCAGTGGCCAGGTTATAATGATAGTGGCCGAATGCTTGCTTGGGTTTACAAAATAGCTTTTGAATTACAGTATATCTCAATGAAAGACATTTAATAAGGGAGTAAAAATTGTTTTTATCTGAGAGTTTTATTATTGTAACTATCAGGTACCTAATGTTGTCATTCTGCTGCACAATGATCACCGTACCACACTGGAGGTGCAAGCCGGCTCCATGTAGGAGCGCTTGCAGTTTTGCTTATGGCTCCCGGAAAGAGTTGGATCCCAGGTCTTAAGCACACTGGGCGTTGGTGAACGATATCGCTTAGAAATGAGCAATATATCGTTCATATCGTATAGTGTGTAGGCACCACGTCCCCGCGGTCGTTCATCGTTGGTTTCCCGCCGTTTTGCAATGCAAAACAATTTGAACAATAACGATCATCATTCAGATCGTTCATGGTCCAATTTGCTGCCATCATTTTAAGACCCATACACACTGGCCGATAAAATGAGCGGCGTCGCTCATTTTCCCCCTTCCTGAGTGACGTTGCTCATTTTCTCGGCCAGTGTGTATGCCGCAAGCGTCGATCGATGTGCGGCCCCGTGGGTCGGCAGCAATAGTCGCTGTCGGCAGTGCATGCATGCATGCACGGCCGCCTGGCCCGGGACGGGAATCACTAGACAACAACGCTCATAGGGCCTAATTCAGAGTTGATTGCAGCAGAAAATTTGTTAGCAGTTGGGCAAAGCCATGTGCACTGCAGCTGGGGCAGATGTAACATGTGCAGAGAGAGTTAGATTTGGGTGGGGTGTGTTCAAACTGAAATCTAAATTGCAGTGTAAAAATAAAGCAGCCAGTATTTACCCTGCACAGAAACAATATAACCCACCCAAATCTAACTCTCTCTGCGCATGTTACATCTGCCCCACCTGCAGTGCACATGGTTTTGCCAACTGCTAACAAATTTGCTGCTATGATCAACTCTGAATTACCCACATAGAGCGTTGTCGTCTAGTGCGTATGGACCATTAGAGCGAACATCAAATAGACATGTGATGCTGACAGCAGAGAAGCCTCTGTACCGTTTGCCGTGTTTATGCAGACACCGCAAAGCAGGGCCCAATAAATCTGCTGGTTTTACTGTATCGCAGGTGCTGGTGAAAACATATCTATCTATTTGTGCCGTCTCAGATCAGCAGCTGAGAGGAGTTGGCAGACGGTTGGCGCTGACAACAATTAGCCAGTCACTCACACGAGCTGGCTCGCTAATACATTCTGTCTGAACAGCTGCTCGTGAGGGTAGCACGCGGCGGGTCCTCAAGGAAAACAACGTCTTCACGTTACGCCTGCCTATCGTCTGCTGTTATCTCATAATCTCCTCAGCGCTGATATCATGGCAGAGTGAGGTCTCACTGGCGAAGGGGGGGGGGGGGGGTGGGGGGGGGGGGCGAAGTCTCTTCCTTAACACCTATTTGCAATTTTACACTCGCTCTCTGTCTCACTCGCTACAGTGACCTGTGTGTGTACGACGCATGAATCGCCAGCTGCGCTAATTTCCTTGGCCCATGCATACAGTGTAAGGCCTGTCACTTCTCTGCTGTGGTTGAACTACATCTCCCATGATCCCTCACCCAGGCAGTCACTTGCCAAGTGTTATGGGAAGTGTAGTTTTTCTTATGTACTTTACAGCTATAGCAGTCACCTGCGCACAGTAGGGACTGCCATACGGCACATTCCTTGCCTCCTTACTGATCCCTCATAAATTCTCACATACAATGAAATGCAGCGGGGCAGGCGAAAGGTGCCATTGTCCACGTTGACTCTGGTTTGTTCATGCCACTTACCTCATAATTCATATATGTACAATATGGCGGCATTGGCATCTCCAGGCAAAATAACTTCAGAGACTCGAGGAACAAATTTCTGCTTGGCCTGAAATTGCTGACCACAGTGCTCCGGTGAAGGTGGCAGTTAGGCAGACGGCTCCTGGGCCTAACGTCTGCCAGAACATCACGTTGCCACTGGAGAATACCAGGTGCCTCATCAAGAGCGTCTGCTCTGGACCTCTCCTCCTCTCAGTGTCACCCCAGTAGCTGCTCACTTCAGGATGAATATTTTTTCTGCTGTATGTGGGTGATCCTCCTCTCTGCTCCTCTTTGTTTCCTGGCAGCTTCTTCTCCGGCATCTGCTGTCATTGCACCAAGCTCACCACTTCTGTTTGCACCAAGCTCACTAACATCACTGTTTAATTTTCCTGACAATGAGTTGTCAGGAAAATGAAATCTTTGCCTGTGTCCCTATGGTTAGCAATGCCTGGGTGTGTTCCTAAAGATCTACTGAGTATGCAGCATTTTGCAAATTCATAAGGACACGATGTAGAAACCTGTGTGCTCTACAGGGGTGTACAGCTGTGTCATACACCTAGGGGCAGATTACATTAGGCGCAGGACTTGACGCACAACTGCAGCCCTGCCCTGAGCTGCTAACCTGCGCAGTAAGCCCTAAGGTTGCGTCATTACCAAATAATTAAATAGCTCCGGGCTTCAAACCCTGCAGCAGCAGTCACGCGGTAAATCCTGTGGCATAATGAATCTGCCCCCTAGCGGATATTACCCGTATTGTGTAAGGCGACCGGGGCACTCAGAGAGTTCTAGCGCATCATAGTTTTCTTTCAATTTTGCGTAACACCGTTGGCAATGTACTAGAGACACTGCTCTGCGACTTTAATCAAACACACGTACAAAGTCACAGATGAAGCACAACAGAACTCGCCTGGACGGAAAAGCCGCGGTCGCCGCATGGTAGCACTGTGCATACAGATTCAGACTGATTCGCGCACCGATGTACAAATATCACACATTACATTGATCAGTGTAATCTAAATCGTTTTGTCACTTCTAGTTGTTTTATTTATGCAAATAAGACGCACAGTTTGAGCGAGAAAGCTGATTGGTGCGGCCGTGTCGCCCTGGACCTGTCGCGCAGACAGGGGCTGATTGCCACTACTTCAGCGACAATATACAATGAAACCTCTGGAAGTGGACAAGCATTGAAGACACATAAGGAGATTCTGGTACCAGAGGCTTGCAGGCAGGCGGTTATATTGTTACTACATCTACCTGGACCTTTACGGCCAAAGTGTAGTACAGCTTCATTACAGAGGAAATATTTGCAGACGTATTTATTACAATATGAGGAGCGTTAATGCAGCAACCAAAGAGATTGTGTCATTTTTTTTCTGGTTGCTGTAGGTTACAGCACTTATTTGCTGCACCAGTATTCATAAACTAGGTGCTTCATCGCGCCCTACGGGCGCTCTTCACACTGTCGCAAGGGGCTATGCCCCCTTAACCCTTGCATGCCTTTCTGGGGTTCAATATTTGTATTATATGGAGTATTACCTGCATTCCTTTGTTAGTGGTTAAATATTGCACGATGAAAGAGCGTGCAATGGTGAAGGAGGCGCAGCCCTTTGCGACGGTGTGAACAGCGACTGCAGGGCACGATGTACAGTATGTAGCGGGTGCAGGGGGACTGCGGATGGGGGAGGGTGTCTGTAGATGCTGCGGGTGGAGGGGGGGGAGCGGATGCGTGGGAGGGGGCCCGGATGGGGAAGGGTCAGGAAGTGCTGCGGGAATGGCAGAGGAGTGGGGGCTGCAGATGGGGGAGGGGCAGGGGTGCCACAGGTGGGGGAGGGGCAGGTGCGGGGATGTTGCGGGTGAAGGGTTCCGGAGGTGCGGTGGGATGGGAAGGGGCGGGGGTGCCAGGGGTGGGGTAGGGGGTCCAGAGGCACTGCAGGAGGGGGAGGTGCGGGTGGTGCGGCGGATGGGAAAGGGTGTCTGGAGGCGCTGCAGGTGGCGGAGGTGCAGGGGTGCTGTGGGTGGGGGAGGGGGGTACCGCGGATGGAGGAGGGTGTCTGCAGATGCTGTGGGTGGAGGGGGGCAGGTGTGGGGGGAGACATATAGGGGGGTAGATGGTGGAGGGGGTCTGGAGGAGCTGTGGGTGGTGGAGGGGCGGGGGAGTGGGAGCCGCGGGTGGTGTAGGGGTGTGTGGAGGCACAGCGTGTGGGGGAGGGGTGGAGTGCCGCATGTGGTGGAGGGGAAGGTGCGGAGGTGTGGTGCATTGGAGGCACTGCAGGTACTGTACCTGCCAAAAAGGTAGTTGGAGGGTATGCAGTAACAGGGCAAGGACAGGGGTGACGGGGCCAGGACGGGCGACAGAGCCAGGACAGAAATGACAGGGACAGGATAGGGGGTGATAGGGCCAGGGTAGGGGCAGCAGGACCAGGATAGGGTTGACAGGGCAAGCACAGGGGTAACAGGGCCAGGATAAGGGTGACAGGGCCAGGATAAGAGTGACAGGGCAAGGCCAGGGGTGGCAGGGCAAGGTCAGGGGTGACAGGGATATGACAGAACACAGAGCACGGGAGAGATTGGTATTAGGGACAAAACAGTGGTGACAGACAGATGTCCCAGCTCTGAAGCTCCCCTGTCCTGCCAGCAACAGCATTGTGCTACAGTCAGCACACACTGCTGCGTGTTGGCAGGTCTGTGGTGTTGCAGGGAGGCAGCAGTCTCCCTGCTTTCTTCTGCCTGTGCGGGTGTGTAGGGGGGAGCGACCACCCCCTCTGGATTTACCCATACTTACCTACTCTGCCGGAAGCTGCTGGAGGCTCCCGTTTTTTGGGGTAGCACCACGCACCCCCGGAAGAGTGGGCAGGTCTCCCGCATCCTGCTCGCACCCTAGTGATGCGAGCAGGATGGAGAGATAACCTCCCGTCTGGTGGAGAAGGGGTTAAAATGACGCAAATCGCGTCATTTTAGCCCCGCCTCCTTCCCGCGAATCGCGGCATTTCCCGGTGCGGGGGCGGGTCTTAGTGATGTCACAGTCTGGCCCCGCCCCCCGAAGACACCTGCAGCGTCTCCTCTCCGGGCTTCTCCCAGAGAGGAGAAATACAATGTAGGTAAGTATGGATTTACCCCTAGCTGAGGTGCCAAAATCCCATTAAAAAAAAAAATCCCAGAATTTGCATAAGGGGGCGTGGCCACGCGACCGCGATTAGGCCACGACCCCAAACCCACAGCAGGCACAGAAATGAGATAGGGCCCCCCTGTCTCAAGTGCCCTGGGCCCCCCGGACTCATAATCCGCCCCTGGGGGCATGCCAGCAGCTCACAGAGCGCTGGGCATGCCCCCTCACTGACGAAAACTGGAAGCCACGCCCCATTTTCGTTGGCCACACCCCATTTTCGCCACGCATGTGTCCCTCCTTCAGCCTGAAGAAAGTTGGGAGGTATGCCTGTGCCATGCCCATACCATCTGCTTCTGCTCCTAGTCTCCTATAGATTTGCCCAGATCTGTGACTCATTTGACTAACTCCGCCCAGTGTTGTGACTCCGCCCAGCGTTAGCAAATGAGGCACAAAGTCACAGATCTGGGCTATTATATAGGAGATGCCTCTCTGTAAATTTTCTATGCCTAGGTATGAAGGCCTTCATGTTTAATGAAATGCGCCTTCACTGGGGCTACTCATCGGCTGCACTGATACGGCGTATAGCTGGTCTTTGTTGTGGGGATCGTGCGCTGCGTCTTTGTATACAGCTTACCTCTGCTATGTATACCGTCCTCCCTCTCATTTCTCTTTAATCACACGCGGCACAGCCTGTAGCATGTCTTTTGCTGCGGATTAGCTGCGTGCTGTGATAATAGCCTGTGTAGCACGGGTAATGTAATCTTAAGCAATAGGTGATTTTATTCAGTGTAATATTTCAGAGTTGGCGTGTTTAGCGTTCTGAGTAAAAGCTTATTGTTAATGGCAATCCTAATACGATGAATGCATCAGTGACTGACCGCTTCCCTTAGTGATGGTGAGATAGACTCCGGGTCAGGAGAAGCCGCCTTTAGATCAGCAGATGGTCTTGATGCAGATAATTATAGTTTACAATCTTTCATTCAATCGGATGCCCACCCTCTCAGGTCACATGACTCCACTATATAAGTGTTCCGTGATAGGATGCATGGAAGGCAAAATGCAACGGTGATACTGTCTCATTATCTGCATTTATTGGTGCAGAGATCTGCTAACGTTTTATTTGATGGGGATCTAGTCCTGGCATATAACCGACCAATCAAATATTAGTATAACTTTCTATAGATGATCACACCTACTGTCAGAGTGCTTTAGAATGCAAAATGCTTGTGTTATTTGCTCAATCTGGGACTACATGCTTTTTACGTGTTGAAATGTCCGAATGTAATAACAGTGCCACAAAAAATACTCTATTAATACAATGAGACCAGTCTGGGAATGTTCTAGACAGCCAGGACTATATCAGGAGATGAGGGATGTGTTAGTGAGGACAGGGCTGCATGTGACAGGGGCAGTGACATAATGTGAGGACCGGAATGGACACAGTAATAAGCCACAGACTGAGCGTTATATAGTGAAAGGAGCAGATTCCCCAGCAGCACAGAGAATATCAGGAGATGAAGGACGTGTCAGTGAGGACAGGTCTGCATGTGACGTGGCAGTGACATGATGTGAGGACTGGACTGGAGGCAGCAGTAAGTCACAGACTGAGAGTTATATAGGAGGAGGAGCAGGGTCCCCAAGCAGCACAGAGTATATCAGGAGATGAGGGACGTGTCAGTGAGGACAGGGCTGCATGTGACAGGACTGTGACATGATGTGATAGAAGACTGGAGGCAGCAGGAAGCCACAGACTGAGAGTTATAAACATAGTAAACATAGTAATAAGTTATAAACATAGTAACATAGTATCTAAGGTTGAAAAAAGACAATTGTCCATCGAGTTCAACTTATTTGTGGTCTCCTATGCACGATTATTTTGTAAAAAATTTTGGCTGAAGTTGATGACTGCCGTTACGTTTTACCCCTCTTTTTTATAATAACCATAGTGCGTGACTATGCCCCGTAACCCTGGATATCCTTATCCATTAGGAATTTATCTAACCCATTCTTAAAGGTGTTGACTGAGTCGGCCATTACAACTCCCTTAGGCAGGGAATTCCAAACACGTATTGCCCTTACCGTAAAAAACCCTTTACGCCGTATTGTGCGGAATCTCCTCTCCTCTAACCTGAGCGAGTGTCCACGAGTTCTCTGTGTTGATCTGATCAAAAACAGGTCCTGCGCAAGATCTGTATATTGTCCCCCTTATATTTGTAAATGTTGATCATATCCCCTCTTAATCTCCTCCTTTCCAGTGTAAACATGCTTACTCTTGCAAGCCTTTCCTCGTATTCCAGAGTCTCCATACCCTTAATTAGTTTGGTTGCCTGCCTTTGAACCTTTTCTAGCTCCAGGATATCCTTTTTGTAGTAAAGTGCCCACAATTGTACACCGTATTCAAGGTGTGGCCTCACAAGTGATTTATATAACGGGAGTATAATACTCTCGTCCCTAGCATCAATTCTCCGTTTTATGCATGCTAATATCTTATTAGCCTTCTTTGCTGCAGTCCTACTTTGGGTACTACTGCTTAGTTTGCTATCTATGAGGACACGTAAGTCCTTTTCCAGTACAGAATCCCCTAATTTTACCCCATTTAGTAGGTAGGTGTTAGTTTTGTTCTTGTTACCACAGTGCATTACCTTACACTTGTCTGTATTGAAGTGCATTCTCCATTTCGCTGCCCAGACTTCTAATTTCGTTCTGAAGCGACTCAACATCCCCCTCCGCATAGTGAGAGGAGCAGGGTCCTCAGCAGCACAGAGTATATCAGGAGATGAAGGACGTGTCAGTGAGGACAGGGCTGCATGTGACAAGGGCAGTGACATGATGTGATAGAAGACTGGAGGCAGCAGGAAGCCACAGACTGAGAGTTATATAGGGGTATATGCAATTGCTGGCGAATCGCGGCAATTTTTCGCCTGTTTTTTAATTCGACACAATTCGACCGTCGAATTCCGGCAGGTGGGTGCCGGAATTCTACATATTCAATAAAAAACGGATTCGACAGTCCCGCTGTCGAAAAACGGCCGATTTGACGGATTTTGATTAGATTTTAAAAAATGTTAACAAAATGGGAAAAAACGGTAAAAAACACGAAAAAAAATTGCGTGGGGTCCCCCCTCCTAAGCATAACCAGCCTCGGGCTCTTCGAGCCAGTCCTGGTTCTAAAAATCCGGGGGGAAAACTGACAGGGGATCCCCCGTATTTTTAAAACCAGCACCGGGCTCTGCGCCTAGTGCTGGTGCAAAAAATACGGGGGACAAAAAGAGTAGGAGTCCCCCGTATTTTTTACACCAGCATCGGGCTCCACTAGCTGGGTAGATAATGCCACAGCCGGGGGTCAATTTTATACAGCGCCTTGCGGCCGTGGCATTAAATACGCAACTAGTAACCCCTGGCCGGGGTACCCTGGAGGAGTGGGGACCCCTTCAATCAAGGGGTCCCCCCCCCTCCAGCCACCCAAGGGCCAGGGGTGAAGCCCGAGGCTGTCCCCCCCATCCAAAGGCTGCGGATGGGGGGCTGATAGCCTTTTGAAAAATGAAAGAATATTGTTTTTTCCAGTAGTACTACAAGTCCCAGCAAGCCTCCCCCGCAAGCTGGTACTTGGAGAACCACAAGTACCAGCATGCGGGAGAAAAACGGGCCCGCTGGTACCTGTAGTTCTACTGGGAAAAAATACCCAAATAAAAACAGGACACAGATACCGTGAAAGTAAAAGTTTATTTCATACATGCCGACACATACATACTTACCTATGTTGACCCGCCGACTGCCACGTCTCCAATGTCGCCGACGATCCGGGGTACCTGTGAATAAAATTATACTCACCTGATCCAGTGTCCTGGTCTTTTATTATAATCCACGTACTTGGCAAAAAAAAAAAACGAACACCCGGACCAGGCGGACTGAAAGGGGTCCCATGTTTACACATGGGACCCCTTTCCCCGAATGCAGAGACCCTCCGTGACTCCTGTCACAGAAAGGTCCCTTCAGCCAATCGGGAAGCGCCACTTCGTGGCACTCACCTGATTGGCTCTGCGCGTCTAAGCTCAGACGCGCAATGCACAGCCCCCTCCATTACTTTCAATGGTGGGAACTTTGCGGTCAGCGGTGAGGTCACCCGCGGTCAGCGGCTGACCGCGGGTAACCCCACCGCTGACCACAAAGTTCCCACCATTGAAACTAATGGAGGGAGCTGTGCGATGCGCTGTCTGCCAGCTCAGACGCGCATACAGCCAATCAGGAAAGTGCCACGAAGTGGCGCTTCCTGATTGGCTGAAGGGACCTTTCTGTGACAGGAGTCACGGGGGGTCTCTGCATTCGGGGAAAGGGGTCCCATGTGTAAACATGGGACCCCTTTCAGTCCGTGTGGTCCGGGTATTCGTTTTTTTGTTTTGCCAAGTACGTGGATTACAAATCACAGGACAATGGATTGAGGTGAGTATAATTTTATTTTCAGGTACACCGTGGATTCTACTTGGACAAGTGGACAGAGGTCGGCGTGTGAACATAGGTAAGTATGTGTGTGTCGACATGTGTGAAATAAAGTTTTACTCTCACGGTGTGCGTGTCCTGTTTTTATTTGGGTATTTTTTTTTCCAGTAGTACTACAGGTACCAGCGGGCCCGTTTTTCTCCCACATGCTGGTACTTGTGGTTCTCCAAGTACCAGCTTGCGGGGGAGGCTTGCTGGGACTTGTAGTACTACTGGAAAAACCAATATTCTTTCATTTTTCAAAAGGCTATCAGCCCCCCATCCGCAGCCCTTGGATGGGGGGGACAGCCTCGGGCTTCACCCCTGGCCCTTGGGTGGCTGGGGGGGACCCCTTGATTGAAGGGGTCCCCACTCCTCCAGGGTACCCCGGCCAGGGGTGACTAGTTGGGTATTAAATGCCACGGCCGCAGGGTGCTGTATAAAAGTGACCCCCGGCTGTGGCATTATCTGTCCAGCTAGTGGAGCCCGATGCTGGTGTTAAAAATACGGGGGACCCCTACGCTTTTTGTCCCCCGTATTTTTTTGCACCAGGCGCAGAGCCCGGTGCTGGTTTTAAAAATACGGGGGATCCCCTGTCCGTTTTCCCCCCGGATTTTTAGAACCAGGACCGGCTCGAAGAGCCCGAGGCTGGTTATGCTTAGGAGGGGGGACCCCACGCATATTTTTTTTTCAGATTTTTACCATTCCATTAAAAAAATAATAATAATATTTTAAAAAATATATAAATAATACTTGTGCCTCCAAAATAGACAAACCAAGTACCTAATCCCTTCTAATATAAATAGATATGCTATTACCAATAAAAAAAAACACAAAAAAAAACATGTTTTTAAAAAAATTTATTAGATTCCGCCAGCAAAGTGTGGCGGATTGAAAATGACGAATTTAGTGTCTAAAAGCACTGTTGTCGAATTTACAATCTTTAATTGAATATACTTTTGTCGAATTGCCACATTTGTACCATTGCAGAAATGTCGAATTTCAAAAAGTCGAATTTGGAAAGTCCGTTTTTTTGACGAAAAGTACTGAATTGCATTGTCGAATTATTTTTTTTGTGCGAAAATGTCCCGTTTTTCGACATTTTCGGGAATTCGACCGCAATTGCATATACCCCATAGTGAGAGGAGCAGAGTCCCCAGCGGCACAGAGTATATCAGGAGATGAGTGATGTGTCAGTGAGGACAGGGCTACATGTGACAGGGGCAGTGACATGATGTGAGGAGAGGAATGGAGGCAGCAGGAAGCCATAGACTGAGAGTTATATGGGGGGTAATTCCAAGTTGATCACAGCAGGAATTTTGTTAGCAGTTGGGCAAAACCATGTGCACTGCAGGGGAGGCAGATATAACATGTGCAGAGAGAGTTAGATTTGGGTGTGGTGTGTTCAATCTGCAATCTAATTTGCAGTGTAAAAATAAAGCAGCCAGTATTTACCCTGCACAGAAACAAAATAACCCACCCAACTCTTTCTGCACATGTTATATCTGCCTCCCCTGCAGTGCACATGGTTTTGCCCAACTGCTAACAAATTTCCTGCTGCAATCAACTTGGAATTACCCCCATAGTGAGAGGAGAGGAGTCCCCAGCAGCACAGAGTATATCAGGAGATGAGTGATGTGTCAGTGAGGACATGGCTGCATGTGACAGGGGCAGTGACATGATGTGAGGAGAGGAATGGAGGCAGCAGGAAGCCAATGTTATATAATGGGAGGAGCAGGGTCCCCAAGCAGCACAGAGTATATTAAATTCACCAGATTTTTTAAATTAGAAATACCATTGTCTGAGGTATGTATTCCTTGCTTAGGCTTTATGTACTATGTATTCCTATGCTTTAACCTGATTTTTAGTATTAGCGCTGATCTGCAGGACTGCGGATTACATTGCCAAACCTTTACCATCGTCTCATTATTAATCAGGGGAACCCTGGTGATATCCGTCCCATACTGCCCACTCACAACAATATAACTAGAATTTACATTCTGCCTCCACATTTCCCCTGCCCGGGGAGGCTGCTGATTTTTTAGCCTCGATGACAAGCGTGACATTGGCTTATTGCTGAAACTGGCGGCTGAATTATTCACAAATGCAATATCCTTTTTGTTTGCGTGTTAATGATGAGCTGCTAACGTGTCAGTGTTTGAAGCCAGCGTTCATATTAATAGATGAGCGGCTGTGAGTATTATAGGACCTATCCGTGGCTCCACGTCTCTCATCACCCGGCCTTTTTCTCTCCGGGCGAAATCTGTTATTCCGCAACTCTTAATCCTGTGCTGGATGAAGGGATTATAGGTGCTGTAACAACATAATGTCTGAATGAGTATTACATGCTATCCAGTTGTGTGTAAATATTTATACCGCCGTTACTCACGCAGATGGCCTGTTGTGTGTTTTGGCTCTCGTTCCGTGTTTAATACCTGTCAGCGCCTGCATTACTTCCCACGAGCACACACAGGGGACACTCATGAAAGTTTTTGCGGGTGATTGATTTATATCCAAAAACTATCTGGCATTGCTCTAGTTGCGCAAACCATGCACCAGTGTATCGGGCTCATTCAGTATCACAGGTAACACAACCAGAGGCTAACTATACACGTTTACCATCAATTGGATTCTAGCTTTCATTTTCTCGTACACTTCAGCAAATGAAAGCAAATGCCTAATTGGCTGATATGTTTTACAGTACCTTTTTCCGGGTGTGGTATGCAAGGTCGACCACTATTGGTAGACAGTAAGTAGGTCGACCTTGCATACCACAAGTGTCATTTTCTCCGTACAGTGACCAGTATCCCCAATTAGTGCACCGTGTCCCCTTGCATGGCTCGATCCGTGGCCGCTGCGCTCGTCACAGGTTACCGTTCCCAATTGTAGTCCACGTGGATCGTAAAGTATGAAAAAGTTTTAAAAAAAACGTGAAAAACTCATGTCGACCTAGAAACCATGTCAGCCTACTTACTGCCAACCAATAGTGGTCGACCTAGACAGTGTCGACTTAAGTATTGTCGACCTAGAGATCGGACACACCTTTTTCCTCGGTGCCCGTTTATATAAAAGTGCCTGCATGTGTGAGTGTAGACTTTTATACGTAAGATCTCAGTCTATCTAACGTTCCGAGTTAGACAGGTCTGTCACCCTGTACGGGTCATGCAGAGTTCCCCAAAGCTCTTGGAGCAGGAAAGGATTCTTGGGTAGTAGGTTAGTAATTCGATATCGTACAAGGTTAAATTTACTTATAGATGAGAGGGTCGCAAAAGGCAGCCCCAATATATAGTTCCTTTCCTAGTATTCCAAGAAGAAACCAAGACCCAGATTTATCAAGCCTTGGAGAGTGATAATCTACCAAGCAACCAGCTCCTAACTATCTCGCTATAAAGCTGTGTTTGAAAAATGACGGTTAGGAGCTGATTGGTTGGCACTTTATCACAGTACAGTGTATCACTTGATAAAACTGGCTCAATCCTGTATTGGCAACAAATACGTGTTCTGCTTAATTAATGTTACCAAACAGGGCTTATTCATCTAGAGCTGTGGCTGTTTCGCCAAACCTTTGAAGTGCTCCTGAGTGTCTATGTTCCTATCCTGTACTGCCAAAGTTCTTAGCATTACAAAGGTCCTATTCTCCGGTATTTATACTGTATTGTTGCTCCCCCGACCTCTCATTATGTAACACAATTATCATTCTTCCAGTCTAACAGGCCGCCTGCAAAACTGAACCTGCTCACCTGCCAGGTGAAACCCAACGCCGACGAGAAGAAATGCTTTGACCTGATATCACGTATGTTGCAGATTGGTGGACACCAGTTGTGTGTATTTTGGCGCAGAGTCCTGTTATTCCTTACAGCGACCGTGCACTGGTCGCGGCCCCTGTCGCTGTATATGCAGCGTGCAGGCACCCTTTATCAGAAGACTCATTAGAAAGAGGGCAGAAGGTGGTAATGACTTTTCTCTGACGTCCTAAGTGGATGCTGGGACTCCGTAAGGACCATGGGGAATAGCGGCTCCGCAGGAGACAGGGCACAAAAGTAAAGCTTTAGGATCAGGTGGTGTGCACTGGCTCCTCCCCCTATGACCCTCCTCCAAGCCTCAGTTAGATTTTTGTGCCCGAACGAGAAGGGTGCAGGCTAGGTGGCTCTCCTGAGCTGCTTAGAAGTAAAAGTTTAAATAGGTTTTTTATTTTCAGTGAGACCTGCTGGCAACAGGCTCACTGCATCGTGGGACTAAGGGGAGAAGAAGCGAACTCACCTGCGTGCAGAGTGGATTGGGCTTCTTGGCTACTGGACATTAGCTCCAGAGGGACGATCACAGGTACAGCCTGGATGGGTCCCGGAGCCGCGCCGCCGGCCCCCTTACAGATGCTGAAGAGTGAAGAGGTCCAGAAATCGGCGGCAGAAGACGTTCCTGTCTTCATTAAGGTAGCGCACAGCACTGCAGCTGTGCGCCATTGCTCCCAGCACACTTCACACTGCGGTCACTGAGGGTGCAGGGCGCTGGGGGGGGGCGCCCTGGGCAGCAATGTAAATACCTCCTATGGCAAAAAATACATCACATATAGCCCCTGGGCTATATGGATGTATTTAACCCCTGCCAGTTTTCCAGATAAAAGCGGGAGAAGAGCCCGCCGTGAAGGGGGCGGGGCCTATCTCCTCAGCACACGGCGCCATTTTCCCACACAGCTCCGCTGGTAGGAAGGCTCCCAGACTCTCCCCTGCACTGCACTACAGAAACAGGGTACAACAGAGAGGGGGGGCACTTATTTGGCTAAAAATATATATAAGCAGCTATAAGGGATAGACACTTATTATAAGGTTGTCCCTATACAGTTTATAGCGCTTGGTGTGTGCTGGCAAACTCTCCCTCTGTCTCCCCAAAGGGCTAGTGGGGTCCTGTCCTCTATCAGAGCATTCCCTGTGTGTGTGCTGTGTGTCGGTACGTTTGTGTCGACATGTATGAGGAGAAAAATGATGTGGAGACGGAGCAGATTGTCTGTAATAGTGATGTCACCCCCTAGGGGGTCGACACCTGAGTGGATGTACTGTTGAAAATTACGTGACAGTGTCAGCTCTGTATAAAAGACAGTGGTTGACATGAGACAGCCGGCTACTCAGCTTGTGCCTGTCCAGACGTCTCATAGGCCGTCAGGGGCTATAAAGCGCCCGTTACCTCAGATGGCAGATACAGACGCCGACACGGATACTGACTCCTGTGTCGACGGTGAAGAGACAACCGTGATTTCCAATAGGGCCACACGTTACATGATTGAGGCAAGTGAAAATGTTTACACATTTCTGATAATATGAGTACCACCAAAAAGGGGTATTATGTTTGGTGAGGAAAAACTACCTGTAGTTTTCCTGAATCTGAGAAATAAAATGAGGTGTGTGATGATGCGTGGGTTTCCCCCCGATAACAATTGATCATTTCTAAAAAGTTATTGGCAGTATACCTTTTCCCGCCAGAGGTTAGGGTGCGTTGGGAAACACCCCCTAGGGGGGATAAGGCGCTCACACGCTTGTAAAAACAAGGGCTCTACCCTCTCCTGAGATGGCCGCCCTTAAGGATCCTGCTGATAGAAAGCAGGAGGGTATCCTAAAATGTATTTACACACATACTGGTGTTATACTGCGACCAGCAATCGCCTCAGCCTGGATGTGCAGTGCTGGGTTGGCGTGGTCGGATTCCCTGACTGGAAATATTGATATCCTAGATAAGGACAGTATATTATTGCCTATAGAGCATTTAAAAGATGCATTTCTATATATGCGTGATGCACAGCGGAATATTTGCCGACTGGCATCAAGTATAAGTGCGTTGTCCAATTCTACCAGTAAAGTGGTCAGGTGAGGCGGATTCCAAACGGCATTTGGAAGTATTGCCTTAAAAAAGGGGACATTTGGGGTCGGTCTTTCAGACCTGGTGGCCACGGCAACAGCTGGGATATCCACGTTTGTACCCCAGGTCGCCTCTCAAAATAAGACGCAGTATTATCAGGCGCAGTCCTTTGTTGGCAAGCGGACAAAAGGTTCCTCTTTTCTGCTCGTGACAGAGGGAGAGGAAAAAGGCTACAGAGATTAGCCAGTTCCCAGGAACAGAAACCCTTTCCCGCCTCTGCCAAGCCCTCAGTATGACGCTAGGGCTTTACAAGTTCAGGCACGGTGGGGGCCCGTTCTCAATGAATTTCAGTGCGCAGTGAGCTCACTCGCAAGTAGACCCCTGGATCCTTCAGGTAATATTTCAGGGGTACAAATTGGAATTCGAGACGTCTCCCCCTCGCCGTTTCCAAAAGTCGGTTTTACCGACGTCTCCCTCTGACAGGGAGGCAGTTTTGGAAGCCATTCACAAGCTGTATTCCCAGCAGGTGATAATCAAGGTACCCCTCCTGCAAAAGGGAACGGGGTATTATTCCACACTATTGTGGTACCGAAGCCAGACGGCTCGGTGAGACCGTTTCTAAATCTAAAATCTTTGAACACTTACATACAGAGGTTCAAATTCAAGATTGAGTCACTCAGAGCAGTGATTGCGAACCTGGAAGAAGGGGACTACATGATGTCTCGGGACATCAAGGATGCTTACCTTCATGTCAAAAAATGTACCCTTCTCACCAAGGGTACCTCAGGTTATGGTACAGAACTGTCACTATCAGTTCAGACGCTGCCGTAGGGATGGTCCACGGCACCCCGGGTCTTTACTAAAGTAATGACCGAAATGATGATATTCCTTCGAAGGAAGGGAATTTTAGTTATTCTTTACTTGGACGATTCCGTGATAAGGGTAAGATCCAGGGAACAGTTGGAGGTCAGTGTAGCACTATCTCAGGTAGTGTTGCGGCAGCACGATTGGATTCTCAATATTCCAAAATCGCAGCTGGTTCCGACGACTTGTCTTCTGTTCCTAGGGATGATCCTGGACACAGTCCAGAAAGAAGGTGTTTCTCCCGGAGGAGAAAGCCAGGGAGTTAACGAGCCAAGTCTCAGTGCATCAGTGCACAAGGGTTCTGTGTAAAAATGGTGGCTTCCTACGAAGCAATCCCATTCGGCAGATTCCACGCAAGAACTTTCCAGTGGGACCTACTGGAAAAATGGTCCGGGTCGCATCTTCAGATGCATCAGCGGATAACCCTGTCACCAAGGACAGGGGTATCCCTCCTGTGGTGGTTGCAGAGTGCTCATCTTCTAGAGGGCCGCAGATTCGGCATTCAGGACTGGGTCCTGGTGACCACGGATGCCAGCCTGCGAGGCTGGGGAGCAGTCACACAGGGAAGGAATATCCAGGGCTTATGGTCAAGCCTGGAGACATCACTTCACATAAATATCTGAAGCTAAGGGCCATTTACAATGCTCTAAGCTTAGCAAGACCTCTGCTTCAAGGTCAGCCGGTGTTGATCCAGTCGGACAAGATTACGGCAGTCACCCACGTAAACAGACAGGGTGCCACAAGAAGCAGGAGGGCAATGGCAGAAGCTGCAAGGATTCTTCGCTGGGCGGAAAACCATGTGATAGCACTGTCAGCAGTATTCATTCCGGGAGTGGACAACTGGGAAGCAGATTTCCTCAGCACGACCTCCACCCGGGAGAGTGGGAACTTCACCCAGAAGTCTTCCACATGATTATAAACCGTTGGGAAAAACTCGACAGGTATTGCGCCAGGTCAAGGGACCCTCAGGCAATAACTGTAAAGGCTCTGGTAACACCGTGGGTGTACCAATCAGTGTATGGGTTCCCTCCTCTGCCTCTCATACCCAAGGTACTGAGATTGATAAGATGGAGAGGAGTAAGCACTATATTCGTGGCTCCGGATTGGCCAAGAAGGACTTGGTAACCGGAACTTCAAGAGATGCTCACGGAGGATCCGTAGCCTCTACCTCTAAGAAGGGACCTGCTCCAGCAAGGACCCTGTCTGTTCCAAGACTTACCGCGGCTGCGTTTGACGGCATGGCGGTTGAACGCCGGATCCTGAAGGAAAAAGGCATTCCGGATGAAGTCATCCCTATCCTGATCAAAGCCAGGAAGGATGTAACCGCAAAACATTATCACCGCATTTGGCGAAAATATGTTGCGTGGTGCGAGGCCAGTAAGGCCCGACGGAGGAAATTCAACGATTCCTACATTTCCTGCAAACAGGAGTGTCTATGGGCCTGAAATTGGGGTCCATTGAGGTTCAAATTTCGGCTCTGTCAATTTTCTTCCAAAAAGAACTAGCTTCAGTCCCTGAAGTTCAGACGTTTGTAAAAGGGGTACTGCATATACAGTCTCCTTTGGTGCCTTCAGTGGCACCTTGGGATCTCAATGTAGTTTTTGGGTCCCAAAAGTCACATTGGTTTGACCCACTTAAATCTATGGAGTTAAAATATCTCACAGGAAAAGTGGTCATGCTGTTGGCTCTGGCCTGGGCCAGGCGCGTGTCAGAATTGGCGGCTTTATCCTGTAAAAGCCCTTATCTGATTTTCCATTCGGACAGGGCGGAATTGAGGACTCGTCCTCAGTTTCTCCCTAAGGTGGTTTCAGCGTCCACCTGAACCAACCTATTGTGGTGCCTGCGGCTACTAGGGACTTGGAGGACTCCAAGTTGCTAGACGTTGTCAAGGCCGGAAAATATATGTTTCCAGGACGGCTGGAGTCAGAAAATCTGACTCGCTGTTTATCCTGTATGCACCCAACAAGCTGGGTGCTCCTGCTTCTAAGCAGACGATTGCTCGTTGGATTTGTAGTACAATTCAGCTTGCACATTCTGTGGCAGGCCTGCCACAGCCAAAATCTGTAAAAGCCCATTCCACAAGGAAAGTGGGCTCATCTTGGGCGGCTGCCCGAGGGGTCTCGGCTTTACAACTTTGCCGAGCAGCTACTTGGTCAGGGGCAAACACGTTTGCTAAATTCTACAAATTTGATACCCTGGCTGAGGAGGACCTGGAGTTCTCTCATTCGGTGCTGCAGAGTCATCCGCACTCTCCCGCCCGTTTGGGAGCTTTGGTATAATCCCCATGGTCCTTACGGAGTCCCAGCATCCACTTAGGACGTCAGAGAAAATAAGAATTTACTTACCGATAATTCTATTTCTCATAGTCCGTAGTGGATGCTGGGCGCCCATCCCAAGTGCGGATTGTCTGCAATACTTGTATATAGTTATTGTTACAATAACATCGGGTTGTTTATTGTTGTGAGCCATCTTTCAGAGGCTCCTACGTTTTATCATACTGTTAACTGGGTTCAGATCACAAGTTGTATGGTGTGATTGGTGTGGCTGGTATGAGTCTTACCCGGGATTCAAAATCCTTCCTTATTATGTACGCTCGTCCGGGCACAGTATCCTAACTGAGGCTTGGAGGAAGGTCATAGGGGGAGGAGCCAGTGCACACCACCTGATCCTAAAGCTTTACTTTTGTGCCCTGTCTCCTGCGGAGCCGCTATTCCCCATGGTCCTTACGGAGTCCCAGCTTCCACTACGGACTACGAGAAATAGAATTATCGGTAAGTAAATTCTTATTTTTGAGCTTAGATATCCGTGTGTTCTGTACATATCAGTTATGTTATATCCCGACATTGCATGCTGAGCGCTGCCTTGGGAGATTGCTTACATGTAATCTATGCACTTTGAATATCCATGCTGAATGTTGGACACCACTGAGAGTGCGCTGGACTTCCGCTGTGCATTGATTCGCCTTCAGAGCCTTGGCGTGTAAACGGGCAATAGTTCTGTCATTATTGAATACAGAAAAACTAGGTGACTGAAGACACTCGCAATAGGGGCCTAATTCAGATCTGATCACAGCAGGAAATTTGTTAGCAGTTGGGCAAAACCATGTGCACTGCAGGGGGGGGGGGGGGGGGCAGATGTAACATGCGCAGAGAGAGTTAGATTTGGGTGGGGGGTGTTCAAACTGAAATTTAAATTGCAATGTACAAATAAAGCAGCCAGTATTTACCCTGCGCAGAAACAAAATAACCCACCCAAATCTAACTCTCTCTGCACATGTTACATCTACACGCCCCTGCAGTGCACATGGTTTTGCCCATTAGCTAACAAATTTGCTGCTGCGATCAGGTCTGAATTAGGCCCTAGGTTTTACCTCCCACTGTTAGCAATAAGGGGGTGCCAGTAGCCTTAAAGTAGATAACACAGGGAGAGTCTTGCTCTACTAATTGAGCCTGCCATCTATACAGGATTGCAGACAAGAGGCTACACGGAAACATAAGGTCAAGGAACAGTGAGCCTTAATTAACTGGCCTACTGCATTACCATACTGCTCTAGGGGGGGAGATTTATCAATGCTTGGAGAGAGAGAAAAGTACTAACACAGCCTGTAATGTGACAATCAGGAGCTGATTGTTTGGTACTTTTATCTCTCTCCCAGCTTTGATAATTCACCCCTCTAGGAGCTTAAGCCTGGAGACCCTCTGTTTTATTATTTGTTGATTTTTTTTTATACAGCATTTAAGTATTTACTAAGCGTTCATCAAACAAGATTTTTGCACTGATACTTCCCTGGAACTGTATACTCATATCTTGTCCAGTGCTAATACGTTTAGTTACTCTGGCCCAGATTTATCAAGCCATGGAGAGTGATAAATTGCACAGTGACCAGCTCCTAGCTTCCATGTTACAGGCTGGGTTTGAGAAATGACAGTTAGGAGCTGATTGGCTGGTAATGTATCACCGTGCTATATATCACTCTCTAAGACTTGATACAGTAAATCTGGGCATTTGTAACTGGATGATATAATATCGTTACTTTAATACATAACTGCATCTGTGCTGACAGTTTTTCACTCTAGATATTTAGGCTCGTTGTAGCTGGTTAGTTATATGTAAGTCATTGATTTATTACTCTCTGGAGTTTTTTACATCTTGATTGTTATTTTTCAACGTTGTATTTTTCTGTGTATTTTTTGTATATTTGTATTTTTCTTTATAAAATGATTATTTTTATTCATTGATTTCCTGTATTTGGCACCCTTAGCTATTTTTTGAGGTGATTATTGAATATTAACGTATTATTGTATCTCTGTCCTTTATCACATAGCCATGATCAATATAAAACGCTCTGCGTTATGTGATGGGTGACGAGGGGGCAGTGTGGCATTAAACAAAAAGTGTTCTCTATTTAACATCATTTATTTGTGTTTCTCAGACAACAGAACGTATCACTTTCAGGCCGAAGATGAACAGGATTATATAGCGTAAGTGAGTCCTGGGGAATATAATTGCAGACAAATCTGAGTTTCTCAAAAACCTCAAAAGGGAAGTGTCAGTTCCCCAAGGCTTTGCCTTAATGTTCATTTCTCCTTTAGTATGACGGCTCATTCAGCTGTATTGCTGTAATCGGTGTCTCCGCTCCTTGTAATGTGCCGGCTGTATCACATAAAGGGGAACTTTTCAGCCGGCGTTACATAGTTTCCAGACTATACTCTTCTCCTTTTTAAAAACCTCATTTGCTACTAATTAATAAAGTAATTACTGGGAGTGTGGGGGTCATTCCGGCCTGATCGCTCGCTAGCGTTTTTTGCAGTACTGCTATCAGGTCACAACTGCGTATGCATTGCAGTGCGCATGTGCGTTGCACAGGTACAAAGTGGATCGTTGCTGAGCGATGGATTTTACGAAGAATCCATTCGCACAGCCGATCGCAAGGAGATTGACAGGAAGAAGGCGTTTGTGGGTGGCAACTGACCGTTTTCAGGGAGGGATGCGGTCGTTAGGTCGACACAGCTTAGGTCGACCAATGAAGGTCGACATACATTAGGTCAAAAGGTCAACATGAATTTTTAGCATTTTTTTTTTCTTTTAATTTTTTGGATTTTTCCATACTTGACGATCCATGTGAACTACGACTGGAACGGTAACCTGTGCGCAGCGGTAGGGGAGCGAGGCACCTTGCCTGAAGCATGGCGAGCGAACACGGTGCACTAATTGGGGATCCCCGTCACTTTACGAAGAAAACAAAACCAAAAACAGTCCCAAAAGATCATCTCGACCTTTTCACCTGTCGACCTAGCACATGTCGACCTAATACCCATGTTGACCTTCAGTGGTCGACTTAATGACTGTCGACCTAAGTTGGGTCGACCCAACAACCCATACCCTTCAGGGAGTGGTTGGAAAAACGCAGGCGTGTCCATGTGTTTGCAGGGAGTGCTCCTGACATCAATTCTGGTCCTGGACAGTCTGAAGTGATCGCAGCGGCTGAGTAAGTTCTGGGCAACTCAGAAACTGCACAAAGTTTTTTTTGTACCGCTCGCACACTGGCAAAGCAAAAATACACTCCCCCATGGGCGGCGACTATCTGATCGCAGCAGTGCAAAAAAAAAACCTAGCGAGCGATCAGGTCTGAATTAGGCCCTATATTATTAGTTCAAATCTCCCATAAGGTATCCAGGCCCAAATGCATTAAGCCTTAAAAAGTGATAAAGTGGAGATGGATAAAGAGAGAGAAAGCACCAGCCAATCAGCTTCCTAACTGCCATGTGACAGGATGTGTTTAAAAAATGAAAGGAGCTGATTGGCTGGTACTTTATCACTCTTTATCCATCTCCAGTTTATCACTTTTTAAGGCTTAATACATTTGGGCCCTAATGTTGACTCCTGCCTTAGTTTGTCTTGTTAAACAGTATTCAGATTGGACGTTATTGAGAATGAGTTGGATCTCTGTAGATACAGTTCCCATTGGCTGTCCTAGGTGTCCAAGGCTGGGTCCTCTGCTGTCATTTTCCAACAACGCTGCCAATGATAGGCATGGGAGGTGCGGCTTGTTCACATGGAACATTGGTTCCCAGACCGATAATATTCCGTGATAGTGTATAAGTTATGGATTTCCATCCATGTTTATCACTATGGATTGTGTCACACTCGCCCTTTGTAAATACAGTTCTGGTAATATTCTCCTGGCATTGCAGTCACAAAGTTTACTCTCCGTGGTTTTGGTACCTCTTGTGGCGAGATCACGGCTGATACCTGACACATCTGGAATCATGTCCAGTTCCAAATCACCGGACATTTCACCTCAGCCCCTCTGCTATTTGGTCGGAGGGGCGGTGTAATATCATATATTTATATTTCCCAATAAGGAACAAGCTACGTATGCTGCAACGCTGCTTATATGGTCTTCTCATTACAAGCACTAGATCTGCAATAAATGTAGCCTTGTGGAGTCAGTAGATACAAGTATTACTATATATTATGTCTGGAAGATGTAGCATTTTACAGTACATCATCTAATCGCTGGTAACTTAACTCTTTGTATAGTAATTTAGGGGTCTGTTTACCATTGGTGGATCAGCAGCAGCATTATGCATCGCTGTATATCGCAGCAATACATAATGCAGCGTTGCCTGTATTCATCAATCTGGGGCTTCTCTGGGAACCCTGGTGCAAACCCAGCTCCTAGGCTGAGGTTTTCTTCAGCTCTCACCGAAGGCTGCTAGTGAAGGGCTTGAGTGAAACGTGCACATAGACATTTGACCCGGTGATTAAATCGGGTTTAGATGCCCCTCTCCCCCGCCCCCCCTCCTCCCAATAGATGTTCATGGGGATGTCAAAAAGCAGAATAGAGAGATTGAAGAAAAGTCAGATCTTTCTCTAGTCACATAGGACAAAGCAGCGATAGCTTCTTTCTCCAGCAACAAAAGTCATAATAGTAGCTGTTTGATAAATAGACTCCTGGAGTTATTGCTTCCTAAACACACACATATTTCTTGTTTAAAAGAACAATGAACCCAGATGAATAGTCGGCTCATATAACCAATATATATGTTATATAGGGGGAGTTGTACCAAACCTTGGGGAGAGAGAAACTACCAACCAATCAGCTCCTAACTGTTGTTTTTCAAACACAGCCTGTAACCTGGCAGTTAGGAGCTGATTGGCTGGTTCTTTATTACTCTCCAAAGCTTAAAACATCTCCCCCAATGTCACATATCAAGGCCAATAACTCAGCAAATGTAGATACAAGCACCTGGTGCCTTTCATCAGGCATATGTTCCATATATTATTAAATCATTTAGTAGCTCTTTTGTATAAGTGACTTATACTGTATTGGTTAGCGGCCTTTAATATATGAAGTGTATATATTATATATTAAATGTAATATGGATTTTTGGTTAGGTTGTATTGTTAACGCTGCCTGCGTGTTTTGCTGTCTAAATTAAATTTCAATACGCTTGTAATGTGGGAAAGGATTTCCCAGTGGAATAAAGACAATAACCATTCTATGTAACTGAATTAGACACACAGAAGCCCATTGTAATGGCATTATATTGTAGCAGTGCTAATCCATCTGGGCAATATTGTGCATTATTCGGACTTTGCTTGTCTCTTTAATGTGTCTACCAGTACATATTGTCAACAGTCCCTTGTTTTTAGTTTATACCATAATATCTCAGTATAGTGACATATTTAGGTGTATATACAGCCAGAAGCATCTTTCTCTATCGTCCTAGTGGATGCTGGGGTTCCTGAAAGGACCATGGGGAATAGCGGCTCCGCAGGAGACAGGGCACAAAAGTAAAGCTTTCCGATCAGGTGGTGTGCACTGGCTCCTCCCCCTATGACCCTCCTCCAAGCCAGTTAGATTTTTGTGCCCGGCCGAGAAGGGTGCAATCTAGGTGGCTCTCCTAAAGAGCTGCTTAGAAAAAGTTTAGCTTAGGTTTTTTATTTTACAGTGAGTCCTGCTGGCAACAGGATCACTGCAACGAGGGACTTAGGGGAGAAGAAGTGAACTCACCTGCGTGCAGGATGGATTGGCTTCTTGGCTACTGGACATCAGCTCCAGAGGGACGATCACAGGTACAGCCTGGATGGTCACCGGAGCCTCGCCGCCGGCCCCCTTGCAGATGCTGAAACATGAAGAGGTCCAGAATCGGCGGCAGAAGACTCCTCAGTCTTCTAAAGGTAGCGCACAGCACTGCAGCTGTGCGCCATTTTCCTCTCAGCACACTTCACACGGCAGTCACTGAGGGTGCAGGGCGCTGGGAGGGGAGCGCCCTGGGAGGCAAATGAAAACCTATTTGGCTAAAAAATACCTCACATATAGCCTCCGGGGCTATATGGAGATATTTAACCCCTGCCAGAATACACTAAAGAGCGGGAGACGAGCCCGCCGGAAAAGGGGCGGGGCCTATCTCCTCAGCACACAGCGCCATTTTCCTTACACAGCTCCGCTGGTCAGGACGGCTCCCAGGTCTCTCCCCTGCACTGCACTACAGAAACAGGGTAAAACAAGAGAGGGGGGGCAAAATAGTGGCAAAAATTATATTATAAAAGCAGCTATACAGGGAGCACTTATTATAAGGCTATCCCTGTCATATATAGCGCTTTTGGTGTGTGCTGGCAAACTCTCCCTCTGTCTCCCCAAAGGGCTTGTGGGGTCCTGTCTTCGTTAAGAGCATTCCCTGTGTGTCTGCTGTGTGTCGGTACGTGTGTGTCGACATGTATGAGGACGATATTGGTGTGGAGGCGGAGCAATTGCCAAATATGGGGATGTCACCTCCTAGGGGGTCGACACCAGAATGGATGCCTTTATTTATGGAATTACGGGATAGTGTCAACACGCTAAAGCAGTCGTTTGACGACATGAGACGGCCGGACAATCAGTTAGTGCCTGTCCAGGCGCCTCAAACACCGTCAGGGGCTGTAAAACGCCCTTTGCCTCAGTCGGTCGACACAGACCCAGACACAGGCACTGATTCCAGTGGCGACGGTGACGAATCAACCGTATTTTCCAGTAGGGCCACACGTTATATGATTTTGGCAATGAAGGAGGCGTTACATTTAGCTGATACTACAGGTACCACTAAACAGGGTATTATGTGGGGTGTGAAAAAACTACCTATAGTTTTTCCTGAATCAGAAGAACTAAATGATGTATGTGATGAAGCGTGGGTTGCCCCCGATAAAAAGATGCTAATTTCAAAGAAGTTATTAGCTTTATACCCTTTCCCGTCAGAGGTTAGGGCGCGCTGGGAAACACCTCCTAGGGTGGATAAGGCGCTCACACGCTTATCTAAACAAGTGGCGTTACCCTCTCCTGAGACGGCCGCACTTAAAGATCCAACAGATAGGAGGATGGAAAATATCCAAAAAAGTATATACACACATACAGGTGTTATACTACGACCAGCTATAGCGTCAGCCTGGATGTGCAGTGCTGGAGTAGTTTGGTCAGAGTCCCTGATTGAAAATATTGATACCCTGGATAGGGACAATGTTTTACTGTCTTTAGAGCAAATAAAGGATGCATTTCTTTATATGCGTGATGCACAAAGGGATATCTGCACACTGGCATCACGGGTAAGTGCTATGTCCATTTCGGCCAGAAGAAGTTTATGGACGCGACAGTGGTCAGGCGATGCGGACTCAAAACGGCATATGGAAGTTTTGCCGTATAAAGGGGAGGAGTTATTTGGAGTCGGTCTATCAGATTTGGTGGCCACGGCTACAGCCGGGAAATCCACCTTTTTACCTCAAGCTACTCCCCAACAGAAAAAGACACCGACTTTTCAACCGCAGCCCTTTCGTTCCTTTAAAAACAAGAGAGCAAAGGGATATTCATATCTGCCACGAGGCAGAGGAAGGGGGAAGAGACACCAACAGGCAGCTCCTTCCCAGGAACAGAAGCCCTCCCCCGCTTCTACAAAAGCCTCAGCATGACGCTGGGGCTTCTCAAGCGGACTCGGGGGCGGTGGGCGGTCGTCTCAAGAATTTCAGCGCGCAGTGGGCTCACTCGCAGGTAGATCCCTGGATCCTGCAGATAATATCTCAGGGGTACAGGTTGGAACTAGAGACAGATCCGCCTCGCCGTTTCCTGAAGTCTGCTTTACCAACGTCCCCCTCCGAAAGGGAGACGGTTTTGGAAGCCATTCACAAGCTGTACTCTCAGCAGGTGATAGTCAAGGTACCTCTTCTACAACAGGGAAAGGGGTATTATTCCACTCTATTTGTGGTACCGAAGCCGGACGGCTCGGTAAGACCTATTCTAAATCTGAAGTCCTTGAACCTGTACATAAAGAAGTTCAATCAATAAACAAATTATAAAAAAAAAAAAAAAAAGAAGTTCAAGTTCAAAATGGAGTCACTCAGAGCAGTGATAGCGAACCTGGAAGAAGGGGACTTTATGGTGTCCTTGGACATCAAGGATGCGTACCTCCACGTTCCAATTTACCCCTCACACCAGGGGTACCTCAGTTTCGTTGTACGAAACTGTCACTATCAGTTTCAGACGCTGCCGTTCGGATTGTCCACGGCACCTCGGGTCTTTACAAAGGTAATGGCCGAGATGATGATTCTTCTTCGAAGAAAAGGCGTATTAATTATCCCATACTTGGACGATCTCCTAATAAGGGCAAGGTCCAGAGAACAGCTAGAGAGGGGATTAGCACTGTCTCAAGAAGTGCTAAAACAGCACGGCTGGATTCTGAATATTCCAAAATCCCAGTTAATGCCGACAACTCGTCTGCTGTTCCTAGGGATGATTCTGGACACGGTTCAGAAAAAGGTTTTTCTCCCGGAGGAAAAAGCCAAGGAGTTGTCCGAGCTTGTCAGGAACCTCCTAAAACCAGGAAAGGTGTCTGTACATCAATGCACAAGAGTCCTGGGAAAAATGGTGGCTTCTTACGAAGCAATTCCATTCGGCAGATTCCATGCACGAATTTTCCAGAGGGATCTGTTAGACAAATGGTCAGGGTCGCATCTTCAGATGCACCAGCGGATAACCCTGTCTCCAAGGACAAGGGTATCTCTTCTGTGGTGGTTGCAGAGTGCTCATCTATTGGAGGGCCGCAGATTCGGCATACAGGATTGGATCCTGGTGACCACGGACGCCAGCCTGAGAGGCTGGGGAGCAGTCACACAAGGAAGAAACTTCCAGGGAGTGTGGACGAGCCTGGAAACGTCTCTTCACATAAACATTCTGGAACTAAGAGCAATCTACAATGCTCTAAGCCAGGCAGAACCTCTGCTTCAAGGAAAACCGGTGTTGATCCAGTCGGACAACATCACGGCAGTCGCCCATGTAAACAGACAGGGTGGCACAAGAAGCAGGAGTGCAATGGCAGAAGCTGCAAGGATTCTTCGCTGGGCAGAGAATCATGTGATAGCACTGTCAGCAGTGTTCATCCCGGGAGTGGACAACTGGGAAGCAGACTTCCTCAGCAGACACGACCTTCACCCGGGAGAGTGGGGACTTCATCCGGAAGTCTTCCACATGCTGGTAACCCGTTGGGAAAGACCAATGGTGGACATGATGGCGTCTCGCCTCAACAAAAAACTGGACAGGTATTGCGCCAGGTCAAGAGATCCGCAGGCAATAGCTGTGGACGCGCTGGTAACGCCTTGGGTGTACCAGTCGGTGTATGTGTTTCCTCCTCTGCCTCTCATACCAAAAGTATTGAGAATTATACGGCAAAGAGGCGTAAGAACGATACTAGTGGTTCCGGATTGGCCAAGAAGGACTTGGTACCCGGAACTTCAAGAGATGATCACGGAAGATCCGTGGCCTCTACCTCTAAGGAGGGACTTGCTTCAGCAGGGTCCCTGTCTGTTTCAAGACTTACCGCGGCTGCGTTTGACGGCATGGCGGTTGAACGCCGGATCCTAAAGGAAAAAGGCATGCCGGAAGAAGTCATTCCTACTTTGATTAAAGCAAGGAAGGAAGTAACCGTGCAACACTATCACCGCATTTGGCGAAGATATGTTGCGTGGTGCGAGGATCGGAGTGCTCCGACGGAGGAATTTCAACTGGGTCGATTCCTACATTTCCTGCAATCAGGATTGTCTATGGGTCTCAAATTGGGATCTATTAAGGTTCAAATTTCGGCCCTGTCGATTTTCTTTCAAAAAGAATTGGCTTCAGTTCCTGAAGTCCAGACTTTTGTTAAGGGAGTGCTGCATATACAGCCTCCTGTGGTGCCTCCAGTGGCACCGTGGGATCTCAATGTGGTTTTGGAATTTCTAAAATCTCATTGGTTTGAACCACTAAAAAAGGTGGATTTAAAATATCTCACATGGAAAGTGACCATGTTACTAGCCCTGGCTTCGGCCAGGAGAGTGTCAGAACTGGCAGCTTTATCTTACAAAAGCCCATATCTGATTTTCCATTCGGACAGGGCAGAACTGCGGACTCGTCCGCATTTTCTCCCTAAGGTGGTGTCAGCATTTCATCTGAACCAGCCTATTGTAGTGCCTGCGGCTACAAGTGACTTGGAGGACTCCAAGTTACTGGACGTTGTCAGAGCATTAAAAATATATATTGCAAGGACAGCTGGAGTCAGAAAATCTGACTCGTTGTTTATATTGTATGCACCCAACAAGATGGGTGCTCCTGCGTCTAAGCAGACGATTGCTCGTTGGATCTGTAGCACAATCCAACTTGCACATTCTGTGGCAGGCCTGCCACAGCCTAAATCTGTAAAGGCCCACTCCACAAGGAAGGTGGGCTCATCTTGGGCGGCTGCCCGAGGGGTCTCGGCATTACAACTTTGCCGAGCAGCTACGTGGTCAGGGGAGAACACGTTTGTAAAATTTTACAAATTTGATACTCTGGCTAAGGAGGACCTGGAGTTCTCTCATTCGGTGCTGCAGAGTCATCCGCACTCTCCCGCCCGTTTGGGAGCTTTGGTATAATCCCCATGGTCCTTTCAGGAACCCCAGCATCCACTAGGACGATAGAGAAAATAAGAATTTACTTACCGATAATTCTATTTCTCGGAGTCCGTAGTGGATGCTGGGCGCCCATCCCAAGTGCGGATTATCTGCAATAATTGTACATAGTTATTGTTAACTAATTCGGGTTATTGTTTAGGAAGCCATCTTTCAGAGGCTCCTCTGTTATCATACTGTTAACTGGGTTTGATCACAAGTTGTACGGTGTGATTGGTGTGGCTGGTATGAGTCTTACCCGGGATTCAAAATTCCTCCCTTATTGTGTACGCTCGTCCGGGCACAGTACCTAACTGGCTTGGAGGAGGGTCATAGGGGGAGGAGCCAGTGCACACCACCTGATCGGAAAGCTTTACTTTTGTGCCCTGTCTCCTGCGGAGCCGCTATTCCCCATGGTCCTTTCAGGAACCCCAGCATCCACTACGGACTCCGAGAAATAGAATTATCGGTAAGTAAATTCTTATTTTTAATGTGGCCCCGTCTGTCCAAGTGGCTAATACCCTGGGGAGGTGATGGAGATGTGCGCAGTATACACTAATACTGTACGTAGCTCCGCCTCTCCCGCGTTCTACGTTCCCGCAGTTCTGGCTTGCAGAGTCCTCAGACTGTCACCACGCATGCACACAAGTGATGACATTATTTTACATTTCATTGCGTCACATAAATTAGATTAATAATAAGTTTGGTTTACGTGTAATTTATGCATTTTCTTAACTGTCACCGTCATTTGTTTCTTTCACCAGGTGGATATCGGTGCTGACTAACAGCAAAGAGGAAGCGCTTAACATGGCTTTCCGGGGAGAGCAGAGCTCGGGGGGGAGCAGTCTGGAGGATCTGACAAAGGCCATCATTGAGGATGTACAGAAGACGCCAGGGAACTATGTCTGCTGTGATTGTGGCTCACCAGGTACCTAACCCGGAATCTCTGCACTCAAATGGTTCAAATCCAGCTTCTCGGCTTATACCCCAACTCCAGCGTTTGCAGGTGTAGGCAAAACGTGTCTGAAATTAGAGAGCCACTCACCGGTCTAGCTGCAAAATTCTTTACTATATCAGATAGACGGTGCATCCAAGATCAACGTTTCGGCCCTACTTGAGGACCTTAATCATGGCCACAGCTCCAAAACCATATATACGCGTGTCTGAGGATCGGCCAGCTTCCCACGTCCTGTAATACCCACCCCTTACCCTATAATAAAACCCACATGTAATATAACATTATATAATATACGGTCTGGCTTTTCTCCAGTACTTTGTTTCATTCGGAGACCCTGCTTCTGTGAACAGTAGATGGAGTACGGCTGGAAGATCTCATGCTCCCGTGAATACTGTATTCTCTGACGGGTAGGGGTCAATTATTTCCCTGCTACGTGATGTTTGTCCTCCACCCAAGCGCAGCTCAGTCTGAACATACAAAGTGGCTAAAGCTAGAAATTAAAATAAAAACACTTTGCTTAAAGCTCCATGTGCGCCGAATTGATGCATCCGTCTGACAGTGATAAATTGCCATTTAATACTGACACGATTAAACTCCTTAAACATCAGTGGCCATTAGCTGTGCTTCCTGGGAATACTGATGGAGGTGCCGTAATCTAATGGCCTGCTCTTAGGTGTGATAAGTAAACAAGCCTGGCCATCTGCGCTCTGATGCTTCTGTTCCTGACAATGATTGGGCTCTATGGAGTAAGGGATTGACCATGCTTGCAGCCGGAGACGGAGGAGAGATCAGGGACGGGGTACGGAGAAAATCATCAGTCCGTTTACTCCATAGAGATCAGTGATCCCTATTATTAGCATTTACTTATATAATGTCAGTATACTCCATAGCACTCTACCGTTGGAAACAAACGCAGTCAGAAAGCAAAACTAAATCCACCGGAACGGGTCCAGATGGTTTCCAAGCGCGTTAAATGGAGAAGGCAGATTCTGCCTGCGGCCCATGGAGCTGAGAACAGAATCTGCCTCATGCGCAGACAAATGCAACTAATTGCTTCTGCCCCAAAGAGGTTAGAGGGCCCTGCTCACAAACTTGCAGTATACTGTATAGGAAATTAGTAGTGTAATACATAAGGAGTACGGCATACAGATGTGTCCCTTGCTGCAGTCACACTATACAGCCCTTCAAGTCACGCCATGCCACGGCGGGACTCTGTAGCGCCAAGCGTCTTTTTTTGTGTCTTTTGCAGCGAAAATGTACAATGTAATGTAATGGGACGCACGAGCAGCTTCTTCTGATTAAAATGATATGCAGCATGCCTATATCCTGTGTGTAATAGCGGCTGTATCTGCATCCGAAATTAAACGTTACAGTGATTTCTAGGAAAACATTGTAGCATAGCATTATGTATGCACATACGGTTGCAGTCAAACACAGGATATATCATTTTAATCAGAAGAAGCTGCTTGTGCGCCCTCTTACATTACATTGCGCCTAATACGCATTTCTGCGGCAAAATACGCTAAAAAAGATGATCAGCGCTACCGAGTCACGCAGCACTCGCGCATTATGTGTAACGCGGCTTGTAGCGCATGGAGCAAAGTTAGAGGACACATCTGTAAAATATATTGGGGGGAAAAGTGCTAGGTGGGTCTATATGACCCAGTCACACAGCAATGTTGGCTTTGGGATCAGTGTGTTATATTAAAATATACAAAGAGAATGAATGTACTAAGGGGCTGATTCAGACCTGATCGGTGCTGTGCGTCTGAACTGCGCATGCGCCAGCGCCTCAGTGCACCGGCGCACGCCAGACAGGTTGATGGGTGTCGTAGCCCTGGGCAGAGACGGGTCGCGGGACGGGACGGTGGCGTTTGTCCACTTGTATAGGGGGCGCGGTCCGAGCAACGCAGGTGTGCCCGGACCGTTGGGGTGGCGGACCGCGGTGGCTGCGTGATGTCACACGCAGCCGTTGCGACCCGGGCAGCGACGAGTAGCTCCCTGCCACCGCGCAGGAGCTTCGTTGGCCGGGAGCTACTTCTGAAGTACAAAAGCATGGCCGCTGTGCGATGCTTTTGTACTTGTGCGACGGGGCAGGGACTGACATGCGGGGCGGGCTAGCCCTGTGCTGGGTGTCCCCCTGCATGTCAGGGAAGCTGATCGTAGATGTTCTAAATTTAGCACATCTACGATCAGATCTGAATTAGCCCCTATGTACGGGTTGGGTAGAATAGTTTTTAGAGGTCACTTGAAAGTTTGGAGGCTATAGGAAAGTCTTCTTGTACGAGGAAGAAGATGGTACAATGTTCTTCCTCGTACAACAAGACTTTCCTGTAGCCTCCAAACCTTCAAGTGATCTCTGAAAACTATTCTACCCAACTTTAGTACCAAACCTGTACACATTCCGTGCAGACTGGAAAACGTTCTGTAATAAAGAATGGGGACAGGTGATGCCTGTACGTGAGATACACACAGTGCAGGAAGTACATTGGGAGAAATTCTGAGACCAGCAGACAGTAATCATTTATATAACGTCGCCATATTGCGCTGCACAGACGTGTTATAAGTTATCCTGCTGATTTGTCCTATCATCTACGTCTTAGTTTCTCAAACTCCGCCCTCAGGACCCCAAACAGTTCATGTTTTCCAGGTCTCCTCACAGCATCACAAGTGAAGTAATTAGCTCCATTTGTGAATCTTTTATAATGTGTCAGTGAGGAATGAGTGCACCTGTGCACCTGCCGGGTGACTGTCTGGGGTCCTGGGGACCGAGTTTGAGAACCACTGGTCTGTGTCATAAAGAACTGGGACAAACATCAGAACAATTTGTAGTAGCTATAGTAAAAATAAAAAGTACTAACTGAAGCTGTTAATGCTACTATGAGAGGGTCTCTTGTTATTTCGCCATCTTCTGTAACAGCGCCCGTTAATTACACCCACTTGTATAGCGCTGCAGGCTACGCTGGCGTTATATAAAGAAATGTTAATAATAATGATAATTAGTCATATAATTGTCCTCCATTATTTGCAGAACTTGGTAAAGTGACCTGTGTATAAACCCACAGCAACTATTATTTGCGCTTTTACAAAGTATAAAATGGAAAATGACATTCATTAATGATGTACTTGAATATAATTAGCTCTTAACACACACAGGTAACCATAGTGCCTCATTAGTATTTACTTATAATGTATAATCTCCTACTCGCCATTCTTATAACCATAATGAGTATAATTATCCCAGCATAAGTTCGGTATGTGATGAACGTGCGCTTGGGAATAGGGGACTGTTGCTGGATTCTGCCTGTGCGGTCTGTGTCCGTGCCGCTAATCGGACGTGATGGCAATCGCGTGCTGCTGCTGGCCAGTGTTCATCAGATGGTTTGTTACATTGCATTCCATACGGTGTCACATGGGCGCTTTAAACTCTTGTTTAAAACCGGTTAGAACATCAGCACTCGGTCACGCCCGTGGCGGCAGGGTAATGCTCCTCCCCTGTCGCATAGGTGCGGATTAGCTCCGATGATGCTGCGTGCAGCGGTTTCTGGTCTCAGTTGCGAGTATGTTGCAAGAGCAGAGTACATCCCCCTCTTCCGTTCCTCCTGTCACCATGACGGCACATCTCTTGTCACAGGTTCTAGACTATAATCTGTACGTAAATGTAATTGAAAACTATAATAGGCAATCATTTATTTCACATTGGAACTATAGGACAGCCGTGCTGTGCGTTCCCATTGGATATCACTACAGCTGAGCATACATCTGAGTGTGTCTGACTCAGAGTAGGCCAGCAAGAGACCGGCACCGTGCGACCTCTGTGGTCACATTTATGTCATCTTATTACGCTGGAGGCCTCGTGAGAGAAGCCACTGACCAGCATAGGACACTTCTATACAGCTGGTGGATTAACCGTATGCAGAATGTTGCTGCCCTCTGCTGGGCAAGCTTGTCATTAAAACATTTTGTATTTCATGCAACGGGAACATACCCGAAGCAGCTATATACGGCAGGAGGATCCGTGATCTGGGGTCCATGTGACAAAACTCAAACACTGGGTCATTTTAAAATACTATTTATATTTTAAGATAATTCCAACAATGGGGAAGACTATAGCTCCAACCATTCCTGGAGGCTAACCCGCACCAAGATAGAGATCATTACTGTATATAATCAGTGTTGGCGGTACCTTCTATAAATGTGTTAAAATAACCCAATATTATGGATGTAATTACGTCCACAAAAACATGTGACTGAAGGTTCAAGAGGTTCTACCAACTGGTTTAAATCAGGATATATGATCAAATCCCCATAGAGAGGGGAAAAAACGGAGAAACCAGTTATAATAACTCAGGTGCACACAACCCAACCGAATGTTTAAAATACAACTTTATTATGGATTTTTATGTCCCCTATAATAATATCAAGTAATGGCTTGAATGCCAGATAATAACATTAATATTGTTATGAATCAAATATATTGTAATGTCTGGACTGGGTATGTCCTTTATTAAATATCAAGCGAAATATTAAAAACAAATGGAAAAATAAATGTGAATAGAATGAATATAAAATGAATAAAGATTTAAAAACAGTAGCAGATGTGTTGTTTCCTTTGGGTGTTTCTTTACATTCAATCCACAAGTCCATGAACCATAGATTCATTTGTAGAAAGTGCTGTGCCTGTACTGAATTTATGCAAAGACCTGTAAGTATCGCGCTGCCTAGCTCTGTTTTGTAAAGAAAGTATGTTACTGTCCACTATATGAAAATACTGATATACATAAATTGTAACTACTGTCTGAATAATGTAACAATATTTGAATGTCACTGTTCTTCAGACCACAGATCTGTTGTTAATGTACAGATGAATGCAGATAATAATTAGCAAAGCTGCTGTCTCCTGAGTTGTATTTCTTTAAGACCACTTGAGTGCCTTTGTTGGATTTGCGATATAGATAGATATATATATATATATATATATATATAAAACGAAGAACGACTGCAGCGCTCTGGGTCTTGTGACGAAACGATGTATATTAAAAAGTCACAGCATGTCACATCTTGACATAGGGGTTGGATACCCTGAAACATTGATGGTTTATTCTGTGACTTTTTAATATACATCATTTCGTCACAAGACCCTGAGTGCCGCAGTCATTCTTCGTTCTATTATCAGTTATTCACTGAAGGCATCGGGGCGCAGGAACTGTTTGAGGAGTGCCGGGCTGTACATTTCCTATTCCTATATATATATATATATATATATATACATATACATACATATTTACAATGCAATATAGATTTGAGTTTGGACCCACTCCTCCCAAATGTAAATCTCTCTGCACATTTTACATGTGCCCCCCTTTGACTGGGGGGGGGGTTATTTAGAGGGTAAATTGGCCGACATGTAGGACATCTGAAAAGGTCGATATGAAAATGGTGAACACAAAAACAGTCGACACAGGGTTTTAATTTTTTAGGGTGTAATTTTGTATGTACAACCATGTAAGAGCCAAATTAGTGGAATGTGTACTCTCGCAGCTCGCCCCCCTCCCCCCCCGCCACGCTTTGGGCAAGATTACTGTTCCCAATCTTAGTCCGCGTGAAAGTTTAAGTATTAAAAAGTTGATATCTACATTTTTTTATTTAAAAACCTAATGTCGTACATCTGTGTATTAACCTTTTGAACCTTTTGACCTTAAGCACGGTTGACCTTTTTCATGTAGAACTATTGTACCTGCCGACCTAATGCATGTCAACCACATAGGGTTGACCTATTGAATAGCAACCTGTGGAATACCGCAGTGCGGCATGGTGTTACCCAGGTGCACAGTTTTGGGTTTGTTTGTTTTTTTTTGCTTTACCATGTCAGAATCAGGCCCTCTATGTGCAAGTCTGCTCCAGAGCTGGTGTGACAAGTGCTGGAAGTGCACCCTCTGCTGCCCCCTGCAGGCAACAGACTATAATGATCTGGCCATAATACTGATACTGTTATGTCAAAGGACCTGTAAGTTCAGTTATACCCCTAACAAGCGGCGCGTTATAGTACAGCTGTAGTAAGTTATACTAATAAAATACTATATTATCTGTATTGTATATTATTTGCATTGTACTAATGTTAAAAAGATGAATTGAGGACAGTATTGTATGTATGTGGTATGGAAAGGACGGAGCACTTTATCAGCCCTGTGCTTTCACAAAAGCCTGTTTCCCTCATTCACCTTTTACTATTTGCCTCCACAGATCCAACATGGCTGTCTACCAACCTGGGCATCTTAACTTGTATAGAATGTTCTGGGATACATAGGGAAATGGGGGTTCACATCTCCAGGATCCAGTCTCTGGAATTAGACAAATTAAGAACTTCTGAACTCTTGGTGAGTGTTTTATTGGTCATGATTTTTTTTATATTGTAAACAATTGTTCCCTTTCCAAATACCTTTATATAAGCCAGAGGTGTCTGCAACTAGTGGTCAGTCTCATAGTCCTGTACTTACAGCTATTAGCAGTCAGTCTCATTGTCCTGTACTTACAGCTATCAGCGGTCAGTCTCATTGTTCTGTATTTACAGCTATCAGCGATCAGTCTCCTGTACTTACAGCTATTAGCAGTCAGTCTCATAGTCCTGTACTTACAACTATCAGCGGTCAGTCTCATTGTTCTGTATTTACAGCTATCAGCGGTCAGTCTCATTGTTCTGTATTTACAGCTATCAGCGGTCAGTCTCATTGTCCTGTACTTACAATTGTCAGCGGTCCGTGTTATGTCCTGTACTTACAGCTATCAGCGGCCAGTCTCATTGTCCTGTACTTATAGCTGTCAGCAGTCAGTCTCATTGTCCTGTATTTGCAGTTATCAGCGGTCAGTCTCATTGTCCTGTACTTACAGCTGTCAGCGGTCAGTCTCATTGTCCTGTATTTACCACTGTCAGCAGCCACTCATTGCCCTGTACTTACAGCAATCAGCGGTCAGTCTCATTGTCCTGTACTTACAGTTGTCAGCGGTCCGTCTTATGTCCTGTACTTACAGTTATCAGTGGTCAGTCTCATTGTCCTGTACTTCCAGTTATCAGCGGTCAGTCTCATTGTCCTGTACTTACAGTTATCAGCGGTCAGTCTCATTGTCCTGTACTTACAGCTATCAGCAGTCACTCATTGTCCTGTACTTACAGCTATCAGCGGTCAGTCTCATTATCCTGTACTTACAGTTATCAGCGGTCAGTCTCATTGTCCTGTACTTACAGCTATCAGCGGTCAGTCTCAGTATCCTGTACTTACAGCTGTCAGCGGTCAGTCTCATTGTCCTGTACTTGCAGTTGTCAGCAGTCCGTCTTAAGTCCTGTACTTACAGTTATCAGCGGTCAGTCTCATAGTCCTGTACTTACAGCAATCAGCGGTCAGTCTCATTGTCATACTGTGTCATTGTATATTAGTAAAAATAAGTGAGGATGTATTGAATAAAAATAAAAAAATTCTTTTTTTTCTTTTTTCTTTTAAGTTTAACTGGGTGTAAAACGCTAATGGTTAATAGAGCAGGTCAGATTAAATTGTTCATTATTGATGAGTGCTTTTAAAAAAGATATATATATATTTGACATTGTCACTAGAGATTGTGCTCTCTCACGAGCAGGGCCCTCCCTACCCTATGTATTTCTGTCATTTATTTGATCTACATTGAGTGAATTTCCTGTTTCCCCTTCTATCTGGTGCGGTGGAGCCCTGTGGTGCCCTTCACAGTAATAGTAATAATAGGAACTGCCCCTGATTTTTGGAATGGGCTAAAATGAAATAATAGTGGTCAAAACATGATTAACGTTGAATCACTGTTTGCAGCATCAGCCCCCAAGCACGCTATGTCCGATTGTGTTATCCGTGTGTTGTGGTTTTATATTGATTGCTGCATGCAGTATAGATTTTGCAGTGAGTATGGGTGCCTGAAACAACGTTTAATAAGCAGACGTGACCCATGACAGCCTATCATACATTCACTTTCATCAATGTAGAGCAAACTGGACTGTGAAATCTGATTGGTTGCTGGAGGTTATAGCTAGACGTGAGATACTTGCGCCATGGTTACCAATCCTGCACGCACCTAATCACTTCTTGTTTATTTGCAGCTGGCCAAGAATGTAGGAAACAATAGTTTCAATGAAATTATGGAAGGGAATTTACCCACTCTGTCAGCAAAACCTACTCCCTCCAGCGATATGTAAGTAACCTGCGAATGCTGCATATTGCCCTCCCGTCACGTAGGCATGAGGGGAGGCTCTTCTTATAGTCATGTGACTGCAGCCTGTCCGTTCATTAGCAATCGCTGACATTATAGAGGCACGTGGTAAACTGGGCATACACTATGCAATTATCTGTCAGATCACCTGCCAGATTAGGTTGGTTGGAATAAAAATCTGGTAATGGACGAGTGCAAATGACAGTCATACTTTTGCTCCCACACAGTGCACAAAACCTGTCAGTCAGACAAATTGATTAAATCACGTGTTTAACCAGTTTGTATGAATGACAGGTTTTGTCCATTTTCCAGTGTTTGGGAGCAAATGGTTAATTGCAATTTGCTCTCATCCATTACCAGATTTTCATTACAATCAGCCAAATCTGGCAGATAATTGTACACTGTATGCCCATTTTTAGGTTATTGATTGTGGGGGATGTGTATCAAACCTTGGAGATAAAATGCCAGTCAATCAGCTCCTGTCATTTTTGAAAAACTATCTGCAAAATGACCGTTAGGATCTGATTGGTTAGAACTTTATCTTTCTCCACTTTATCTTTCTCCACTTTATCTTTCTCCAAGGTTTGATACATCTCCCCCTATGTGTTCAAACCTTTGCTTGTGTTTGTGCATCCATTCCCCTTAAGCAACGGCAAACCATTTGTTGAGACTCTGTTGTCAATATTTTAAATGTCTTCATCCTGAAGGTGTCAACATTTCAACCATGTCAACCTAAGTGAATGTCGACAAATTTATTGTTGACGTGCTGACTGTGGACTAGTCATAGCTTATCCATGTAGCACAGTGTTGGGTAGAGATGCGCGGTTTGGATTTATTTGGTTAAGCTCAGTTATTGGCTATACGGCTGTCACGTGTTTTGGATAAGCCAATAAGATAAATCCGAACTTGCGCTACTTTGAAGAGAAAAAACGAGTAGATTGGAACCGCTCTTCTCTACCATTAGGACACGGCCTGTTAATTGTTGCTCACTGTAATATATGGATATCTCATTTATGTAATTACTGTTCTCCCCAGGACTGCACGTAAAGAATATATCATGGCGAAATACATTGAACACAAGTTCTCCAGGAAGATGTGTTCTTCTGCGGCTGAGAAGCTGAGCGAGCTGCTTGAGGCTGTGAAATCTAGAGACTTACTTGCACTAATACAAGTCTATGCAGAAGGAGTAGAGCTTTTGGAACCACTGTTAGAATCTGGACAGGTAATAGTGACATTTCTGTGTATAGGCAATAATATTATTTATTACCAGTTATTTACCGGTATATAGTGCACACATATTCCGCAGCGCTTTATAGAGAATATTTGTCCATTCACTTCAGTCCCTGCCCCAGTGGAGCTTACACTCTATATTCCCTACCACACGTACACGCACACACATTCACGCACATTAATTTTGTTGGGAGCCAATTAACCTGCCAGTATATTTTTAATTGTGGGAAGAAACTGAGATCCGTAGGAAACCCACAAAAGCGCAGGGAGAACATACAAACTCCACACAGTTAGGGCCATGGTGGGAATAGAACCCATGACCTTTTAGCCTAATTGTAAAGGGCTACTTAGGCAGAAAACACATGTGTAATGAAGATATTAGTAACCTTCATAGATATATTTGGTACATTTACACATCTGGGATGATGTTTGTGGGCAGATTGTATTGTAAATCCAGAAAATTGCTTAAACCTAGCCTGCAATCCAATATGATTCATGACAAATACTGTACACCTAGTAACTATCCCTATGGGATCACTGCAATAGTACAAACAAATCATTCAATAAAAACTTGGTGCGACCTGTGCACAGTTCATCGTTGACTGTCAGCAGATCCGTGTAGCCAAGCGATGACCAGTTTGTGCGACCCAGGATCTTTCTCAAAGACTGACATCTGTGGAATTGCATGGAGATAAGTGAATCTATTCACATTGAGTGTCCTGAGTTCTTCTACAAATGTCTGGCGGAAGAATCCCTTTGTGATGGGTACAGTATGACACATGGAAGCTATTGGGAAGCAGCTGTACTTCCTGTGGGAGAACAATGTTGAATTTAATATTATGCGCTACAGAAAGTTATGCAGTTTAGGCAAATATAGAGCACACGGAAAGCTGCTATAGAGGCTTAAGTTTGGGTCGCTTATGGCAATTTGGGGGCAAAGCAAGTAACAGTGCGCTTTGGCAAAACCATGCTGCACTGCAGGTGGGGCAGATGCAACATGCAGAGAGATTAGATTTGGGTGGGGTGTGTCCGAACTCGGATATAAATTGCTGTAAAGCTGCTCAGCATTTGTGGGCTGCATGCAAATGCGGGCAGTGTTCACACTGCATGCAAAAATAATAAATGTATTTGCCCACCTCGTATTGCAACATGGTTTTGCTCCCAACTGAGAATAAGACGCACTGTTTTCAGGTGTAACATTGTGTCCAGGGTGAGTGTTTCTAAAGCCTCAAATCTCTCTGCAGCACTGCATATGGTACATAAAGATCTAGTACATTTAAGGGGTTGATATAGAAATCTCGGCACTCACTATCCCAACAGCGGTATCCCGATGGTCAAAATCCATCCGGATCCTGATAAGTATTTTAACCCTAAACCTCCCCTCCCTCAGCCTGACCGGGTGTAGTATGGTATGCCGGCGGCTGGGCTCCCGGCGACCAGCATACCGACGCCGGGAGCCTGACCGCCGGCATACCGACACCGTGGCGAGCGCAAAGGAGCACCTTGCGGGCTCGCCATGCTACGGGCACGGTGGCGCGCTATCACACTATTTTATTCTCCCTCCAGGGGGGTCGTGGACCCCCACGAGGGAGAATATATGCCGGTATGCCGTGTGTCGGTATTCCGGCGCCGGTGTACTGTGCGCCGGGATCCCGACATTCGGCAAACTGAAGACCACCCAGCCTGACCCTAACCCTCCCCTCCCACAGCCTGACCCTAACCCTCCTTTCCCGCAGCCTGACCCTAACCCTCCTTTCCCGCAGCCTGACCCTAACCCTCCTTTCCCGCAGCCTGACCCTAACCCTCCCCTCCCGCAGCCTGACCCTAACCCTCCCCTCCCGCAGCCTGACCCTAACCCTCCTTTCCCGCAGCCTAACCCTAACCCTCCTTTCCCGCAGCCTAACCCTAACCCTCCTTTCCCGCAGCCTGACCCTAACCCTCCTTTCCCGCAGCCTGACCCTAACCCTCCTTTCCCGCAGCCTGACCCTAACCCTCCCCTCCCGCAGCCTGACCCTAACCCTTCCCTCCCGCAGCCTGACCCTAACCCTTCCCTCCCGCAGCCTAACCCTAACCCTTCCCTCCCGCAGCCTGACCCTAACCCACCCCTACCTGCAGCCTAACCCTCCCGCAGCCTGACCCTAGCCCTCCCCTCCCTCAGCCTGACCCTAACCCTCCCCATATTGCCTAACCCCAGTACTTATCCTCGGGATTCTGACCGCCAGTATGCTGCTGTCTGTATTCTGATTGCCGGGAACCCGACTGTATCCACTATATGTACTAAGGGAATGAAATTATTATTAAGTGTACTGCCGTCTTGCTGTGGTATGTGCGATCCCAGTGTATTGATGTGCCGCTCATGTTGCTAGCAGGCTGTGTTGTGTCTTGCAGGAGCCAGGTGAGACAGCCCTACACTTTGCGGTGCGCACTGCTGACCAGACCTCCCTTCCCTTAGTTGACTTCCTGGTACAAAACTGGTGGGTACCATTATTTCATTACAGTTATTGTGTTGTCATCAGTGTGTGTTTAGTGTTGTGGCACAGTACTCTATGCTGCTTGATCACCGTTCCCAACGAGGATCCAATCAAAATCCTTCTGGTGGCTGTTGGCCTGTGCGTCCGCAGTAACCGGCCCCTCTGTGCTCTGGAAGTCAGGGCTTGACAATTCCAGGGGGCCAAACTAAAGTGCAATTGAAGTTATTTTATGTTGGTTGTTTATTGCCCATCTCTCTCTTTTACAGAATTTTATCCTGTATCAAAATATACATAGTCCCTACAACAGTGATAGGGAACCTTCGTCACTCCAGCTGTTGTTGAACTACACATCCCAGCATGCCCTGCTACAGTTTTAGCGTGGCCAAATATCAAAACTGTAGCAGGGCATGCTGGGATGTGTAGTTCAACAACAGCTGGAGTGCCAAAAGTTCCGCATCACTGCCCTATAACATCTGGTAGGTCTATGGCCATTGTGGGCACGGTCCGGTGTTGGCAGCACAGCCAATCATTGTCTGAAACATTGGTGTATTGCCCTCTTGTCACCAGCAGGACTGCTCACTCTCTCTCCTCATGTCTCTGTCCGCAGTGGAAACTTAGATAAGCCGACAGGAAAAGGCAACACGGCCCTGCACTACTGCTGTATATATAATAAGCCTGAATGTTTGAAACTGCTTCTGAGGGGAAAACCAACTATCGACCTGGGTGAGAATTGTGTCTTCCCCTCTGGGGCTTGTCACGCGCGCATAGGGGGTGATTCCGAGTTGTTCGCTCGCTAGCTGCTTTTAGCAGCATTGCACACGCTAGGCCGCCGCCCTCTGGGAGTGTATCTTAGCTTAGCAGAATTGCGAACGAAAGATTAGCAGAATTGCGAATAGAATTTTCTTAGCAGTTTCTGAGTAGCTCGAGACTTACTCAGCCATTGCGACCAGCTCAGTCCTTTTCGTTCCTAGTTTGACGTCACAAACACACCCAGCGTCTGCCCAACCACTCCTCCGTTTCTCCAGCCACTACTGCGTTTTGCAACTCGAACGCCTGCGTTTTTCCGCACACTCCCATAAAACGGCCAGTTTCCGCCCAGAAACACCCACTTCCTGTCAATCACACTACGATCAGCACAGCGATGAAAAAGCTTCGTTATGCCGTGAGTAAAATACCTAACGTTTGTGTAAAATAACTAAGCGCATGCGCTCTGCGAACCTTGCGCATGTGCAGTAAGCGACTAATCGCAGTATAGCGAAAATTGGCAACGAGCGAACAACTCGGAATGACCCCCATAGTATCTGTTCATGTGATAGAAAGATGAGATTGTGATATGTGTCGTTTAGTTGTCAGCAGCAATCGGTTCACTCTGTCCCTCATTTGCTTTGTTACATAACCAATGTATAATACAAATATAAATGAGTCTTTTAACACCCAGGGGGAGATGTATCAAGTCTCGGAGAGAAATAAAGTACCAGCCAGTCAGCCTAACTGTCATTATTCAAACACAACCTGTAACATGGCAGTTAGGAGCTGATTGGCTGGTATTTTATCTCTCTCTGAGGCTGGAACTCTGTATCTGTCAGCTGCGTTAGGATATATAGTAACTCATCCTGACATCTAATGTCATAGGGGTTCATATCAAATAACCTCAGAGATGTCATATGATATAATACATTCAGTGTCTGACTCCCACATAACATTATACTGTTCCATTGTACTTCGTGGATCCAGTTTGGGTGGGTAACGGGATGTTTGGATTAATAATAATAAACTAAAACAAATGTCTGTTTTCTTTGTCCGAAATTGCTCCTTTATTTATTACGTCTCTGTATGCGTCACCGGCACCACCCGACGCTGTACTGCGCCCGGCTCCTTGCTGCGATCCTGCGCGGTGACTTCATTGTGTCTGTTGTGTCTGGGATGCTGAGCACACTGTCTGTACTGTTTTTGATTATTATTTAATTTCGCCCAAGAGTCCCCTTTAAAAGCCTGAAAATAAGGCCAAAAATTATACATTAGATTAAACTAATAAGATAATTATTTCCTCCTCATCTTTGTGTACAATGTTTTTAAACATCAAAGAAAAGGTTACTTTTGAGGGTGGGGGAGGGGAATGCACCATACCTATAATAAGCATCTATTCTCCAGTATATACGTGTTATCTGACCAATGCGGCATAAAATCAGGCTATTTTATATTGTTCCTATTTTCTTTCTCAATGGCTCTCTTGCAGCAAACCAGCTGGGTGAGACAGCCTATGACACAGCAAAGAGACTGAAGACGGCTCAGTGTGAGGAACTGGTGAGTGCTGGGGATGTGGTCTCACTGCGTAATCTCGTATAATAATCCTTATAAGTAGTAACAGTTACAGGAGGACATGTACTAAGCAGTGATAAAAGCGGAAAAGTGAGCCAGTGGAGAAGCTGCCCAGGGCAAACAATCAGCATTGACGTAACACTTCTAATTTGCATACTATACAATTGTACGGAGCAGCTGATTGGTTGCCATGGGAAATTTCTCCACTGGCTCACTTCTCCACTTTTATCACTGCTTAGTACATATCCCCGATAGTGTCCTCATAGTCTTCTTCTCTCCTGCGTATCTCCTGGTAGTGTATTATTTCTGTATCCATACGTGTGCGTCTGTACCTATTTATGTATATATGTGTGCGTGTGTGTCGATATGTATATATTCCAGTATTATAAGCGGCAGAACATAAACACACAGTATTTCTTTATTAACCATTATATAGCGCACACACATTCTGCAGCGCTTTATGGAGAATCTTTCGGTCCCTGCGCAAGAGGAGCTGACAATCTATGTTCCTTATTACACAGACACACATATACACACTAGTGTGGGAGGAAACTGCAGGATCCCACGCAAACACAGGGAGAAGATACAAACCCCACACATAGGGGGGAATTCAAATGTTTGAAAAGTTGGTTGGGTGTCTGTTTTTTCCTGTCTATTAGATAGGAATTAACAGACACCCAACTGACTTTTCAAACAATTGAATATCACCCATATAGTGCTTTGGTCAGGAATTGAATGCATTACCTCGGCTGTGTGACAGCAATACTGTCCAGTAAACCAACAGTGCTGTCCAACAATGACTGGGTGCCGGGTAGAAAATTATTATAGGTCATTACGAATCAGTGCGCTTGTACATGCCCCATAGCTTTTTCTGTACACCCTGCACCTTTCTTTTGGGCTATCACCACAATTATTAGATCACAGTTATCACCTTAAATATACCTAATGGCGCCAAGGCACAAGACTAAGCCTCCACCAAAATCAGGGAAGCCATTGCCTGCCATGTTATGGACCTGGGCTAAAAGACACCAGATGGCATACACCTGTGGTGTATACCATTACATGCACAGTACAGGCAAATTATGGCCCACTCACCTGTAATAAGGCACCTCTGCCTGTGGCCCAATACAGTCTTGGAACACCTCTGTTTCTCCCACTTTACTTCTTATCTGCAGCACAGGTAGCACTGTTTTCTGTATTTCTCTGACGTCCTAGTGGATGCTGGGAACTCCGTAAGGACCATGGGGAATAGACGGGCTCCGCAGGAGACTGGGCACTCTAAAAGAAAGATTAGGTACTATCTGGTGTGCACTGGCTCCTCCCTCTATGCCCCTCCTCCAGACCTCAGATTTCTGTGCCCGGCCGAGCTGGATGCACACTAGGGGCTCTCCTGAGCTCCTAGAAAGAAAGTATATGTTAGGTTTTTTATTTTACAGTGAGACCTGCTGGCAACAGGCTCACTGCAACGAGGGACTAAGGGGAGAAGAAGCGAACCTACCTACTTGCAGCTAGCTTGGGCTTCTTAGGCTACTGGACACCATTAGCTCCAGAGGGATCGACCGCAGGACCCGTCCTTGGTGTTCGTTCCCGGAGCCGCGCCGCCGTCCCCCTTACAGAGCCAGAAGCATGAAGATGGTCCGGAAAATCGTCGGCAGAAGACTTCAGTCTTCACCAAGGTAGCACACAGCACTGCAGCTGTGCGCCATTGCTCCTCATACACACTTCACACTCCGGTCACTGAGGGTGCAGGGCGCTGGGGGGGGCGCCCTGAGCAGCAATAAAAACACCTTGGCTGGCAAAATAATCACAATATATAGCCCCAGAGGCTATATATGTGATAATTACCCCTGCCAGAATCCATAAAAAAGCGGGAGAAAAGTTTGCGAAAAAGGGGCGGAGCTATCTCCCTCGGCACACTGGCGCCATTTTCTCTTCACAGTGTAGCTGGAAGACAGCTCCCCAGGCTCTCCCCTGTAGTTTTCAGACTCAAAGGGTTAAAAAGAGAGGGGGGGCACTAAATTTAGGCGCAATATTGTTTATACAAGCAGCTATTGGGGAAAATTCACTCAGTGATAGTGTTTATCCCTACATTATGTAGCGCTTTGGTGTGTGCTGGCATACTCTCTCTCTGTCTCCCCAAAGGGCTGTGTGGGGTCCTGTCCTCAGTCAGAGCATTCCCTGTGTGTGTGCGGTGTGTCGGTACGGCTGTGTCGACATGTTGGATGAGGAGGCTTATGTGGAGGCGGAGCAGATGCCGATAAATGGGATGTCGCCCCCTGTGGGGCCGACACCAGAGTGGATGGATAGGTGGAAGGTATTAACCGACAGTGTCAACTCCTTACATAAAAGGCTGGATGACGTAACAGCTGTGGGACAGCCGGCTTCTCAGCCCGCGCCTGCCCAGGCGTCTCAAAGGCCATCAGGGGCTCAAAAAACGCCCGTTACCTCAGATGGCAGACACAGATGTCGACACGGAGTCTGACTCCAGTGTCGACGAGGTTGAGACATATACACAATCCACTAGGAACATCCGTTGCATGATCTCGGCAATAAAAATTGTGTTACACATTTCTGACATTAACCCAAGTACCACATAAAAGGGGTTTTATGTTTGGGGAGAAAAAGCAGCCGGTGTTTTGTTCCCCCATCAGATGAGTGAATGAAGTGTGTGAAGAAGCGTGGGTTCCCCCGATAAGAAACTGGTAATTTCAAAAAAATTACTGCTGGCGTACCCTTTCCCGCCAGAGGATAGGTCACGTTGGGAGATATCCCGTAGGGTGGATAAGGCGCTCACACGTTTGTCATAAAAGGTGGCACTGCCGTCTTAGGATACGGCCACTTTGAAGGAGCCTGCTTATAAAAAGCAGGAGGCTATCCTGAAGTCTGTATATACACACTCAGGTATTATACTGAGACCTGCAATTGCCTCAGCATGAATAGTGCTGCTGCAGCAGGGTCTGATACCCTATCAGATAATATTGATACCCTAGACAGGGAGAATATGGTGCTAACATAGAGCATATTAAAGACGTAGTCTTATATATGAGGGATGCACAGAGGGATATTTGCCGGCTGGCGTCCAGAATTAATGCAAGGTCCATTCTGCCAGGAGGGTATTAGAGACCCGGCAGTGGACAGGTGATGTTGACTTTAAAAGGCACATGGAGATTATGCCTTATAAGGGTGAGGAATTGTTTGGGGATGGTCTCTGGGACCTTGTATCCACAGCAACAGCTGGGAAGAAAAATTTCTACCTCAGGTTTCCTCACACCCTAAGAAAGCACTGTATTATCGGGTACAGTCCTTTCGGCTTCAGAAAAGCAAGGGGGCCAAAGGCGCTTCCTTTCTGCACAAGGGAAGAAGGAAAAAGCAGCATAGACAGCCAGTTCCCAGGATCAAAAATCCTCCCCCGCTTCCTCTGAGTCCACAGCATGACGCTGGGGCTCTACAGACAGGTGCGGTGGGGGCGCGTCTCGGGAACTTCAGGGACCAGTGGGCTTGCCCACAGGTGAATCACTGGGTTCTGCAAGCAGTATCACAGGGATACAAGCTGGAGTTCGAGGCGACTCCCCCTCGCCGTTACCTCACATCAGCCTTGCCTGCTGCCCTCGGATATAGGGAGTTAGTACTGGCGGCAATTCACAAGCTGTACTTCCAGCAGGTGAAATCAAGGTACCCCTCCTTCAACAAGGCCGGGGTTACTATTCCAAAAATGTTGTGGTACCGAAACCAGACGGTTCGGTGAGACCCATTCAAAAATTGAAATCCTTGAACACTTATATACGAAGGTTCAAGTTCAAAATGGAATCGCTCAGGGCGATTATTGCAAGCCTGGAGAATTTCAGGGTATCACTGGATGCTTACCTGCATGTCCCTATTTACCCTCCTCACCAGGAGTACCTCAAAATTGTGGTACAGAATTGTCATTACCAATTCCAGACGTTGCCGTTGGTCTGTCCCCGGCACCGAGGGTATTTACCAAGGTAATGGCCGAAAGAATTATCCAGTACTTGGACAATCTCCTTATAAAGGCGAGGTCCAGGGAGCAGTTGTTTGTCAGAGTAGCACTATCTCGGGAAGTGCTACAACAGCACGGCTGGATTCTGAATATTCCAAAGTCGCAGCTGGTTCCTACGACGCATCTACTGTTCCTGGGGATGGTTCTGGACACAGAACAGAAAAAAGTGTTTCTCCCGCAGGAGAAAGCCAAAGAGCTGTCATCTCTAGTCAGAGGCCTCCTGAAACCAAAACAGGTGTCGGTGCATCACTGCACGCGAGTCCTGGAAAAAATGGTAGCTTCCTATGAAGCAGTTCCATTCCGCAGGTTCCATGCAAGAACTTTTCAGTGGGACCTCTTGGACGGGATCGCATCTTCAGATGCATCGGCTGATAACCCTGTCTCCAAGGACCAGGGTGTCTCTGCTGTGGTGGCTGCAGAGTGCTCATCTTCTAGAGGGCCGCAGATTCGGCATACAGGACTGGGTCCTGGTGATCACGGATGCCAGCCTTCGAGGCTGGGGGGCAGTCACACAGGGAAAAAATTTCCAAGGACTTTGGTCAAGTCAGGAGTCGTCCCTACACATAAATATTCTGGAACTGAGGGCCATTTACAATGCCCTAAGTCAGGCAAGACCTCTGCTTCAAAACCAGCCGGTACTGCTCCAATCAGACAACATCACGGCAGTCGCCCATGTAAACCGACAGGGCGGCACAAGAAGCAGGATGGCGTGGCAGAAGCCACAAGGATTCTCCGATGGGCGGAAAATCACGTCTTAGCACTGTCAGCAGTGTTCATTCCGGGAGTGGACAACTGGGAAGCAGACTTCCTCAGCAGACACGACCTACACCCGGGAGAGTGGGGACTTCATCCAGAAGTCTTCAAACTGTTGGTAAATCGTTGGGAAAGGCCACAGGTGGACATGATGGCGTCCCGCCTCAACAAAAAGCTAAAGAGATATTGCGCCAGGTCAAGGGACCCTCAGGCGATAGCTGTGGACGCTCTAGTGACACCGTGGGTGTACCAGTCGGTTTATGTGTTCCCTCCTCTGCCTCTCATACCAAAGGTACTAAGAATAATAAGAAGGCGAGGAGTAAGAACGATACTCGTGGTTCCGGATTGGCCAAAAAGAGCTTGGTACCCAGAACTTCAAGAAATTATATCAGAGGACCCATGGCCTCTACTGCTCAGACAGGATCTGTTACAGCAGGGGCCCTGTCTGTTCCAAGACTTCCCGCGGCTGCGTTTGACGGCATGGCGGTTGAATTCCGGATCCTAAAGGAAAAGGGCATTCCGGAGGAAGTTATTCCTACGCTGATAAAAGCCAGGAAAGAAGTAACCGCAAACCATTATCACCGTATTTGGCAAAAATATGTTGCGTGGTGTGAGGCCAGGAAGGCCCCTACAGAGGAATTTCAGCTGGGTCGTTTTCTGCACTTCCTACAGTCGGGAGTGGCTATGGGCCTAAAAATTGGGTTCCATTAAGGTCCAGATTTCGGCTCTGTCGATTTTCTTCCAGAAAGAACTGGCTTCACTGCCTGAAGTTCAGACATTTGTAAAGGGAGTGCTACATATTCAGCCCCTTTTGTGCCTCCTTTGGCACCTTGGGATCTCAACGCGGTGTTGAGTTTCCTGAAATCACATTGGTTTGAGCCACTTAAAACTGTGGATCTGAAATATCTCACGTGGAAAAAAGTGGTCATGTTATTGGCCTTGGCTTCGGCCAGGCGTGTGTCAGAATTGGCGGCTTTGTCATGTAAAAGCCCTTCTCTGATTTTCCATATGGATAGGGCAGAATTGAGGACTCGTCCCCAGTTTCTCCCTAAGGTGGTATCAGCTTTTCACTTGAACCAACCTATTGTAGTGCCTGCGGCTACTAGGGGCTTGGAAGATTCCAAGTTACTGGACGTAGTCAGGGCCTTGAAAATTTATGTTTCCAGGACGGCTGGAGTCAGGAAAACTGACTCGCTATTTATCCTGTAGGCACCCAACAAACTGGGTGCTCCTGCTTCTGAGCAGACTATTGCTCGCTGGATTTGTGGCGCAATTCAGCTGGCGCATTCTGCGGCTGGATTGCTGCATCCTAAATCAGTAAAAGCCCATTCCACGAGGAAAGTGGGCTCATCTTGGGCGGCTGCCCGAGGGGTCTCGGCTTTACAACTTTGCCGAGCAGCTACTTGGTCAGGGGCAAACACGTTTGCTAAATTCTACAAATTTGATACCCTGGCTGAGGAGGACCTTGAGTTCTCTCATTCGGTGCTGCAGAGTCATCCGCACTCTCCCGCCCGTTTGGGAGCTTTGGTATAATCCCCATGGTCCTTACGGAGTTCCCAGCATCCACTAGGACGTCAGAGAAAATAAGATTTTACTCACCGGTAAATCTATTTCTCGTAGTCCGTAGTGGATGCTGGGCGCCCATCCCAAGTGCGGATTGTCTGCAATACTTGTATATAGTTATTGCTTAACTAAAGGGTTCTTGTTGAGCCATCTGTTGAGAGGCTCAGTTATATTTCATACTGTTAACTGGGTATAGTATCACGAGTTATACGGTGTGGCTGGTATGAGTCTTACCCGGGATTCAAAATCCTTCCTTATTGTGTCAGCTCTTCCGGGCACAGTATCCTAACTGAGGTCTGGAGGAGGGGCATAGAGGGAGGTGCCAGTGCACACCAGATAGTACCTAATCTTTCTTTTAGAGTGCCCAGTCTCCTGCGGAGCCCGTCTATTCCCCATGGTCCTTACGGAGTTCCCAGCATCCACTACGGACTACGAGAAATAGATTTACCGGTGAGTAAAATCTTGTTTTTTCAGCTCTCTCAGTCCATGGCCGGCAAGCTGAACCCGCACATCCACGTGGAGTATGACTGGAACCTCCGGCCGGAAGAGATTGATGAGAGCGACGATGATTTAGATGACAAGGTAAAACCTATATGCAGACACAAGATTCTTACATATGTACAGTGTGTTCTTATGTCATACTCCAGGAAGATTTGAGTATTGCCTGTGGAACTAGAAAAGGTTCAGAGACCAAACTGATTAAGGGGATGGAGACGCTAGAATACGAGGAAAGGCTTGCTAGGCTAGGCATGTTTACACTGGAAAAAAAGAAGATTACGAGGGGACAAGATTAATATTTACAAATATATAAGGCGTCAATACACAGAGCTGGGGGGGGGGGATTTGTAGGGTTAGGCTGTGGTAATGGAGGGTTTTGGGGGGGGGGGGGGGGGGAGGATATACCTGTACTTTGGGGGGTCAGTAATATGACTGCCGGCATCCCATATGCTGGGATATCGTATGTATCCGCTGTTACCACCCCATGGACAATAGGATGACAGTTGTGCTCCTGTGATCATGTAGAGGTGTCTTTGTGTCTGACTAACCAATTCCATTCCTGCTTCCAAAAGCCAAGTCCGATCAAGAAGGAACGCTCTCCGAGACCGCAAAGCTTCTGCCATTCTTCCAGTATCTCTCAGCAAGACAAGCTGTCGCTGCCTGGATTCAGCACTCCGCGGGATAAGCAGAGACTGTCGTACGGGGCCTTCACCAACTTCATGTCCACCAGCACCGACTTACCAACGTCTCCCATAACAGACGGCCCACCGCTGCCCCCCAGGAACTCAGGCAAAGGTATGTATAGCTGTGCCTGTTTACTAAGGTATACATATTTCTCTGACGTCCTAGTGGATGCTGGGAACTCCGTAAGGACCATGGGGAATAGCGGCTCCGCAGGAGACTGGGCACAAAAGTAAAAGCTTTAGGACTACCTGGTGTGCACTGGCTCCTCCCCCTATGACCCTCCTCCAAGCCTCAGTTAGATTTTTGTGCCCGAACGAGAAGGGTGCACACTAGGTGGCTCTCCTGAGCTGCTTAGTGAAAAAGTTTAAGTATAGGTTTTTTATTTTCAGTGAGTCCTGCTGGCAACAGGTTCACTGCAACGAAGGACTAAGGGGAGAAGAAGCGAACTCACCTGCGTGCAGAGTGGATTGGGCTTCTTAGGCTACTGGACATTAGCTCCAGAGGGACGATCACAGGCCCAGCCATGGATGGGTCCCAGAGCCGCGCCGCCGGCCCCCTTACAGAGCCAGAAGACTGAAGAGGTCCGGGAAATCGGCGGCAGAAGACGTCCTGTCTTCAATAAGGTAGCGCACAGCACCGCAGCTGTGCGCCATTGCTCTCAGCACACTTCACACTCCGGTCACTGAGGGTGCAGGGCGCTGGGGGGGGGGGGCGCCCTGAGACGCAATAAAAACACCTTAGATGGCAAAAAATACATCACATATAGCTCCTGGGCTATATGGATGCATTTAACCCCTGCCAGTTTTTCCTTAAAAAAGCGGGAGAAAGGCCGCCGAGAAGGGGGCGGAGCCTATCTCCTCAGCACACAAGCGCCATTTTCCCTCACAGCTCCGTTGGAGGGAAGCTCCCTGGCTATCCCCTGCAGTCCTGCACTACAGAAACAGGGTAAAACAAGAGAGGGGGGGCACTAATTTGGCAGATTAATCAAACAGCAGCTATATAAGGGAAAAACACTTATATAAGGTTATCCCTGTATATATATAGTGCTCTGGTGTGTGCTGGCAAACTCTCCCTCTGTCTCCCCAAAGGGCTAGTGGTGTCCTGTCCTCTATCAGAGCATTCCCTGTGTGTGTGCTGTGTGTCGGTACGTTGTGTCGACATGTATGAGGAGGAAAATGGTATGGAGGCGGAGCAATTGCCTGTAATAGTGATGTCACCCCCTAGGGAGTCGACACCTGACTGGATGGTCTTATGGAAGGAATTACGTGATAGCGTCAGCAATTTACAAAAGACTGTTGACGACATGAGACAGCCGGCAAATCAGTTAGTATCTGTCCAGGCGTCTCAAACACCGTCAGGGGCTCTGAAGCGCTCGTTACCTCAGATGGTCGACACAGACCCAGACACGGACACTGACTCCAGTGTCGACGGTGAGGAAACAAACGTATTTTCCAGTAGGTTACATGATCACGGCAATGAAGGAGGTTTTGAACATTTCTGATACTACAAGTACCACAAAAAAGGGTATTATGTGGGGTGTGAAAAAACTACCCGTAGTTTTTCCTGAATCAGATTAATTAAATGAGGTGTGTGATGAAGCGTGGGTTTCCCCCGATAAAAAACTAATTTCAAAAAAATTATTGGCATTATACCCTTTCCCGCCAGAGGTTAGGGCGCGTTGGGAAACACCCCCTAGGGTAGATAAGGCGCTCACACGCTTATCAAAACAAGTGGCGTTACCGTCTCCTGATACGGCCGCCCTCAAGGAGCCAGCTGATAGGAAGCTGGAAAATATCCTAAAAAGTATATACACACATACTGGTGTTATACTGCGACCAGCAATCGCCTCAGCCTGGATGTGCAGTGCTGGGGTGGCTTGGTCGGATTCCCTGACTGAAAATATTGATACCCTGGACAGGGACAGTATATTATTGACTATAGAGCATTTAAAGGATGCATTTCTATATATGCGAGATGCACAGAGGGATATTTGCACTCTGGCATCAAGAGTAAGTGCGCTGTCCATTTTTGCCAGAAGTGGGCTATGGACGCGACAGTGGTCAGGTGATGCGGATTCCAAACGGCATATGGAAGTATTGTCGTATAAAGGGGAGGAGTTATTTGGGGTCGGTCTATCGGACCTGGTGGCCACGGCAACAGCTGGGAAATCCACCTTTTTACCCCAGGTCACCTCTCAGCAGAAAAAGACACCGTCTTTTCAGGCTCAGTCCTTTCGTCCCCATAAGGGCAAGCGGGCAAAAGGCCACTCATATCTGCCCCGGGACAGAGGAAGGGGAAAAAGACTGCAGCAGGCAGCCTCTTCCCAGGAACAGAAGCCCTCCCCCGCTTCTGCCAAGTCCTCAGCATGACGCTGGGGCCTTACAAGCGGACTCAGGTACGGTGGGGGGTCGTCTCTGGAATTTCAGCGCGCAGTGGGCTCACTCGCAAGTGGACCCCTGGATCCTGCAGGTAGTATCTCAGGGGTACAAATTGGAATTCGAGACGTCTCCCCCTCGCCGGTTCCTGAAGTCTGCTTTACCAACGTCTCCCTCCGACAGGGAGGCGGTATTGGAAGCCATTCACAAGCTGTATTCCCAGCAGGTGATAATCAAGGTACCCCTCCTACAACAGGGAAAGGGGTATTATTCCACGCTGTTTGTGGTACCGAAGCCGGACGGCTCGGTGAGACCTATTTTAAATCTGAAATCCTTGAACACTTACATACAAAGGTTCAAATTCAAGATGGAGTCACTCAGAGCAGTGATAGCGAACCTGGAAGAAGGGGACTATATGGTGTCTCTGGACATCAAGGATGCTTACCTCCATGTCCCAATTTGCCCTTCTCACCAAGGGTACCTCAGGTTTGTGGTACAGAACTGTCACTATCAGTTTCAGACGCTGCCGTTTGGATTGTCCACGGCACCCCGGGTCTTTACCAAGGTAATGGCCGAAATGATGATTCTTCTTCGAAGAAAAGGCGTCTTAATTATCCCTTACTTGGACGATCTCCTGATAAGGGCAAGGTCCAGGGAACAGTTAGAGGTCGGAGTAGCACTATCTCAAGTAGTACTACGACAGCACGGGTGGATTCTAAATATTCCAAAATCGCAGCTGATTCCGACGACACGTCTGCTGTTCCTAGGGATGATTCTGGACACAGTCCAGAAAAAGGTGTTTCTCCCGGAGGAGAAAGCCAGGGAGTTATCCGAGCTAGTCAGGAACCTCCTAAAACCAGGCCAAGTGTCAGTGCATCAATGCACAAGAGTCCTGGGAAAAATGGTGGCTTCTTACGAAGCAATTCCATTCGGCAGATTCCACGCAAGAACTTTTCAGTGGGATCTGCTGGACAAATGGTCCGGATCGCATCTTCAGATGCATCAGCGGATAACCCTGTCTCCAAGGACAAGGGTGTCTCTCCTGTGGTGGTTGCAGAGTGCTCATCTTCTAGAGGGCCGCAGATTCGGCATTCAGGACTGGGTCCTGGTGACCACGGATGCCAGCCTGAGGGGCTGGGGAGCAGTCACACAGGGAAGAAATTTCCAGGGCTTGTGGTCAAGCATGGAAACGTCATTTCACATAAATATCCTGGAACTAAGGGCCATTTACAATGCCCTAAGTCAAGCAAGGCCTCTGCTTCAGGGTCAGCCGGTGTTGATCCAGTCGGACAACATCACGGCAGTCGCCCACGTAAACAGACAGGGCGGCACAAGAAGCAGGGGGGCAATGGCAGAAGTTGCAAGGATTCTTCGCTGGGCGGAAAATCATGTGATAGCACTGTCAGCAGTGTTCATTCCGGGAATGGACAACTGGGAAGCAGACTTCCTCAGCAGACACGACCTCCACCCGGGGGAGTGGGGACTTCACCCAGAAGTCTTCCACATGATTGTGAACCGTTGGGAAAAACCAAAGGTGGACATGATGGCGTCCCGCCTCAACAAAAAAACTAGACAGATATTGCGCCAGGTCAAGGGACCCTCAGGCAATAGCTGTGGACGCTCTGGTAACACCGTGGGTGTACCAGTCAGTGTATGTGTTCCCTCCTCTGCCTCTCATACCCAAGGTACTGAGAATCATAAGAAGGAGAGGAGTAAGGACTATACTCGTGGCTCCGGATTGGCCAAGAAGGACTTGGTACCCGGAACTTCAAGAGATGCTCACGGAGGACCCGTGGCCTCTACCTCTAAGAAAGGACCTGCTCCAGCAGGGACCCTGTCTGTTCCAAGACTTACCGCGGCTGCGTTTGACGGCATGGCGGTTGAACGCCGGATCCTGAAGGAAAAAGGCATTCCGGATGAAGTCATCCCTACCCTGATCAAAGCCAGGAAGGATGTAACCGTGCAACATTATCACCGTATTTGGAGTAAATATGTTGCGTGGTGTGAGGCCAGGAAGGCCCCTACAGAGGAATTTCAACTGGGTCGTTTCCTGCATTTCCTGCAAACAGGACTGTCTATGGGCCTAAAATTAGGGTCCATTAAGGTTCAAATTTCGGCCCTGTCGATTTTCTTCCAGAAAGAACTGGCTTCAGTTCCTGAAGTTCAGACGTTTGTCAAGGGGGTACTGCATATACAGCCTCCTTTTGTGCCTCCAGTGGCACCTTGGGATCTCAATGTAGTTTTGGGGTTCCTAAAATCACATTGGTTTGAACCACTCACCACTGTGGACTTAAAATATCTCACATGGAAAGTGGTAATGCTGTTAGCCCTGGCTTCAGCCAGGCGTGTCTCAGAATTGGCGGCTTTATCCTATAAAAGCCCTTACCTAATTTTTCATACGGACAGGGCAGAATTGAGGACTCGTCCTCAATTTCTCCCTAAGGTGGTTTCAGCGTTTCACTTGAACCAGCCTATTGTGGTACCTGCGGCTACTAGGGACTTGGAGGACTCCAAGTTGCTGGACGTAGTCAGGGCCCTGAAAATATATGTTTCCAGGACGGCTGGAGTCAGAAAATCTGACTCGCTGTTTATCCTGTATGCACCCAACAAGCTGGGTGCTCCTGCTTCTAAGCAGACTATTGCTCGTTGGATTTGTAGTACAATTCAGCTTGCACATTCTGTGGCAGGCCTGCCACAGCCAAAATCTGTAAAAGCCCATTCCACAAGGAAAGTGGGCTCATCTTGGGCGGCTGCCCGAGGGGTCTCGGCTTTACAACTTTGCCGAGCAGCTACTTGGTCAGGGGCAAACACGTTTGCTAAATTCTACAAATTTGATACCCTGGCTGAGGAGGACCTGGAGTTCTCTCATTCGGTGCTGCAGAGTCATCCGCACTCTCCCGCCCGTTTGGGAGCTTTGGTATAATCCCCATGGTCCTTACGGAGTTCCCAGCATCCACTAGGACGTCAGAGAAAATAAGAATTTACTTACCGATAATTCTATTTCTCGTAGTCCGTAGTGGATGCTGGGCGCCCATCCCAAGTGCGGATTGTCTGCAATACTTGTACATAGTTATTGTTACAAAAATCGGGTTATAATTGTTGTGAGCCATCTTTTCAGAGGCTCCTCTGTTATCATGCTGTTAACTGGGTTCAGATCACAGGTTGTACGGTGTGATTGGTGTGGCTGGTATGAGTCTTACCCGGGATTCAATATCCTTCCTTATTGTGTACACTCGTCCGGGCACAGTATCCTAACTGAGGCTTGGAGGAGGGTCATAGGGGGAGGAGCCAGTGCACACCAGGTAGTCCTAAAGCTTTTACTTTTGTGCCCAGTCTCCTGCGGAGCCGCTATTCCCCATGGTCCTTACGGAGTTCCCAGCATCCACTACGGACTACGAGAAATAGAATTATCGGTAAGTAAATTCTTATTTTTTGTATTTGGGACTTACTGTATGATGGGCGTCCTCCATAATATACGTATTAGTTTCAGGTGCTTTTTATCATTTGGGAAATTATATTTGGTTCTGTGATAACTGAGAAGGTTCAGGCCAAATGTACTTATAATTATTATTTTATGTATTGCACGTGACTTAATACTCTTCTAAAATCGAGCATAACCTAACTCTATAATGAACAATAATAATACAAATAATAATAATGTTTAGAAATGTCAAAACCAATTACTGTGTTAATTTTTTTTCTTTTTCTCTTTTTCACTATAGTACAAAATAACTTTTGGGGGGAGATTTATCAAAGCTTGGAGAGTGATAAAGTACCAACCAATCAGCTCCTGTTATTTTTCAAACGCAATTGGGAGCTGATTGGTTGGTAGGTACTTTTTCTCTCTCCACTATCGCTCTCCAAGCTTTGATAAATCTCCTCCTTAGGTTCTTGTGAACAGCATAATTTCATAGAGAGATTTATTTTACTTATGTTAGAACCTAGATCCTAAATCTCGAGAGATATTAGCTGACTCAGTGTAATTCTGTAACCTTTTATAGTTATTCGCTAACGTTTTTCCTGTCAGCTGCAAGTAGTGGAGGCAGCCATCTTGCGGTTTATCAATGAACTGGCAGCCATTTTGTGGGCTAAAACAAAACTTATGATGCGCCCATTTATCCGTTCACCATGAAGCTGTCATTACGGTAGCTCATACAGCACAATATGGCTGCCCCCAGTGTGCATAGGTGATGAGGAAAACTTAAATCTATAGCGCAAGAGAGGTCAACACCTGGCATTCCTCAAACACCTGGTGAAGAAATAAAACTACAGTAAATTGTTTTTTTTTTTATTGTTTAGACATCAGTAACACTAGTCACCATGAGCAAAGTGCCATATATACTGCCCGCTTATAACGCAAACAGAAACTTGTGTTACAGTGAGGGTGGTGCTATAAATATAATGGGGAGATGTTTCAAACCTTGGAGAGAAATAAAGTGGAGAGAGATAAGCTTCCAGCCAATCGGCTCCTAACTATTATTTTTTAAATACAGCCTGTAAAATGGAAAAAGCTTATTGGCTGGTACTTTAACTCTCTCCAAGGTTTGATACATCTCTTTCAATGTTCTTTATAATATGGATTTCCTAACGGCCTTTTTTTTTTTACTTTTTAGATATTTACATTTTTAACTACACATTAGTGTTTTTATAGGCCAGCTACTAATGCCATTGGCACATTATGTAAATTAGAGGGAGGATACCAAACTGACAATCATTCCAGTTTAAGCAGAAAGAAGTGCCCGTTACACCGAAACACAGGTATCCCCTAACAGCTGTATTGTCTCTAATCCACATGAATTTGATATGGATAGCGAACATTTATTTGGGGATTGTTAGTAAATGGAGTGAAATGGTGAACGTTAAGCACCAGATGTGCCGGCTGAGCGCTGGATAACGCAGAGCCCGGTATGGGGCTCCTCCCTCATTAGTCTTTGTATGCTTTTCTAGCTTCATCCGGCCTATCTTCCAACCACTCATTAAATGCCCAAACCCCCAGTGGCAGCTCCACATTGTCCAAGAAGAAAGCGCCTCCCCCGCCCCCTGGACACAAACGAACTCTCTCCGATCCGCCAAGCCCGCTACCTCATGGTAAGGGCTCGGTACTCTGGGGTGAGTTGTAACACCAACGTGATTGGCCTGGGCTTTGTGTCTCTGTGAACTCAGCTCTACTTCTGTTCCCCCTCTGCGTGCGGGGGCCTTCCTGTCACTCTTACTTCCTGCTCGGATTCTTGCTCCTGTACAGCCACCGGATAGGGCAAGTTACTTCTAGTATAATGTACACCTGTCACGTTTATACACGTTGCAGGCAATGCATACGCAGAGTTTATGCTTTATGAACACTTGTCATTCGAATTGCCTTTTATCTGTATACGGCCCGGAATCGCCAGACTCCCGGGTCTAGCGAAATTCTGCTTTACATAGCGGGGTGTCACCCCTTTCCCCTCTCCTTACACTTACCTTCCTTTTCTCTCCCTTTCATAGAACAGCAGGCTTTATTATAGACAAATCAAGTCCTATCTCTGCTGAGACCTTCTTGTTGTTATTCCACAATTGATGTTCTGTCCCCAAAATCCCCTAAATTATTTATACCCATTTTTTTGTTTAAGTAGTACACAGGTTCTCAAACTCGGTCCTCAGGACCCCACACAGTGCATGTTTTGCAGGTCTCCTCACAGAATCGCAAGTGAAATAATTAGCTCCACCTGTGGACCTTTTAAAATGTGTCAGTGAGCAATTAATACACCTGTGCACCTGCTGGGTTACCTGCAAAACATGCACTGTGTGGGATCCTGAGTATTGAGTTTGAGAACCTATGAAGTAGTAATATGAGGTCCGATTACTGGATGCGCATGACCAATCAGAAGGCTGTACATCATGGAGCTGTGTTTTCAGATCCTCGTATATTTATAACCTATTCCGTCTTCGCTGTGGAACTTTTCTTCTTCTCTATACTGGCTCTGTATTATTTATTCACTGCAATTTCTTATCTCTGTTACTTTCACGTCCCAAGAGTTCTGCCCTGTCTCTCTTACTGCAACATCCTGACGTTTCCAAACTGTGAAATACATAGCTGTGGATTCAGTGTGATTCAGTGATTGCTATTTGTTCCCCCACCACCGTGCGGTGCTACGGGAACTACGGCGGTGGGGGCGGAGGTGCTCCGGTAAAGAGTGAATGCAAATTTAAATTAGCTTTATTACATATTTAGAGTATTGTAGGTCACTTTTATGGATAAAACCTGCCCATGTGTACTGTATTATTTTCACAATCACCTTACAAGGGGGTCAGGCAAAGTGCATGTTCTTTTCGTTCTTTGTAACTTATACCTGTTATACTGCCAGTGAAACAGCGCCTCTAGTGGTCTTATAGTATAATGGCAAGCTGGTGCTCATAGATCCTTATTCAGCAAGACCAGCACAGTAAATACACAGTAGTTATTGGTGAAGTAAGTTGCGTGTCAGTATATCCTTCTTTTGAAGACGCAGCTGTGATTTTATAGTGAACAGGCCACAGGTGTTTTTTTTCCTTCCTTTTTTTTTTTCCTCCTGCTTCCTTTTTCTTGGTATCTGCTCTATTTAAGGGTTTTTATTTCTCTTTCTTCCAAATCTACTTTGATGTTGATGACGTCCAGCATTAAAGTGATATAAAGGAATCCTCTTGTTAATGACTAATTACATCTTGCATTTGTTTCCCCCGCCAGGTAATGACACCGGCTACAGCCCAGCAGATAGATCGCTGAATAAGTTTGAAAGACTGTCGCACTCAGCTAGGTGAGTGTATGGGGAGTGTGTGCTGCACAATAGTCGGTGGATTTGCTCTAATCCAGAACAAAATCTTTATTTAGATTTACCGTTCCAAACATTCACTTCCACAAGTAACGTACACAGACAGGAAACAGCGGGAATGGAGATTAACGTAGGGATCATATTGAATTCAAGTTGCATAGCAGTATAAAGATTAACCATTTATTGGACTTGTATTTTTCATCTGCATGAAGTGGAATTTTGCACTGCGGACCATCCCTTATAGCACCTAATTCATGTATGGAAGACATTGCACTGCTGCAGGGAAGCAATTGTGCTATTCCGTGTCATTAAAATTCTAATGCTGCAGGAGGCGCCTGTAGGAGATAGACGCCTCCCGTTACCATCTGCGAGATCCAAGTGTTGTGTCTGAGGACGCAGCCTCTGATCTCCATCGCAACCAGTAGCGATTTGCAACGGTATCAGGCACGGCCAGCCTGCGTAAACTGAGTAATGACAGCGACGGTTATTACGCCCTCATCAGTAATTACAGTTGGGTACAATATATCCGGTGTTTAAACAATTGTATCCCTTTTTTGTTTCTGCAATATGTAGCACAGGAACTACAAAGTCTACATTGGGCCCCAGAGTTTTGCCAAAACTACCTCAAAAAGGTAAGTCCGAGGTTTTTTCAATATACTCCATAATCTAGATCAAAACTTGAAATGTATTGTTATGCAGCAAATATTTTTGGCAAAAAGGACACGCGATAGAAAAAGGAGGATTTACAGCGATTTACCCATCCGCACTCTCGTGGCATTAAGAAAAAAAGTTTTGCAAAAATCACCCGGAATGTATTTTTTCTAAACGATCATAAAGTAAATGAAATAAGATGTAATTTAGCCAGTGCTTGGCAGTGTGTTTCTGTCTGGTATATCACTTTGATAGTTTGTTTCCCCAATGCCACGGGAGAACATACCACGGCTGTTGGGAAAGTGCTTTTGTGTACAAAGACTTATGCAATTTTTGCAGAGCCGTCTGGATGGACATCTTTTTTTTTTAAATGAGGAATGTTTCCTGGGCATGTAGACCTAAGCCATCATCATTGAATGTTGAGGGTCTTTCATATGCTGGTACAATTGTATGGCCAATGTATTGATAAAACTCATTGGTCACTTTGAGATTTATCACCTTCCTCTGAAACCATTGTAGCCCCAACCACATGTAACGCTGTCTTTTTGCATCTCATTCAAGTGGCGCTTCGAAAAATAGACACAACGCATCATCTCTCGATGGACAAATACAGCCAGCAACCGGACGTTTTCCAAAAATCGCCACAAGCAGCAGACTTGCCTCTGAAACCGCAACTCGCCGATCTTCCTCCGAAGCCGCAGCCTTCTGAGTTCACGCAAAAGCCGCACGTCGGAGACCTACCGCCGAAGCCGGGAGAATTGCCTCCTAAACCTCAGCTGGGAGACCTGCCGCCGAAACCACAGCTGGGAGACCTACCTCCGAAGCCGCAGCTGAAAGATCTTCCACCTAAACCTGTCCTGGGAGACATGTTGCCGAAGGCGTCCGTAACAGAAGCAGTGGCCAAGCCGCACACCCCAGAGGCTAACCAGAATGCTCAGCCGGCAGAGGTGATCCAGAACTCGCAGCCCACCGACCATACGCCAGTCCAGAGACAGGCGTCGGAAGCTTCCAGTGACGGGCCACCTCCTCTTCCAGAAACCCCTGTGCCACTTCCTCGGAAGATCAACACAGTAAGTGTTTTGCCACCATACAGTGGACAAGGTAGCCTATAGGTTGCTGACTGGAGCATGACTTCATCTAACTATTGATAATGTATCCCTTTTTGATAGCATAAATGGAACAATCCTTTTCAGTGGGTGCACCTCGCACATCTTAAACTTCATTATGTTGAAGTTTACATTGTAATGTTTAATGATGGGTATTTGTGTGCCTGTAAATGTAAATTCCCAAATGAATCATTCCCGGATGTCCGGAGTCACCCAACTGGCAGAAGTAGCCAACATCCCATCTCTAGTACCAATGTTGATTTGGGGTGGGGGTGGGGGAGTAAAAACTGCTGCCACCTGCTAAGGAGCAAAGGTGCAATTTCCACAGCACGTCCATTTCAGCATCTGATCTCGCAACAGAAAATGTGATATTCGCATCTGGGTGCAGTACATGGGGCATTACGGAAGCAACCCCATGGCAGCCGCCATCTTGATGCTCCAATCTGTGCGCTTGCCTGTAGAAACAGACGCCACTGTATATAAATAGATGCATGATCCTTATAAGAAGGGGGTGAAGCGACGCTTAAATTCATGTATTATTATAGTATGTTAAATGGGTGAATTATATACAGAGTATTTAAGGTTTAAACATGGTTTGTACAAGGCTGGCTCTTAGTGGTAAATAGGAAGGATACATATGACGTATCCCCGTGCTGACATCTACATACATGCTACATTAAAGGGCCTTAATAATCCACCCTGTAGATCTTATTGGGGTAAGTTACAGACTGACAGATTACGGCATCATTCTAGTTTCCTGCATCTAGTTTCTGTTCATTGTTTCTCATATTGTGATCAGGGGAAGGTGAAGCTGAAGAGAGTGAAGACGATATACGATTGTCAGGCAGATAATGACGACGAGCTGACATTTGTTGAGGGAGAAGTGATCGTAGTAACTGGAGAGGAGGACCAGGAGTGGTGGGTGAGTGTTATGTAGTCAGCCTGTGTGTGTATAGTACACGTATAAAGGTATATGCACCAAGCGGATTCAGTATCATTTGCTGCCGTACGGGATGCTGGCGGTCATAATACCGACGCCGGCATCCCGACAGAGGAAGGTAAGACTGTTCCCCCATCCCCTCCCCGCATCCTAGTGCACCCCCCTCTTCTCCCCCCCCCCGCATCCTAGTGCACCCCCCTCTTCTGCCCCCAGCCTAGTACACCCCCCTCTTCTCCCCCCGTCCCCCCCGAAGGTGCCTAAACTTTAAGCCGTGACCGTAACCCGAATGCAATACTCTATGGTCAGGATTCCGGGGTCCGCATTCTGGCTGCTGGAATCCCGACAGCCGGCATCTTAACTGCATTCCCACCAAGCAGGGACTTCATGCGTAACTAAATGATTCCAGAAAGGCCGGACATACCCTTGGAGCACAGGAGTGCTGGTACTCCTCAGTAATATGCACCCTAAATTTTATATATCTGTTTCCTAACTCTGGCTCAGCACGGAGTATGATAATATAAATGACAGCCATTACTGATTCCTCTGATTCTTTGTTAAATACAGTAGCACAATACGAGCTGCTTTTTGTCAGACAGGGACAGTCAGAGTGATTTGGAAATACTATGGAGGAATGGGCTGATGTGGGGAAATTAATATCAACATGTAAAACGGGGACACACGAGGGACACAAAATACATTACGCAGAATATATGGCAACGTAACGTGGACAACAAAGAAAAGAGCTGTAATATCAGATGATGTGATGTAAGCAGCTTAGTGGAGCCTGGTGAGAGCCAGGACAATACATGGTTATATAGTAAATGTGTTTGTAGTCAGCCATGCAATTATAGTTTTCATCACATGGGACCTATATAATCTATTATACGACAATGACAAATTGTTCCATTTGACATTTTTTCAAATGAAGGCCCAAAAACACCCCAGTTTCACGTAGCGTAAGGTAAAACGCAATTTACAACTGGTCACTTCGGGACTATCATAGTGGGGAGATTTATCAAACCGTCTATAGAGAAGTATAGCCGTCGCCCATAACAACCAATCGAGTGCTAGATATCATTTTATAGAGTGTACTTGATAAGTGATAGCACGAAGCTGATTGGCTAGTATTGGAAACGCCTCTTCTTGTCCTCATTCACAGCCAAAGGACCTGTAAAGTTACATCTCACTGGCTAATACTGTATGTGTTTCTGTATTCCACCCAGATTGGTCACATCGAAGGATATCCAGAACGGAAAGGTGTCTTCCCGGTGTCATTCGTCCACATATTGTCAGAATAGGACATGGACTTTATAGTGTTGTGGATCCCCCCCACCCCACCCGGGCCGCAGCTCCTTAGCCAGCTTACTGCTGTATATTCTGTACTGCGTCTGTATATCACTTCATCCAGTACTGTCATTATCTGTATTGTACATGTGCGATGTTATTCTGCCACTGCCAGTATTGCAGTAGCCGGAGACGCTGAGAGAAAGAACCGCTTAGGTCCGCCGCTCTCGCCCCTTACTGTACTGCCAGTGCCGTCTTATCCAACACTATAATACCGTACACGCTCTGTCCCTGGCCACACCTTGCTTTCCAGCCTCCGTATCGGAAACGATACCGGCGATGGGACCCCGCGGCGACTCGGATCCACCCGTCACCCCATCCTCCAATCACTCAGCAAGCTGTGTATTTATCACAGATATAAGGAGTTCAGGATAGTTTTTAACAAAATCGTCAAGTATTTTCTGTGCCCTGTGTCTTGCGTTTGAACTTACTGCAACACCCATACTGTTACTTTGCTGCAGGTAGTAAAAGAAGATATATTTCTATCCAAAGGCTTCTTTTATTGAAGTATATACATATATATATAATATACATATATATATTAAAAAGAAAATTACATTTCATGGGAGTTAACCTAATGACTGCTAAACAATATTTAGTCTGTTTACATTATGCATGCATTTCTCCAACCACAGAAACAATTCCGGAATACTTGAATCCTGCGCGTAAGCCGGGAAAAGAATCGCAGTGCTTGGCTTAGGCCGAGTAGTTCTGCAGCTGCGAGGACCCGTGGGGGAATATTTTTCCATTAGAAAGATCTATTTGAAATAGACAGTATTACTTGTTTCTAACATGGATCAAATCTAGACGGGGGGCTGCAAGCCTCGCGATAATAAAGACGTACGCCTATGTATAACTCATCTGTTTAGGTTTTTATTTTCTGTTTTTGTATTATTTAAACTGTACCATAAGTTATTCGTAGATGCAAAGTTGAAATGGACTTTTATGTATATTGTTCGTTAAATAGAAGCTTATCGAATCAGACACGAAAAGTATTAAAATCCATTGCTTGAGGGGATCTCTGGTCCACGTTGGGGGGAGGCCCCCCTGTACCGGGCTGTTGCAGGGTCCTTCAGCCAAGTCCCCAGGTCACGTTACGTACCGGATCTTAGATGTTTGTTATTTGTGGTAACTTGTTTAGTTAGAAATGCAGAATAAATAGAACTCATACACGTCAAACAGTGAAACGGAAACACACGATTTACGTGAATTTTTATTATTTTTTTGGTCACCAAATAGAACATAAACAGTGGAAGCTACATTTTATTTTAATTGTAACTCATTCCTGTGCACTTCTGGTTATTTAATTCTCATTTTATGTACTATTATCTTTGGATTTTTATTTTATTTTTGTAGGCACATTTTTTGCATGTAGAAATATTTATATTTTCCCGGGGTTTTTTTTTTTTAAATCTCAGACTGATACATCATAATTTTCAATGCGATAATCAAATATTAATTTGGCTCTAATAAGCCAATCATAATCCAGTCTATTAGATTTTGCATGGAGAAACCATTTTTATTTATTTACAAGTATTTCAGCAATACGCAATAGAAGTCGTGGCGGACGGGCCTGAAGGAAGCCACACGATTAGGTCTTTAGATCACCGGTCTGCGCAGTTTACCCTGCAAAGTATTTCAACAACAATGGTACAATATTCTGTTTTTAATGCAAAGTCACAAGCTCATTTTATTAATCATTCCATATTATAAATGAATAAAAATGTTTAAAAGTGACATCGACAATCGAAACCTCTTGTTTTTTTGTTTTGTTTTTTTATTGATGTTTTTTGAAGTCCATATACAGTGATTAAGTAATAAAAGCAAGAATCTTTGGGTTTTAATATTGTCCCCTTTTAATGGAGTTTTAGAGGAAATCCATTTTTATATAATTTATTATGAACCGCTATTACCACTGAAATGTTATTTTTAACGGTCAAGCATTGATCAACTGAAATGCTTCAAAGAATAATATCATCTGTAGGTTAAACTGTAAACAGAACGTGTATCCCTGCATTGCATATTATTTTACTACTCTGTGGGGCATATTCAATTGATAACGTAATTTGGCTGCAGAATTGAACGCAGCTATTGCGACTATTTGTCAGTTTGCGCAACTACAGTATGTGTGCTCTCGATTGCAGCGATATTCAATTGAATAATTGATTGTGAAAATGTTTGTGGCCAGAACCCACAGGATTTATTTTATTTTTTTTTACATCTGTAGAATAACTTGTACCCTATTAAAAAAAAAAACACAATTAATGAACTTTATTACTGTCCCAAAGAAAAATATTATGATCTTTAAAAATGCTGCAAGTGGCTGATTTGGGAAGGTGGTTAAATAATGAATGATTAAAAAAAGTTAACTTTTTTCATTTAAATACAAACGAATAAAACAAAAAAGTTAAAATATATTTAAAAATACAAAAAGTGATGTGGGGGGTAATCTGAGGCCATTTAAAATGTAAATAAAAATGTAAAAAAAAATGATAAAAAAAACAATTATTATTTTAATTTACATAAATACTTAAAAGTTGATTTTGGAATAATTTGAAACCATTTTCTTTTCTTTGTTTACCACAATACCGACATGTAATTAATTATTGGCCCAATTAAGCTAATTGAAAACTTCCACTTGCCTAATTAGTGACTACAGGGTGTGTCCTAGGGGTTCCTAAGCAAGCCCTGACATTTTTAACTTAAAATAGGGTTTTCCCTGTTTGCACCTGCTCTGGGGATGCAAGAAATAAGATGCATTAATTCCTATAGAAATTACCACTGCTGAATTTCTCACAGCCTATTGAATAGGAAAAACGTTGCGGCTGTGGAGTTTATTTAAACTTTTTGCTCGCAATTGAATATGCCCCTGTATATTCGGTTGAATTAATTCTATGCTGCAAATTGAATGTTAGAATTTCACCAGAGTTCTCTGCTTCAGCACTGAAACTGTTAACGTATGATATCTTGATACACTAATATATGTACTTTACTTTATTTAAAAAAATATATATACGAGGCATTGGTTTGGCTTTGGTACATTAGGTCGATAGTGACCAAAACATTGGCATATTGCCAACATTCAGCACAATGCCGACACGATTACAATGTCAACAATCTAGTTCTCAGGTGCAGATGTGTCCTTATAAACTGTAGCTCAAGTTGTGGCAAATAGCCCTTCTCTGCCCCTAGTCCCAGGCGACACGTTCATTCAGTGCGTCTTTGTTGCACAAAAATGTCGTCTTTGCATGAATAAAACAACTGGAAGTGACAATACTACTAGAATACACAGATCAGTTTCATTTGAAACATTTGTATATCTGTGTCTGGTTCTGGACTATAGATTGACAGTAATTAGGTCAACATGTAAAAGGTCGACAGTGCAATGACGATAACCAACACAAGTTTTGTTTTTTTGTTTTCAACTTATTCATCCTCTACCATCCACGTGGACTATGATTGGGAGTAGTAAGGGAGTAGTGCAGCGGTACACTAATTGGGGTCACGTGGTTAAACATGACACCAGAAAAACGTTAAAAACTTTTGTCACTCATTTCTACTGTCTACTCTTTGCATGTTGACCATTTGGGGTTGACATATTGACTATCTTTTCCATGTCGATCTATTGACCCACGCCCGTCTGTGTGCGACGGAGTCTAAATCGTTGTATGCAGGGCTCAGGTGTGTATGGTGTATAGTCGCAAGGTGTAGGAGGACCAGGGCCGGATTAAGCCTTGGGGGGCTCATCCACACTCCTCCGCATCTCGTCAGCACTGCCCCCACTTGTCATCTTGCTGGCCCCTCACTTTACCACTATCTGACTGAAAAGTGCAAGTGTAAATGCAGAAGAGGGGGGGGGGGGGGGGGGAGAGAGGTATTAGATTGTGTATATTATATTTAAACCAATCGTGTAAATTAGATTTAAACTAATGGTTTAATAACACCTGGGTACTGTGTATAGCTCCACATAATACAGTCACATAGGGCACAGACACATCAGTCTAGCATGCTGTGGTTTGGGGGGAGGGGGGCAAAGCTGTGATTCATTAATCACTAATAGCCCTCTCCCCCCTCCTATCTCCTCTGGTCGGTAAGCACCGTTGGCAGCTCATGAAACCTGATGACGCACCTGAAACCTGATGATCACATACTCTCCTGCTCGCATTCTTGTAACCGGGTTCTTCCTTCTGCTGCTGCACAAGAAGGAGAGCTGGTGTGTTAGTGTGCATTTGCCGGGGGCCGTCTGACAGCACCAAGGTTACAGTGTTCCCAGAGCCACCTCACCACCTTCACTGCCTTCCTTAATCCGGTTCTGATGAGGACACCTGTATGTGCCTAATCCTGACCCTAACCGTAAGGCTATCCCCAACGCTAATGTTAACATGTCTTGCCGACATTGTAACCAGGTTGACATTATGCCTGCATAGCATCTGATTATGTATGTAATGTTTTGTTTTTGTGGTGGGGGGGTATATAATGGGATGGCACTTTATATGCCGCCTGTCGGGATCCCGCCGCTCAGCATACCGGTGCCGGAATCTCGACAGCCGGCATACCGACAACTATTTTCCCTCTTTGGGTGTCCATGACACCCCTGGAGGGAGAATAAATAGCGTGGCGCGCCGTCGTGCCAGCAGATCCTGGCCATGGCTCTCTGCATTAGGCAGTGGGGGGGGTGAACAGCTCCCGTCATAGCCCAGTCGGCTAAGGCTGCACAAGTAGAGAAAATTGTGTGTCTTGTGCGCTGTCTATTTAAAGCAGCTGGAAAAAGGGGGTTGTGGATCCCCTATATAACACTAGGTGCAAAGAATGAATGTGAAAAACCAGTGCTTAGAAACATATATGAACATAAATTCTGATAATGCTAGACGGTTATGATGATAAAAGGATGTAACATTACATAATGTAATGTTAAAAAGTTGGTAATCAAGAATTCATAATAACACAATACATTGCATATCTGACTCCATGAATAGCTCGAGCTACAAAAGCCCTGTTTGGATTACATTGCGGACTCCCCCTTTATCACCCATTGGACATTTATGGACATCACAAATCCTCCAGCGGAAAACTCCACACATCTGCACCTCTAAAGGATACCCCTAGAGAACCTCCGTTTATGGGACATTCATTGTGTGCTTAGAAAATTGGGGACTTCATTTCATTGAGCCAAGCCAGCTCGCTAAAGTGCATACGGGAGGAATCCGGAGAAGCTCCTAAGTCCGCAGGGTGACTTCATGGAGTCAGATAATGCAATGTATTGTGTTATTATGAATTCTTGATTACCAACTTTTTAACATTACATTATTTAATATTAAATCCTTTTATCATCATAACCGTCTAGCATTATCATAATTTATGTTCATATATGTTTCTAAGTGCTGGTTTTTCACATTAAGACTGCACAAGTGGCTATAAATGGCAGAGCAGGCTATTAAGCCGATGCTGGGACTATTTCTGTATAACATTTTCTTTTGTCTGTTGCTTACTATAGTCTATATTATGTTTCTCTGACGTCCTAAGTGGATGCTGGGGACTCCGTCAGGACCATGGGGAATAGCGGCTCCGCAGGAGACAGGGCACAAAAGTAAAAGCTTTAGGATCAGGTGGTGTGCACTGGCTCCTCCCCCTATGACCCTCCTCCAAGCCTCAGTTAGATCTTTGTGCCCGGCCGAGAAGGGTGCAATCTAGGTGGCTCTCCTAAAGAGCTGCTTAGAGTAAAAGTTTTGTTAGGTTTTTTATTTTCAGTGAGTCCTGCTGGCAACAGGCTCACTGCAACGAGGGACTTAGGGGAGAAGAAGTGAACTCACCTGCGTGCAGGATGGATTGGCTTCTTAGGCTACTGGACATTAGCTCCAGAGGGACGATCACAGGTACAGCCTGGATGGGTCACCGGAGCCGCGCCGCCGACCCCCTTGCAGATGCTGAAGAGAGAAGAGGTCCAGAAATCGGCGGCTGAAGACTTCCCAGTCTTCTTAAGGTAGCGCACAGCACTGCAGCTGTGCGCCATTGCTCTCAGCACACTTCACACCAACGATCACTGAGGGTGCAGGGCGCTTGGGGGGGGCGCCCTGGGCAGCAATGAAAGTACCTATGCTGGCTAAAAATACATCACATATAGCCCCTGAGGCTATATGGATGTATTTAACCCCTGCCAGGTTGTCAGAAAAACGGGAGAAGAAGCCCGCCGAAAAGGGGGAGGGGCCTATTCTCCTCAGCACACAGCGCCATTTTCCCTCACAGAACTGCTGGTGGGAAGGCTCCCAGGCGCTCCCCTGCACTGCACTACAGAAACAGGGTTAAAACAGAGAGGGGGGGCATTTTTGTGGCGATATTATTACATATTAAGATGCTATAAGGGAAAACACTTATATAAGGTTGTCCCTGTAAAATTATAGCGTTTTGGTGTGTGCTGGCAAACTCTCCCTCTGTCTCCCCAAAGGGCTAGTGGGGTCCTGTCCTCTATCAGAGCATTCCCTGTGTGTGTGCTGTGTGTCGGTACGTGTGTGTCGACATGTATGAGGACGATGTTGGTGAGGAGACGGAGCAATTGCCTGTAATGGTGATGTCACTCTCTAGGGAGTCGACACCGGAATGGATGGCTTATTTAGGGAATTACGTGATAATGTCAACAAGCTGCAAGGTCGGTTGACGACATGAGACGGCCGGCAAACCAATTAGTACCTGTCCAGGCGTCTCAAACACCGTCAGGGGCTTTAAAACGCCCATTACCTCAGTCGGTCGACACAGACACGGACACTGACTCCAGTGTCGACGGTGAAGAAACAAACGTATTTTCCATTAGGGCCACACGTTACATGTTAAGGGCAATGAAGGAGGTGTTACATATTTCTGATACTACAAGTACCACAAAAAAGGGTATTATGTGGGGTGTGAAAAAACTGCCTGTAGTTTTTCCTGAATCCGATAAATTAATTGAAGTGTGTGATGATGCGTGGGTTTCCCCCGATAGAAAATTAAAGGCGCTCACACGCTTATCAAAACAAGTGGCGTTACCGTCTCCAGATACGGCCGCCCTCAAGGAGCCAGCTAATAGGAGGCTGGAAAATATCCTAAAAAGTATATACACACATACTGGTGTTATACTGCGACCAGCGATCGCCTCAGCCTGGATGTGCAGCGCTGGGGTGGCTTGGTCGGATTCCCTGACTGAAAATATTGATACCCTTGACAGGGACAGTATTTTATTGACTATAGAGCATTTCTATATATACGAGATGCACAGAGGGATATTTGCACTCTGGCATCATGAGTAAGTGCGATGTCCATGTCTGCCAGAAGATGTTTATGGACACGACAGTGGTCAGGTGATGCAGATTCCAAACGGCACATGGAAGTATTGCCGTATAAAGGGGAGGAGTTATTTGGGGTCGGTCCATCGGACCTGGTGGCCACGGCAACAGCTGGAAAATCCACCTTTTTACCCCAAGTCACATCTCAGCAGAAAAAGACACCGTCTTTTCAGCCTCAGTCCTTTCGTCCCCATAAGGGCAAGCGGGCAAAAGGCCAGTCATATCTGCCCAGGGGTAGAGGAACGGAAGAAGACTGCAGCAGGCAGCCCCTTCCCAGGAACAGAAGCCCTCCACCGCTTCTGCCAAGTCCTCAGCATGACGCTGGGGCCGTACAAGCGGACTCAGGTGCGGTGGGGGGGGGTCGTCTCAAGAGTTTCAGCGCGCAGTGGGCTCACTCGCAAGTGGACCCCTGGATCCTACAAGTAGGATCCCAGGGGTACAGATTGGAAATTCGAGACGTCTCCCCCTCGCAGGTTCCTAAAATCTGCTTTACCAACGTCTCCCTCCGACAGGGAGGCATTATTGGAAACAATTCACAAGCTGTATTCCCAGCAGGTGATAATCAAAGTACCCCTCCTACAACAAGGAAAAGGGTATTATTCCACACTATTTGTGGAACTGAAGCCAGACGGCTCGTGAGATCTATTCTAAATCTTTGAACACTTACATACAAAGGTTCAAATCAAGATGGAGTCACTCAGAGCAGTGATAGCGAACCAGGAAGAAGGGGACTATATGGTGTCCCTGTACATCAAGGATGCTTACCTCCATGTCCCAAATTGCCCTTCTCACCAAGGGTACCTCAGGTTCGTGGTACAGAACTGTCACTATCAGTTTCAGACGCTGCCGTTTGGATTGTCCACGGCACCCCGGGTCTTTACCAAGGTAATGGCCGAAATGATGATTCTTCTTCAAAGAAAAGGCGTCTTAATTATCCCTTACTTGGACGATCTCCTGATAAGGGCAAGGTCCAGAGAACAGTTGGAGGTCGGAGTAGCACTATCTCAAGTAGTTCTACGACAGCACGGGTGGATTCTAAATATTCCAAAATCGCAGCTGATTCCGACGACACGTCTGCTGTTACTAGGGATGATTCTGGACACAGTCCAGAAAAAGGTGTTTCTCCCGGAGGAGAAAGCCTGGGAGTTATCCGAGCTAGTTAGGAACCTCCTAGAACCAGGCCAAGTGTCAGTGCATCAATGCACAAGAGTCCTGGGAAAAATGGTGGCTTCTTACGAAGCGATTCCATTCGGCAGATTTCACGAAAGAATTTTTCAGTGGGATCTGCTGGACGAATGGTCCGGATCGCATCTTCAGATGCATCAGCGGATAATCCTGTCTCCAAGGACAAGGGTGTCTCTTCTGTGGTGGCTGCAGAGTGCTCATCTACTAGAGGGCAGCAGATTCGGCATTCAGGACTGGGTCCTGGTGACCACGGATGCCAGCCTGAGAGGCTGGGGAGCAGTCACACAGGGAAGAAATTTCCAAGGAGTGTGGTCAAGTCTGGAGACTTCTCTCCACATAAAAATACTGGAGCTAAGGGCAATTTACAATGCTCTGACCCTAGGAAGACCTCTGCTTCAAAGTCAACCGGTGCTGATCCAGTCGGACAACATCACGGCAGTCGCCCACGTAAACAGACAGGGCGGCACAAGAAGCAGGAGGGCAATGGCAGCAAGGATTCTTCGCTGGGCGAAAAATCATGTGATAACACTGTTAGCGGTGTTCATTCCGGGAGTGGACAACTGGGAAGCAGACTTCCTCAGCAGGCACGACCTCCACCCGGGAGAGTGGAGACTTCATCTGGAAGTCTTCCACATGATTGTGAACCGTTGGGAAAGACCAAAGGTGGACATGATGGCGTCCCGTCTGAACAAAAAACTGGACAGGTATTGCGCCAGGTCAAGAGACCCTCAGGCAATAGCTGTGGACGCTCTGGTAACACCGTGGGTGTACCAGTCGGTGTATGTGTTCCCTCCTCTGCCTCTCATACCCAAGGTACTGAGAATTATAAGAAGGAGAGGAATAAGAACTATACTCGTGGCTCCGGATTGGCCAAGAAGGACTTGGTACCCGGAACTTCAAGAGATACTAAGAAGGGACTTGCTTCAGCAAGGATCATGTCTGTTCCAAGACTTACCGCGGCTGCGTTTGACGGCATGGCGGTTGAACGCCGGATCCTAAGGGAAAAAGGCATTCCGGAAGAGGTCATCCCTACCCTGGTCAGAGCCAGGAAGGAGGTGACCACACAACATTATCACCGCATTTGGCGAAAATATGTTGCATGGTGTGAGGCCAGGAAGGCCCCCACGGAGGAATTTCAACTCGGTCGATTCCTACATTTCCTGCAAACAGGAGTGTCTATGTGCCTCAAATTGGGGTCCATTAAGGTTCAAATTTCGGCCCTGTCGAATTTCTTCCAGAAAGAATTGGCTTCAGTTCCTGAAGTCCAGAAGTTGTCAAGGGAGTACTGCATATACAACCCGCTCAAATCTGTGGATTTGAAATATCTCACATGGAAAGTGACCATGCTGTTGGCCCTGGCCTCGGCCAGGCGAGTGTCAGAATTGGCGGCTTTGTCTCACAAAAGCCCATATCTGATTGTCCATTCGGACAGGGCAGAGCTGCGGACTCGTCCCCAGTTTCTCCCTAAGGTGGTGTCAGCGTTTCACCTGAACCAGCTTATTGTGGTACCTGCGGATACTAGGGACTTGGAGGACTCCAAGTTGCTAGATGTTGTCAGGGCCCTGAAAATATAGGTTTCCAGGACGGCTGGAGTCAGGAAAACTGACTTGCTGTTATCCTGTATGCACCCAACAAACTGGGTGCTCTTGCTTCTAAGCAGACGATTGCTAGTTGGATGTGTAGTACAATTCAGCTTGCACATTCTGTGGCAGGCCTGCCACAGCCAAAATATGTAAATGCCCATTCCACAAGGAAGGTGGGCTCATCTTGGGCAGCTGCCCGAGGGGTCTCGGCTTTACAACTTTGCCGAGCTGCTACTTGGTCAGGGGCACACCCTGGCTGAGGAGGACCTGGAGTTCTCTCACTCTGTGCTGCAGAGTCATCCGCACTCTCCCGCCCGTTTGGGAGCTTTGGTATAATCCCCATGGTCCTGACGGAGTCCCCAGCATCCACTTAGGACGTCAGAGAAAATAAGAATTTACTTACCGATAATTCTATTTCTCGTAGTCCGTAGTGGATGCTGGGTGCCCATCCCAAGTGCGGATTGTCTGCAATACTTGTACATAGTTATTGTTACAAAAATCGGGTTATTATTGTTGTGAGCCATCTTTTCAGAGGCTCCGCTGTTATCATGCTGTTAACTGGGTTCAGATCACAGGTTGTACAGTGTGATTGGTGTGGCTGGTATGAGTCTTACCCGGGATTCAAAATCCTTCCTTATTGTGTACGCTCGTCCGGGCACAGTATCCTAACTGAGGCTTGGAGGAGGGTCATAGGGGGAGGAGCCAGTGCACACCACCTGATCCTAAAGCTTTTACTTTTGTGCCCTGTCTCCTGCGGAGCCGCTATTCCCCATGGTCCTGACGGAGTCCCCAGCATCCACTACGGACTACGAGAAATAGAATTATCGGTAAGTAAATTCTTATTTTTTTTGTGTTTTTTTTTTAAAAGCAACAAGCATGGTGAGACGCCATCTTATCCGTACTTCCTGTTTCTTCCTGTAGGAAGTTTGGTGAGGTCCTACAACACTTGGCCATTGGAGGGGGCAGGGGTGTTAGTAGGGTTTGTAGTGCAACACAGACTTAGTGGGTACTAGAGTACAGTGCACTCAGTCTAATACACACTTTAGTTAAAATAATACAGTGAAAATTCACTGTATTACTGTTGTGTATATTGTCTGTATCTGTGCATCATAAGCTAATGCAAAATCTAAAATGCAGCTTGCTTACAATAACTGTGATTGTGTTACGTGATGAAACTTCCATTTGCACAATGTGTCTTGCAAATAATTCCAAGTAAGGACCGCTGCCCTGATCCTCCTTAGGCAATAATGACAGGTGTGATGGCTGATTTTGCGTCAGAGTTGTCCGCAGCACACATAGATTGTCAGGCGGATAAGTATCAACCAAGGTCAGTGCTGTCTGAGCAGCCAGACTGGGCTCAGCATATTTACACTCTGACAAGTCAATGCTAGATCTTGTATCTCAGGAAAAACAGGAGGAGGGTGAATTGGGCCAGGAGTCGGATAGTAAGGTCACTGAGGTCCGGCTGTTGATGATCTCTTCAGAGGGGTATGCCAGGTGCTAGATTTCACTAGCACATTGTTTGCTTAGAGACAAAGGGCGACTGTGTGTTTTCCTTATTCAGATTCTCTTAATAAGCAGTTGGCTGGCAGTGGATTATTCAGTTTTCAAAACTTTCAAACAAATTAACTATTCCAGTCCCAGCTGTAACTACGCTAAAACACCTGTCAGAGCGTAAGATGTAGGCCATGTTAAAACCCATGTATACAGCAGAGTGTTGCTTAGACCTGCTTTATTGGTAGTTTTGGGTTACCAAGGCAGTAGTTGCATGGGTGAAAAAACTCAGGTTAGGCCTACAACAGGGTCTTTCCTCAGACCAGCTTATGCTTTTCGACGATCACTTTTGTCATTTGGCTGAGTATTTAGGTACGGCTTCTATGGATGTTGGACAGGTTAGTTCTTGGCTTACAACTTCACTAACTATGGCCGACAGGTGCTTTGGTTGCGTTCTTGGCAGTCCGAGGCTGGGTCAAAACTAGGAATAGAAGCGTTGCCTTATACTGGCGATATGTTATTTGGTCCTACATGGGACAAATAGATTTCTCAGGTGACTGAGGGAAAGTCTGTTTTCCTACCGTTGCCCGCACCAGTTCCTAAGAGACAATATCCTAGACCAGCGTTCAAATCTTTTAGACCTCAGTTCTTTCAAGGCTGTGCTCAAGGCACAACCGTACAGAGTAATTGTGGTAGAGGACGTGGTTTTCAACAAACCACTAGCCGTCGTCAAGACACAAAGCCAGGTGACAAACCAGTGGCATGACAGGCTTCCAGCCCATCTTGGATCTTCGGTTGTGGGAGCACGCCTTCAAACATTTCACTTGGTGTGGTTCCAGACGTCCACAGATGGGTGGATCCGCAATTTAGTTCGATTGTCTACCACCAATGCGGGTTTGGTTTTTTTCAATACAGGTCTGCCTGTGTGAGCAGACAAGAGGGCAGTTCTGCAGACCGCTAATCAGTCTCTCGTAGATTCAGCAGTTTTAATTCAGGAATCCATACACCAAGAAGGTCAGCGGTTTTATTACAATCTTTTTGTAGTACCAAAGCCGGACGGCTCTGTCAGACCGATATTGAACCTAAAGAGGCTCAATCAGTAAGTCACTTAGTGCAAATTCAAGATGGAATCCCTGCAATCAGGGTTTGCTGGTTTAAAACCACAAAAATTCATTATTTCGCTGGATCTCAAGGATGCGTATTTACACATTACAATTTGGCTACCGCATCAGGCGTCCTTAACGTTTGCAGTACAACAAAACCATTATCAATTTCAGGCACTACCGTTTGGCCTTTCATCAGCACCTTGGGTATTCACAAAACTGATGTCTGTGATGATAGCTCATCTCACATCCCTGGTAGTGATAATAGTTCTGTACTTAGACGACCTTCTCATCAAGGCTTCGTCTCAACAAATACTCCTTGAAAATGCCTTACTGACGTACAATGTACTAGTTCAGCATAGTTGGCTTGTCAACTTCAAAAAAAATCAAGCCTGGTCCTGTCTCAACAAATTCAATTTCTAGGAATGATTCTGGATACGGTAGATCAACGCATTTACCTGCCGGAAGAGAAAGCACAAAGTATTTGTCATCTACTACAGTTAATGCTCAAACCACAGACGGTCTTGGTGCACTTGTGCATTCGACTGTTAGGAAAGATGGTGGCGTCTTTTGAAGCACTCCAGTTCGGAAGATTTCACTCACATCCTTTTCAGCTAGATCTTCTAGCAACAGTGGTCAGGCTCTCATCTACAAATTCATCAGATAGTGTGGTTGCCTCCAAGGGCCAGAGTACCGCTACTCTGATGGCTCCAAATAAAAAATCTCACCGTGGTAAAAAGGTTCGGAGTCTGGAATTGGATAATTCCAACGGCAGATGCAAGTCTCGGGTTGGAGAGCAGCGCTCTTACATTGACAGTTTCGGTATCTATGATCAGACCGAGAAAGATTACGGTCAATAAATGTCCTGGAACTCAGGCCAATTTACACCGCTCTGCAACAGGCAGTTCACATACTCCAGTCTCAGACTGTTCAGGTTCAGTAGGACAACGCGACGGCAGTCGCATACATCAACAAACGGAGGAACTCAAAGTCGCATGGCAATGCGAGAAGTTGCTCGAATTCTCAATTGGGCCGACCATCTCCAAGTGATATTATCGGCAGTGTTCACTCTGAGAGTGGACAACTAAGAAGCAGATTATCTCAGTCGTCAGGATTTTCATCCAGGAAAATGGGCTTGACATCCAGATGTTGGTCCAGCAGTGGGGTTACCCACAGTTGGATCTAATGGCATCTCGCTAAAATCATCAGACACCCCAGTATGGGTCCAGAACAAGAGATCCAAAGGCAGTGGGTAGTGGATGCTCTCATAATAGCGTGGCCGTACGGCCTAGTGTATGTATTTCCACCATTTCCGCTGCTTCCTCGGTTGCTAAAGCTAATCAAAAGAGAGTCCACGACCGTCATACTAGTGGCGCCTCATGGGCCTCGGAGAGCATGGTTCTCGGATCTCAGCAGTCTATTCGCAGATTATCTGTGGCCACTTCCGCTACATCCAGACCTTCTGTAACAGAGTCTGTCTTTACGCCGATTTAGCACGGCTGCGTTTGATGGGGTGGCTGTTGAAACCGCTCTCTTAAGACGAGAGGGCATTCCAAAGTCAGTTATACCAACCATGTTACGTGCTCGAAAGCCAGTTACAGCAGCTCATTATCAAAGCATTGGCAGGCTTATATTGGTTGGTGTGAAGCTCGCAAAGTTTCTGACATCTTCTTTCAAGTTATCCCGTCTTTTGCTATTTTTACAGACGGTATTAGATGGAGGACTACATTTAGCGACACTAAAGGTGCAGGTTTCTGCTTTGTCAATTTTCTTTCAGCGCCGTTTGGCTCTTTTGCCAACAGTGCATACGTTCCTACAAGGTGTCCTTAGTGTTGGTGTCCTTAGTGTTCAACCTCCGTTTATACCACCTACAGCTCCATGGGACTTGAATCCAGTTTTAGACTTTTTGTAGTCCTCACTTTCTGCAGGGAATTACATCGGGGTGTAGAGTTGGATCTTGATCCGTGGCACCAACAGGCTAAAAGCTTTGACTGTTCCCAGGATGCATAGCGCCGCCTCCTCTATATCCCCGCCTCCAAGCACTGGAGCTCAGTTTGTATGCCTGCAGTGCAGGCAGCTAACAGGGAGGGCTGCGTTAGGCAGCCCTGAAAAGAGCTTTTATGAAGAAAGAAGACTTCAAGGGCCGCTGCACAGGCACTTAGAAGTGCTATATGTCAGTCTGACATATCATGCTGCGGCTCCCTCACCTCCCCCAGTGGCGCTGTATACTCCTGCGCCCTGGTTGCCGGGTACTTACAGCGGAGGGCTCCGGTCACTTCAGGCACACACCCACCGCTGCTCTCCTGGATCACGTGGCCCCCAGGCGGGGATCCGCCGAAATCACGATCTGGTGCGGTCTCCGGAGACGGACCGCGCGCGCTGGCGTGGACACTGTGGCCATACAGGGACCCCACTAGACCACCTGGGCAAGGGGCACAGGTCGGATTTCTTAAAATACGTTTCAAATAGACCCCGCAGTACCCGGTGTTGAAGTCCAGCAGAGGGGATAAGACACTGACCTGTAGCCCCAGCTCCAGGCGGCATTTATTGCAAATGTTCCCACCCTGGAGCTGCATCTCTCTCTCTCCCCCTCACTCCCTGTCAGCGTTTGGGCACCATTACACACAAGCTGAGCTGATTCTGTGACTGCTGGGCACTGTCTCCTCTGTAAAGCCGCCTGCTTCATCAGCGCTGTGCATTCACAGGACACTTAAGTATTTTACATGTAATTTAGACAGTGTTAGTTAAGAACAAGTGCATAACTTTAGGGATATTTAGTACAAGTATCCTGTGATATACATTCAGTCTTTACTGTGCATTGTTATATCTGTATATATACATAGCTTTACTTAGTAGTCCAGTTACTTAGTATTGCTAGTCCAATGCAGTTTTATTGTTGTTTGTAATAATTTCTGCATTGTATATGTGACTGTGTGTGCCAATAGCTGCTGTGTGGTCTCTATTCCGTGTATCTCACACATATTGCTATCCCTATATTCTGCACCCTGAAGGGGGCTAAGTGCATCATGGTTCTCATATGATATAGGGGGTCATTCCGACCCGATTGCTCGCTGCAGTTTGTCGCAGCACAGCGATCGTGCAGGAGCTGCGCTGGCCGGGAGTTACTCCGCAGATACAAAGGCATCGCCTCTGTGCGATGCTTTTGTATTTGTACGGGGGGGCCGGCACTGACATGCGGGGCGGACTAGCCCTGTGCTGGGCGTCCCCCCGCATGTCTGAGTTTACGATCGTAGCTGTGCTAAATTTAGCACAGCTACAATCATCTCGGAATGACCCCCATAGTGTCTCACAGGATAAACTACTTTGGTATTTTTCTCTGTGTTTCAGTCACCATATACCTCTTAAATTCTCTGTTTGTGCTCTGCTTTGCAGTCACACGATACAGGGGTTTTTTGTCAGGTACTTTGTCTGCCTTCATTGAACTAATGCACCTTAAGGTTATGCTTACAAATAATGTCTGCTAAACATGGCGGTAGGTCCATGGCTGATCCTGCACCATGCAGTGCTGACACCACTGATTGCTCAGAGGAAAACATTGCAGCTGAAGGTTCAGGTACCGGGGGGTTCAAAACCCCTCAGTCAGTCTGCTGCACCAGGGGCACACCAAGACCCACCTTGGGCTGCTTTTTCTAATTTACTGACTATGCTGGTAACTAGATTTGCGCCCCCTGTGGGACCTCCTGTGCCATTACAGCCACATATTGTCCCTGCAGTTAAACTGCCATGGGCAGATAATCTGTCCACTCAGTTACAGCAATTAAATCAGTCTTTGGCTAAACAAAAACCTAACCCTCGCCTGCCTAGGACCAAGAGGTTCTCTAAGCGGGCCATTACCTCCTCACAATCCACAAACTTGTTTCGGATACTTAATCCGATGAAGATGGCGCATATACTGACCCCTCAGACACTGATGCAGATGCTTCTGATGGGGAATCTATTGCCCAGGTGGATGTTCCTGACCACTTGGAGGCTATCAGACTGATTCTTCAAATTGATTCAGAACCTCCAGATACCTCTAAGAAACCTGATAAGTTCAAGCGTCAGAAGGTTACTAAATTAGTTTTACCCCATTCTGATCATTTGGTTGACATACGTCAGGAATCCTGGGAGTATCCAGGAAAGAAATTCTCCCTGTCTAAGAAGATGCTAGCTCGTTATCCCCTCGCTGCAGAGTTAAGTAAAATTGGGAAACACCGCCGCCAGTGAACTCAGGTCGCGCGTCTGGTGGTGTCATCTGCTCTGCCTGTCACTACCGTCACCTCTCTGAAGGAACTGCCTACAAGGGCGCTGTGTGGCTGGCTCCTTTTACTCTGTGACTCTCTGAAGGTACTCTGGGGGAAACGGTGTCTGACATTTTCCTGTGTGTGTGTGTGTGTGTGTGTGTGTGTGTGTGTGTGTACGTGTGTCCACTTTACCATGTCTAGCGACTCTGTGTCCTGTGCAGCAGAGTGTTTATCTTCTCCTGATGAGTCTATCCCATGCACTCAGAACTGTAATGTACTTTCCCAGCCTTCGGAATCCGAACCCCCATGGGTGGATTCTTTAAGGGAAATGATATCCCAGATTTCAACAAGGATGTCACATACTGAGAAAGAGATGCAGTTTTTGAGAAAATCTGTAGAGGGTTTGAAGTATTTATCTCCCACTGCTTCCCCAAACACCCCACCTACATACCCGACAAAACGTACACTTGCCCAGATAATGCAAGTTGACACTGATACAGGGGACGGTGATGGGGATATGCAGGGGGAGATGCATCCCTTGCTAGAGGGGTGCAGCTAATGATTGAAGCCATTAGGGATGTTTTACATATTTCTAAGAAGGTACCTGAGCAGGAAGAGGAATCTTTTTTTAACGAAAAATAAGAAATCCTCGCTTACATTTCCTGGTTCTAAAGAGTTAAACTCTTTATTTAAAAAATCTTGGGAAATCCCAGAGAAGAAATTCCAGATCCCTAAAAGAATTCTCATTACTTTCCCTTTCCCTGAAGAGGATAGAAAGAAGTGGGAAAGCCCACCTATAGTAGATGCTTCTGTATCTAGGTTGTCTAAAAAGGTGGATTTACCTGTCCCTGGTTCAACCGCCTTAAAAGAGCCGGCTGACTGCAAGATTGAGACTACGCTCAAATCACTATACACAGCTACTGGCGTGGCTTTGATAATGTCAATATTACCTTTCAACACAAAGCTATACCTTTAAACACACCTTTACCACGGAGCTGCTGCGGTCGCTAGCGCACACTACATACTTCGTACGCTATTTGCGCACAGAGTCCTGTACCGTGTACGCACTTAGCGTACAAACGCCGCACTGTGGGTACAAATTACACGCAGTGCGTTCGCACCCAATTAATACACCTTAAAACCTTATACAGTTATACAATGCAATGATATGATTACACTTTAAACCATATGCAGCAAAGCTCTGCAATGATGTTACACCTTAAACCTTTAGTAGCGCTGACGGTATAAAGTACCTGCAGTGCGTACACCTTATCAATACTTATAAACTTTATACAGTTAAATACGCTTTAAACCCTTGCAGGAAAGTGAGGACACAACACCGGTTTGTAGTTGAAACCACAGGGTTCTAAGGCCACCGTGGATTATTTCAAAAGGTAACACAGTACAAATTATACACTACAGGCTAACAAAATAAATCTACAACAGAGTAAATGGCTACAGTCAATGTACATACGTGTGAATATTCGCAAGCGCTTCCCGGTTCCGGTCCTCCGCTAATCAGGTTGAAAGCGTTAAGAGTCTGTGATAGTGACCTGGCCTGCAGCTCGCTCTTTATTCAGTAGATCAAGACAATACAATAGACACTGTGTGCTCTTCTTCCATTGGTTAGGGGGTGGGACATGTCCTGTGCACCTGCGACCATTGGTCAGTTCAAGAAGTGGGCGATGGCTAGGACTTGAGATGTGGTTTCTGTTGTTTACATCTGAGTTCCCGCCCCATGATCAGTTAAACCCATCACATTAATCATAATTCTGGTATTATTAATAACTTAATGAGGTAAAATTTAATAATGTTCTTATTCCCACCAGATTAATGTTTACGTGACTCTGAACAATATGATCCCACACATGATATGCTTATCTATTTCAATCTTCAAGATATACATATTTCCACACATATATATATATGTATGTGTTTAACCGGCACTCAGGATGAAAAATGATGTTTGTGCCAGGGTGCCCTCCTCTATTGGCATATAGAAAAAGGATCCTCCCCTAAGTCCTATGCAGAGGCTTACAGAAGGATACACAGGTGGCACTCCATGGTCTTGTTAAATAAATCTGTATTGCAAAATTACAGCATGGTGCAAAAGCAGCAACGTTTCAAGCCATCTTAGTAAACAAAGGTGTTTGCCCTCTTCATAGAATCTCAAAGCTTAGCGTAAATAAGGCCATTGCATTCTAGTCTCTGGGAGATTTAATTTATGTGTGACTGAGTTTCATTCTCTTTCCCTCCACATACATAACATACAGTAAACACAGTTCATATCTATATTCCACTTCTGCATCTAACTATCCTCAGGAACATGTGATCTTCCTCAAACCAACACCAGAATGTTTCCCTTAAAATACCCTACAGCTGGATACCAAACATCACCTTATAGCCTTAGTCTGTCCCCTCTTATCCCGCAAAGGTGAATCCCTTTGTTCTGGAATCATTTAAACTGTTGATACTTGCTGATGTGGTACAAGGGAGCTTTATCTAAAATGTACACTATTTGGGTTAAATATGTAATGTTCTAATAACCCTCTATGCGTTCACAAACTACCGTAAATGCGCATACCATGCGCTAAGGCGCATGGCCGTGGGGAGCTACTTTACGCAAATTGCGGATATGCGCCCGTACGGCGGAATAAGTGCATGCGCAGCGGGCATGTGTGTGGGGTTAGTACATGGGGTATGCATTACACTATTTTTCGACTTTGACAGTCCACCCTTTGGCAGTCAACAATAACTGCCACTATCTAAACAGAAAAATATACAATATCTACAGATGATTGGATAAAAAAAAACATACAATACAAATTGTCTACAGATAATTGAATGGTAGGAGGAGAGGTGTAGGTGCGAAATGTATGGCCTAGTGGGATAGTAAAAAGCATGTATGTATGTATGAATCCGTGTCTGAGGGGCATGTATCATTGTGCCGTATATGTTCTAAATAAGCTTCGAGGTATTGCGAAGTATACATTAAATTCTTCTTATCCCGTATTAAGGGTCTGTAAGTGGGCCAACAAACACTACCGAGCTCTGTTCGGCTTCTTGTTCCAACAAATGGGGTGCACATTTAGTTGATGATACATGGAGGGGGAACACATGTGAATGCTAATATATGGATATCACCTATCGACTGTGTGTCACTACCTGAAGGTTGTAGAGATGAAGATAAGGAACTTATCAAAAATACATTCACATCACATTTGCGTAATCATTCTTGGGTGTTGATTGAAGTCTTCTCCGGATGGGTGTATTTTTGCTGAGGGAAAACAAAGGAAAAACGGGTGAAAGAAACGGATCGTGGAATCACGTTTTATCACAACATTGTCTATTGATGGGTCATAAATTAAATCAGTTGCTGTGGCAATGCCCCCGCTCCTTAAACTCATCACTTTGGTACCGTGCTTACGCCGTGTTAAAACTCGAACACACCTAAATATCAAGCCAATCATTATGACAACTCCCAGGATACAAAGGAGAAACTTTCCTACACTCACGATAACATTTTGAGCCCATTCTCCTAAACCTGAGAACCAATTGCGTGGGTTCAACCATGAGACCCAGCCGGTCAGTTCATTACTCACAGCAGTAAGGGTAAGGTTGCGTCTCCTTCGGAACTCCCACTTCAACTGTAAGATATCGTCCATCTTTTGATCTATGACCTCGGTTGGGTCATCAGTGCTGTTTGTAATATACGTGCAGCACTTCACACCATACTGAGTTGCCAAAGTGACGCAGTACCCGCCTGTCACCGCTGTGATATAATTGAGGACCATCCTGTGCTGGATCAGTTCCATTTTGTAAGCTTGCAACTCCCTCCCTGTATACCTGAAGGTGTCATCATACATCTCGGTGATATTATCTATCAGGTTCGCTAGCGCATGGATATACCTATAATTTATAATTCCTCTGGCAGTACGGGTGATGTCTAACGCGAGTAGGAATTGAATCCCGGTGGATTCATGAATCAAATCAGAGGCTGCGTGCTCTGTCCTATCTATAAGGTGTCTCTTAACGATGTGTTCATAATGAGTGTGAGTGTAAGGAGCTTGAGCATTGCGGTGAACGTCTTTCATCTTATCATGGGTTATGGTCATAACCTCTGGCTACACTCTTCCAATGTAACACAATCCCTCTGAGTTTGGGGCAAGCCACTTATAAGCCTTCCTCCCACATATGAAATAAGCATCATCGGGGAGAACATATGGGACAGAATATGACATTACCATATTGCAAACTTTCCAAGTGAAAAATCCTATCCCTATCTCTCTCATCTGTTCAGTACACATATCAGGCTGTATGATATGCGCACAGTACCCTGGTGATACTTCTCCAACCCGCATGGTCTTACTTCCTTGAGTATACCTGTACCGAAAATACCTTCCACTGTTGCCTATTTGGCGTATAAGTTCAGAATCTACGGGTATCCTATCAGCTCTGTGCGAGAATGCCATGGTTTGGTTATTCCATGTCACCTCCCAATTTCCCGGCTTTCGGGAATTGGAAATGTTAAAACACACTAAGGATCTATCCACATGGTATTGGTGGAGCTTCAAACTAGGGGGCCTAGAAATATTAAATTTCTTGTCCACCGGTTTCCCACCCCGTAATTCAAGTACCTCATCTATTGTTAAAGGATACGGTACTAGTCCTGACTTGCTCTGACCTTGAGGTACTTGTGAGCACACCCAGCATTCTGTTTGGTTTAAAACCTTACCCACTAATGAGTGATAATCACTCAATGGATGATGGTCCATGTTGATATTAAGGCTGGACTGACATCTCTGGATGCACCCATCCTCAACTATGTTTTCACAATTTCTACAGATACAATTTTCCTCAGCCAATAACCCTTCACAGTGTCTCCTAGTTTCTTGACTATCAGATCGTTTTCTGATACTCGCCTTTGCTCGATGGATGTGTTGCTCTTGGAATTCTACAAATCCGTCCTTGCCATCAGAACCCATTCCAGATCCTTTCTCGACCTCTCTGGTACTCTCACCGAAACAGACTGCTCTGGTCAACAACAGGGTCAACAGGAGAACTCGGACCGCAGTCTCTTGGGGTAAGTCCATCTTGTTAAGGGGAGAGAAAGGGAACAAGGAGGGGGAGGACAGGAGGGTAATGGGAGATGGAGAAAATAATAAAAAGGGGAAAAAAAGAAAACTGGTACGACAACCGCCTCTAGTCTTGTTGTTCTCCGTGCTCAGGTGCCGTCTCAACAGTGCTGCCTCTCAACCTTCCTGGAACAGACACTCCAGTGATACGATGTTCTCTCTGAGTCAGCGACCTTTCTATAGGGTACATAAATCTTGCATTACAATGTGTTTAACTGTTGTGTATTATCAGTTGTGTGAAGTAAACCATCCGTGGAAAGTGAAAAAGAGAGAGAGAATAATAAAAAGAAAATTTGTCAGATTTGCGTTCACCATCAGGCTGTCACACCATCATGTCTATCGGTATCTATGCACAGTCTCCCTTCACCAGTATTTCCACTCTCCACCCTTTGTGCATGGCCAGGCACAGTGATGCTGGTGAGATATACTGGGTTTGGGCAGACCTCTGAAAAGACCGAGTAGACGTGACGTTTGAGCTGTAATTCTGTCGGTGAACGTCAGAGATGAAGAGGAAACTTTGAAGGCAAATCACAGAGTTTAGTAACAAAGAAGATTTTACAAAGTTTGACATCTGGATTGGGCACTACGTGTCACGATCCGGGTATCTGGACGCCATTACTTACCCTTCAGATGCCTCCTAAGGCTGGCTCAGCGTTCCAGGACCGGATCCCGCTGTTCCTGGGTTTCCACATGCAGAATGTCAGAGTGGTGATTTCATCAGCCGCGGCCTCCGCTGTGCCCGCGTGGTTAAATGTGCGCTTGTCAGTCTGGCGTCTCCTGTGGCCGGCGTCGCCATTACTGTTTCAATTCTCACATGGATTACAAACCAAACTTCCCTCCAAGTGTCTGCATGGGCGCAGCCATCTTGGATTTTGTCATCTGATCATTTCCACCAATCTGCTGTCTGTATTGTTGATTTGCATAATTGCCTAGCCAACCCCTTCCTTGCTGCAGGTATAAGTAAGCTGTGCCTGAGCAAGGAAGGCGTCAGTGCTTTGGTTGTCTAACCTAGTTCCAGTTTGTCTCTCTCCTGTGGTTGTCTTCCAGGTTCCAGCTCCTGTCTCCAGACTTCTGCTATAGAGACCCGCACCAGCATTCCATCTGCGGTGTAGCCTGACTCTCCGATCCATTCTGGACTCACCTGTTTCCAGCTCAAACAATTACCTGCTTCCAGCAGTGTACAGCTTCTCTTAAAGGGCCGGTGTCCTTTCTGCAGTTTACCACTCTCCACCGGTATTATTATTTCACCGCTCTCAAACAATCACCTGCTTCCAGCCCAGCTTCCAGCAGTGTACAGCTTCTCTTAAAGGGCCGGTGTCCTTTTCTGCAGTTTACCACTCTCCACCGGTATTATTATTTCACCGCTCTCAAACTCCAAACTTCATTATTATTTCATCGCTCTCAAGTTCGTTTATTATTTAACTGGTTCCAGCCAGTATCCACTCCGTACCAACAACAGTCTGGTTCCAGCCAGTATCCACAGCAGCCGTTTTACCTTCAGCAGCCCAGCCTTTCCTGGAACATCAGCTGGTACGATCCTGGGTTCTCTCCATTGCTACAGTCAGGCCTGGTAAGGACTTTCCAACTAGAAGATTATAAGAACTGTCTCACACTACCAGTGCCTGTGGCCCTTGCCACCCTGTAGTACCCAGGAATTGTATTTATCATCTCTTGACTTTTATGTTTCCTTTTACTGCTGCTGTGTTACGGAGTTTGTCATAATAAACATCATTGACTTTTATCCTGGTTGTCGTGGTCACGCCTTCGGGCAGTTATTCTACATGTTACTTACATGTCTAGGGGTCTGATACAACCTCCCAGGTTCCGTTACATCTCAGCCCCTACAACTGAGGCTGCCTCCCGTCAGCTCAGGCCCTCAGTTGTGACAGTAAGCACTGACCTAATGAATCCAGCCGGAGACCAGGATCAAGCGGCCAGGCCGATGCAAGAACTGGCAGCCCGACTTGAACATCAGGAGGCTGCACAGGGCCACATCATCCGCTGTCTCCAGGATCTCTCTACACGGCTGGATGGGATTCAAACGACCCTCCGTGGACCTGGCACGTCCGGTGCGTCCACTACAGTGACACCAGCTGTAACCCCACCCACCTTACCCATTTCCAGTCCACATCTTCATCTTCCAACGCCAGCAAAATTTGATGGATCTCCAAGGTTCTGCAGGGGATTTCTCAATCAATGTGAAATCCACTTTGAGCTTCTACCTGGCAATTTCTTCAGTGACCGTACCAAAATTGCCTATATCATCTCCCTTCTCAGTGGCTCAGCCCTTGACTGGGCATCACCTTTATGGGAGAAGTCTGATCCCCTGCTATCCTCCTATACTGACTTTGTAGCTACATTCAGGCGCATCTTCGACGAGCCAGGCCGGATAACATCTGCTTCATCTGAGATTCTCCGTTTACGCCAGGGAACACGTACTGTGGGACAATATCTTATACAGTTTAAAATCCTGGCATCCGAACTGGCATGGAACGACGAGGCCCTGTATGCTGCATTCTGGCATGGCTTATCAGAACGCATCAAGGATGAGTTAGCTACCAGAGACTTGCCCTCTAAGTTGGATGAGCTAATTTCTCTTTGCACGAAGGTTGATCTACGTTTCAGAGAGAGAGCAACCGAGCGAGGAAGATCATCTACCCCTAAATCTTCTGCTCCTCCTCCTCGTCAACCATCTCCATCCAAGGATGGGCCTATGCAAATTAGTCGTTCCCGTCTATTTCCCGCTGAGCGCCGAAGACGTCTCTCTGAGTCTCTCTGTCTCTACTGTGCAGCTCCGTCGCACACTATCAATGCCTGTCCCAAACGTCCGGGAAACTCCAGATCCTAGCTCGCCAAGGAGAGGGCCGGCTAGGAGTAATGATCTCCTCTCCATCTCCTCATGACTGTAACCTCCCAGTGTCGCTCCAAATTGCTCAACGTTACAGGAACGTCATTGCCCTCCTTGATTCCGGAGCAGCTGGGAATTTCATAACCGAAGCTTATGTTAAACGGTGGTCCCTACCCACCGAGAGACTGTCCTCGTCCATCTCTTTGACTGCCGTGGATGGCAGCAAGATTTTTGACGCAGTCATTTCCTTAAGGACTCTTCCAGTTCGTCTGAGAGTGGGAGTTCTTCATTCTGAGTATATTTCTTTTTTAGTGATTCCAAGAGCCACACATCCAGTGGTTTTAGGCCTTCCATGGCTCCGTCTCCACAACCCATCAATTGACTGGACGACTACGCAAATACTGGCATGGGGTCCCTCCTGTGCTGAGACTTGTTTAGCCAAAGTTCTTCCTGTTTGTTCTTCCTTCCCCAGGTCATCTGATGTTCCGCCTCCTCCATATCAAGACTTCACGGACGTGTTCAGTAAAGCCTCTGCTGATATCCTTCCTCCTCATAGAGAATGGGACTGCCCAATCGACCTCATTCCAGGGAAGGTTCCACCGCGAGGCCGAACTTATCCGTTGTCTCTGCCTGAGACACACTCCATGGAAGAGTACATCAAAGAGAACCTGGCGAAGGGTTTCATCCGACCATCTTCTTCTCCAGCCGGCACAGGCTTCTTCTTCGTTAAGAAGAAAGACGGTGGTCTGCGTCCGTGCATCGACTACAGAGGTCTGAACGACATTACCGTCAAGAACCGATACCCTTTACCCCTGATTACCGAGCTCTTTGATAGAGTTAGTGGTGCAACTATTTTCACAAAGCTGGACTTGAGGGGTGCCTACAATCTCATCCGAATCCGTGAGGGTGACGAGTGGAAGACCGCCTATAACACCCGTGACGGACATTATGAGTACCTCGTCATGCCCTTCGGATTGAGCAACGCTCCAGCAGTCTTCCAGCACTTCGTGAATGAGATTTTCAGGGACATCTTGTACCGCCATGTCGTGGTTTATCTAGACGACATCCTCATCTTTGCTAATAATCTCGAAGATCATCGTTTCTGGGTAAAAGAGGTTCTTTCCCGTCTCCGTGTCAATCACCTCTATTGTAAATTGGAGAAGTGTGTGTTTGAAGTTAAAACCATTCCGTTTCTAGGTTACATTGTGTCCGGTTCCGGACTAGAGATGGATCCTGAGAAACTCCAAGCAATCCAGAATTGGCCTATACCCTTAAGCCTCAAAGGGGTCCAGAGGTTCTTAGGGTTCGCCAATTATTATAGAAAATTTATACGAGACTTTTCCACCATTGTGGCGCCTATCACTGCATTAACCAAGAAAGGTGCTAATCCGTCCAAGTGGTCCGAGGAAGCTACACAGGCCTTTCACCTTCTGAAGCAACGGTTCAACTCTGCACCAGTTCTGAAACAGCCCGACACCGACTCTCCTTTTATCTTAGAGGTAGATGCCTCCTCCGTTGGAGTAGGAGCAGTGTTATCCCAGAGGGCCAAAGATGGACATCTACATCCTTGCAGTTTCTTCTCCCGGAAGTTCTCCCCAGCTGAGCGCAACTATGCCATTGGCGATCAGGAGTTGCTAGCCATCAAGCTCGCTCTGGAGGAGTGGAGATACCTGTTGGAGGGAGCTTCCCACTCAATCACCATACTTACCGACCACAAAAATCTTTTATATCTCAAAGGCGCACAATGTCTGAATCCTCGTCAGGCCAGATGGGCACTTTTCTTCTCTAGGTTTGACTTTAAACTCCAGTTCTGTCCGGGTTCTCAGAATCGTAAGGCCGATGCCCTTTCCCGCTCATGGGAGCAAGAAAATGAGTCCGAGTCTGCAGACAAGCATCCTATTATTAATCCGTTGGCATTCTCCACGGTAGGGATGGACTCTACGCCTCCACCAGGGAAAAGTTTTGTTAAGCCAGTTCTAAGGAAGAAGCTCATGCATTGGGCCCATGCTTCCCGTTTTGCTGGACATACAGGCATTCAGAAAACCCTTGAATTTATTTCTAGGTCCTACTGGTGGCCAACTCTGAAGAAGGACGTTATGGAATTTATTGCCTCCTGCCCAAAGTGTGCCCAACACAAAGTCTCCCGCCAGTCGCCTGCGGGGCAACTGGTTCCATTATCTGTTCCCCGTCGACCTTGGACCCATTTGTCGATGGACTTTGTTTCCGATCTACCTATCTGCAACAAGTTTAATACCATCTGGGTGGTAGTTGACCGGTTCACCAAGATGGCACATTTCATCCCTCTCACCGGTCTTCCGTCAGCTTCCAAGTTGGCTCAAGTGTTTATACAAGAGATCTTCCGACTTCACGGTCTTCCTGAAGAGATCATCTCGGATCGTGGAGTACAATTTGTAGCCAAATTTTGGCGAAGTTTGTGTCAAGCCCTCCAAGTCAAGTTAAAGTTTTCCACGGCTTACCATCCTCAGACCAATGGTCAAACCGAGAGGGTGAATCAGGACTTGGAGGCCTTCCTCCGTATATATGTGTCTTCCTCTCAAGATGACTGGGTTCAACTCCTTCCTTGGGCCGAGTTCAGCCACAACAATCAATACCATTCCTCATCTTCTTCTACACCATTCTTCATTAATTATGGATTCCACCCTAAAGTCCCAGAATTCCAACCGCTTCCCGCAACTTCTGTTCCAGCAGTGGATGTCTCCTTGCGTCAGTTTTCAAATAACTGGAGGAACGTCCGCGCAGCCCTGCTTAAAGCCTCATTCAGGTATAAGAAGTTTGCCGATAGGAAGCGTAGAGCGGTTCCTGCTCTCAAGGTGGGTGATCGTGTGTGGCTGTCCACGAAGAATTTGAGGTTGAGAGTTCCCAGCATGAAATTTGCACCTCGCTACATCGGACCCTTCAAGATTGAACAAGTCATCAATCCTGTTGCCTACAGGTTACAGTTACCATCCTTCTTGAAAATACCCAGGACATTTCATGTTTCTTTGTTGAAACCGCTGATCCTGAATCGGTTTCATTCCGCACTTCCTCCAGCTCCCAAAGTTCAGACTCAACGGAGAGTCGAGTACGAGGTGGCCAAGATTTTGGACTCACGTTTCCGTTACGGTCAGTTACAATACCTCATTGACTGGAAGGGCTATGGTCCTGAAGAACGCTCTTGGACCAATGCCTCAGACGTCCATGCTCCTGCCTTGGTCCGAAATTTCCACGCAAAGTTTCCTTTAAAGCCTAAGAAGTGTCCTGGGGCCACTCCTAAAGGGGGGGGTGCTGTCACGATCCGGGTATCTGGACGCCATTACTTACCCTTCAGATGCCTCCTAAGGCTGGCTCAGCGTTCCAGGACCGGATCCCGCTGTTCCTGGGTTTCCACATGCAGAATGTCAGAGTGGTGATTTCATCAGCCGCGGCCTCCGCTGTGCCCGCGTGGTTAAATGTGCGCTTGTCAGTCTGGCGTCTCCTGTCTCCTGTGGCCGGCGTCGCCATTACTGTTTCAATTCTCACATGGATTACAAACCAAACTTCCCTCCAAGTGTCTGCATGGGCGCAGCCATCTTGGATTTTGTCATCTGATCATTTCCACCAATCTGCTGTCTGTATTGTTGATTTGCATAATTGCCTAGCCAACCCCTTCCTTGCTGCAGGTATAAGTAAGCTGTGCCTGAGCAAGGAAGGCGTCAGTGCTTTGGTTGTCTAACCTAGTTCCAGTTTGTCTCTCTCCTGTGGTTGTCTTCCAGGTTCCAGCTCCTGTCTCCAGACTTCTGCTATAGAGACCCGCACCAGCATTCCATCTGCGGTGTAGCCTGACTCTCCGATCCATTCTGGACTCACCTGTTTCCAGCTCAAACAATCACCTGCTTCCAGCCCAGCTTCCAGCAGTGTACAGCTTCTCTTAAAGGGCCGGTGTCCTTTCTGCAGTTTACCACTCTCCACCGGTATTATTATTTCACCGCTCTCAAACAATCACCTGCTTCCAGCCCAGCTTCCAGCAGTGTACAGCTTCTCTTAAAGGGCCGGTGTCCTTTTCTGCAGTTTACCACTCTCCACCGGTATTATTATTTCACCGCTCTCAAACTCCAAACTTCATTATTATTTCATCGCTCTCAAGTTCGTTTATTATTTAACTGGTTCCAGCCAGTATCCACTCCGTACCAACAACAGTCTGGTTCCAGCCAGTATCCACAGCAGCCGTTTTACCTTCAGCAGCCCAGCCTTTCCTGGAACATCAGCTGGTACGATCCTGGGTTCTCTCCATTGCTACAGTCAGGCCTGGTAAGGACTTTCCAACTAGAAGATTATAAGAACTGTCTCACACTACCAGTGCCTGTGGCCCTTGCCACCCTGTAGTACCCAGGAATTGTATTTATCATCTGTTGACTTTTATGTTTCCTTTTACTGCTGCTGTGTTACGGAGTTTGTCATAATAAACATCATTGACTTTTATCCTGGTTGTCGTGGTCACGCCTTCGGGCAGTTATTCTACATGTTACTTACATGTCTAGGGGTCTGATACAACCTCCCAGGTTCCGTTACATCTCAGCCCCTACAACTGAGGCTGCCTCCCGTCAGCTCAGGCCCTCAGTTGTGACACTACGGGGAATGATTCCCTAATCAGGCTGTTCCCTTAAAAAAAATTCTATGTGTGTTATATCTCTACTGGGACTATCCCAGCCATCAATCTAGTGTCTTGTCCATTCTAAGTTCATAGGGAACCCGGTATCTTTGAGATAATTTCCTCTACCTGTGATGGACATGCTTCTAAAACAGTGAAATGCAATATTAGTCTTTGTGGGTATTTTAACATATTTTGTGCTTCCTGGGTGGGAGCACTCTATATGTATACCATCTCTAACAAAACTCCTGTTAAATTACTTAGAGGTCACTTCTGCTAGAGAGAGAGAAGCAGAAGTTTAGAGGCCTCCTAATTTCCGTAAGTTCTGTCAAAAGGGTTAAGTTGCCTTTATTCTGTTCTTCCCATTAACCGAATCTGTGTTTTTCTATACTGCTCGTGATTCCTTACTATATGTCCCTTGATCCCGTCTATGTGTTTAATAACGTGGCTTATTTATTCTGTCTAGGGGTCTATATTGGCTATGTGCTCTACTAGCAAAATGTCCTTCATTTTTACAAATGTAACATATTATCGGTCTTTTGTTACTACTAGGGTTTTGGGGTTTGGGCTGATGAGAGTTTGGTGTAAGAGCTTGCATACTTTCAATCCTCAGCCTCTCCTCTTGCAGTTTTCTACGCCTAGCAATATTCCTATGGTGTTCTATTGCACACTCTCTAAGGCAAGCTACTGTGACCCCTCTCCAACCAGGCAAAGAGGTTTGTACTCTGTCCCTCACTGTCTGATCGAGTCCGTCCATTAGCACAGACACAGCCACTTCTCTGTATTTTTCATCGTTCCCTGCATCTAATACCCCCATGTATCTGTCCATTTCCTCCAGTGCTCGGTGGAAATAGTCAGATGCCATTTCATTTTCCCTCTGTTTTATGGAGAAAATTCTTCTCCACTCAGTGGGAAAACACAACTCTAATTGCCTATTAATTCGTTTTATATTTTCCTGATTGTTTCTGTCAGTCATAGGAATATCTGACTCTAATCTACAATCAGTGATACATTTTTGGGTGTCAATATTAGGGGGTAGGCATGCTTTCAAAAATGTCCGCCAATGTTGGTTTGTTGGTTCATACACATTACCCAGATCTCTGATAAATTTCTGACATCTGGCTAAATGCTTCTGAGGGTTGGGGAATTCTGAAATGATTGATCACAGCTCATCTCTGGGCCACGGGCAATACATTGCATTATTCCTGGTGAGGACTACTTCCTGTCTATCAGTTCCCCCATTGAGAGTTACTATTCCCAAGACAGGGTGTAATCCTACCATTCTGTTCCTAATCTGTTTACTGTGTGGTGTTGTTGTTTCTGTGCAATGAACTATCTCATACTTACCGGTAGCTGTGACCTCACCCGTTCTTTCATTGGGGAATACTGTTACTGCACTACCTGGTTGGACAGGTCCCACCTGAGTTTCCTGCAACATGACTGCTTGGAGGAGAGCTGCGATTTGGCTGACTCCTTCATCTTCCTGTGACCTAAAACCTTGGAGAGACTTCAAAACAGGATACATTTTGCAAAAGTTAAGGTTAATACATTGCTCTTTCATATTACTATCATTTACGGATGTATCATTGACTGTAGCCTTCTGTTCCCCTTCGACCTGTGCCGACAATGGTGTGTTTGTGTTCTCATTCCCGCTAGGTTTGGAACCGATTGCATATGTTAATTTCTCTTGCATATCGCCCTCTTGCTGCCATAAATGTAAACAGTTTGTGTGTCTGACCCTTTGCTTTTGGGATTTTATCAGACACATCCTAACCCTTAAATTCTGCAATACCTCTGGTTCAAAACTACCTATCCCAGGAAATGATGCTTTATCCCCCCACAGTCATTCGTGTCCATTCATCACAAAAGGTCTCAGTGTGGGGACCATACTTCCCCCACATTACTAACCGAGCTGACCCCCTGGGTCTGAAATCTGCAGTCTGAACCCTGACTGAGGAACGTCCCTGTGTTGTGCACTTGGCTTCCATTGTGGACCTTTTTAACACGGGAAAACTTCCTAAAATGCACCAAACACAGTAGTCTACCGGTGGAAGTCCTCAAAGTTCTTCCACTAACTTCTTCTGCTCCGAGTATCACGGATCCGCCTTATTTAGCAGACACGTGTAGCCGTTGCAGGCCCTACTTCGGCCTATATCCCCTGGGCCTTTATGAGTAACTTACCGTACCCAGTGAATATCTGCCTATGGAGATTTTCCTGAGAGACCAGCGAAAACTCCCTAAACCTTTACTTTACACAAATCACGCTTGCATGTGCTTCCTATAACGCGTATGATGACGAGATTTACGCACAAATATGCGAAACTTCGTATCACGTTGCGTCACATATTGCCCATACAACCGTGCGGTCCAATCATACCGCTTATAGACACTTGCTATCTATAAGTGGTAGGATCACTGGAGTCTCCACACTGTGCTCCAAAACAGCCGGAGCGTAATACCACGAAAACTTTCACACTCCGTTGCACGTATTCACCTGGACCGTGCTCACCACGTTTTCACCTAGACCGTGCTTCACCAAGTTCACCAAGCGGGGTTCAATACATTCACACCTTATTCAGCCCACACTAACATTCTATAGTTTTCTGATCAGAAAAATATATTTTCCTGTTAACTGATAGCTTTCCCCAGAGGTACTACAGTAAAAAAAGGTTTTTAAACTAAATATTGGAAACTGAACAAATTTGTGCTATTATCGCGTGGCTACCGTCTCGCGCCTAAACTAAAACAATGCTATTGTGTAATTTGTACTAAGCGGTCGTACCCTTTACGCATGTTGCGTAAACACGCCACGTGCGTAGGCCTTTACGTAGCGTACGCAGCCCCGTACTTTGTCCGAGACACGTGTACAAAGGCCGTACGTCTGCAGTATTACAAATCCCACACTTCTATCAATGTGAGCAATGTTAACTATAATTGCTCACTTAACACAGCACACAGTTCCTTCTGTATAAACCTTTACAACTAGGCCAGGCTGCATGTGCGTCTTACACTTATTTCTTAAATATTAACTCTATATTTAAACTAAATAGCAACAAATTTTTCAGTACAGGTCAAAATAAATCTAATAATCATCAATAATTCAAATGGTATGATTCAGATTGGATAGCTATCTTGCAGAACATACACTGATATAAATATACACATAATTATTATATATATGTACCATTCACTGGTCTCTTGAGACTCATTTACCCATTAAGTGCTTCTAATTTGCATATGAATGCTATGTGCTATTGGCTGCCTGTAAAGGTGGGGGTTTTTTTCACTGTTAGGAAAAAGCAGTTACACAGGTTAATTTGCATTTCAATGGCTATTTTATAGCAAGCAGAGTTAACTGAATCTTAGAGAGAAAAAAACTTTTTTTTATATCTGTGTGTACTTACATCAAGTATTCATCTTACTATTAACTTTCATTAAGCCCCATCTGAAACTATTTGTAATTGACTATGGCATGGGTTAAATAAATGCATTGGTAACTCATAAATGGTGATTTCTTTTTGACCAAGGACGGCTGATTATTCCGGGCAGTGAAAATCAGCCATTTAGAAAAAATGACCTTCCCAACATGGCCGCTGCTCCTCCCCCTTCCACATCCCTGAGGGTTACACAAAATGGTGGACAAGCCATGTGGTTAGTCCAACATGGAGGACAGACCATGCGGCTTCCTTTGTCACAAAGAAATCACACACCATGCAAGACCCTGAAGTTATTTTAGGCCTGAGTTAAAAAAAACACTATATCAAGGCTTTTGCAGCAACTTTTAAATGTACTTTTACCCTACTTAACAGATAAGCAATCCAATCTGAAACAAACACAATATGACTCATTTGAACCTTGTTTTGCAACAATATGATCAGATATGCAGAGTACAGGTGTATGCTTGTATTGTGTGCGCATTTGGCGCCAAACAGAAATTCACAGCCTTTAAAATAGCTTTGCGTTCTTACCTTCCGGATTCCACCAGCATCCCAACAAACCTTGCAGAGCAGACGCTTATCTTATCAGCACTAGTGTATCCACCAACCAGGAGAAGGTTTGTGTGGGATACCTTTCCGCCCTTTTGCTGATAGATAAAGTCTGCTGTACCCTGCTAGGCTGTGGGTATGAGGAAAAACTGGACAAGCCCTCAATTGATAATGTCAATATTACCTTTCAACACAAAGCTATACCTTTAAACACTAGCTCACGCTACGTACTTCATACGCTATTTGCGCACAGAGTCCCGTACCGTGTACGCACTTAGCGTACAAACGCCGCACTGTGGGTACAAAGTACACGCAGTGCGTTCGCACCTTAAAACCTTATACAGTTATACAATGCAATGATATGATTACACTTTAAACCTTATGCAGCAAAGCTCTGCAATGATGTTACACCTTAAACCTTTAGTAGCGCTGACGGTATAAAGTACCCGCAGTGCGTACACCTTATCAATACTTATAAACCTTATACAGTTGAATACGCTTTAAACCCTTGCAGGAAAGTGAGGACACAACACCGGTTTGTAGTTGAAACCACAGGGTTCTAAGGCCACCGTGGATTATTTCAAAAGGTAACACAGTACAAATTATACACTACAGGCTAACAAAATAAATCTACAACAGAGTAAATGGCTACAGTCAATGTACATACGTGTGAATATTCGCAAGCGCTTCCCGGTTCCGGTCCTCCGCTAATCAGGTTGAAAGCGTTAAGAGTCTGTGATAGTGACCTGGCCTGCAGCTCGCTCTTTATTCAGTAGATCAAGACATAATACAATAGACACTGTGTGCTCTTCTTCCATTGGTTAGGGGATGGGACATGTCCTGTGCACCGGGGAGCATTGGTCAGTTCAAGAAGTGGGCGATGGCTAGGACTTGAGATGTGGTTTCTGTTGTTTACATCTGAGTTCCCGCCCCATGATCAGTTAAACCCATCACATTAATCATAAATCTGGTATTATTAATAACTTAATGAGGTAAGATTTAATAATGTTCTTATTCCCACCAGATTAATGTTTACGTGACTCTGAACAATATGATCCCACACATGATATGCTTATCTATTTCAATCTTCAAGATATACATATATCCACATATTCATATATATATATATATATATATATATATACACATACGTACGTACACACATACTCCTGCTATTACAATTTGTTAGGAATTATATATTTATTCCTTTATATATATATATATATATATATATATATATGAACACCTACATTTCCATGGGTTTTAGAGTAGGAATGTTAATATATTAAATTTCTATCTGTCTGGTCTTGTTGTGGTTAGCTATTGTTTCTGATTTTCCAAACAGCCTCGGCTCCTGGGCATTGTCACCCTGTTTGTCCCTTCCTTTCAGGTGAGACAATGACAACTCAGCACTCATTGTTTCAAATAGAAACCTGGCCATCTTAGTAAACAAAGGTGTTTGCCCTCTTCATAGAATCTCAAAGCTTAGTGTAAATAAGGCCATTGTATTCTAGTCTCTGGGAGATTTAATTTATGTGTGACTGAGTTTCATTCTCTTTCCCTCCACATACATAACATACAGTAAACACAGTTCATATCTATATTCCACTTCTGCATCTAACTATCCTCAGGAACATGCGATCTTCCTCAAACCAACACCAGAATGTTTCCCTTAAAATACCCTACAGCTGGATACCAAACATCACCTTATAGCCTTAGTCTGTCCCCTCTTATCCTGCAAAGGTGAATCCCTTTGTTCTGGAATCATTTAAACTGTTGATACTTGCTGATGTGGTACAAGGGAGCTATATCTAAAATGTACACTATTTGGGTTAAATATGTAATGTTCTAATAACTCTCTATGCGTTCACAAACTCTACCGTAAATGCGCATACCACGCGCTAAGGCGCATGGCTGTGGGGAGCTACTTTACGCAAATTGCAGATATGCGCCCGTACGGCGGAATAAGTGCATGCGCAGCGGGCATGTGTGTGGGGTTAGTACATGGGGTATGCATTACAATATTTTTTGACTTTGACAGCTTTAAGGCCCACCATTGCTTGTGCGTGGATTTCTAAGACCATAGTAAAGTGGTCAGGCACATTACTAGAGGACTTAGACATTATGGATAGGAGTGACATTGAATTGTTTTTACGTCACATACAGGATTCTGCAGGTTTCATGGTGGAGGCTATGAAGCACCTTGGCATGTTAAACGCAAGGGCTACTTCCATGGCGGTCTCGGCGTGCAGAGGACTCTGGCTACACCAATGGACGGCGTATGCAGAACCAAGAAAAGTGTGGAGAACCTACCCTTCACAGGTCAGGCTCTGTTTGGGAACGCATTGGATGCGTGGATCTCCACGGCAACTGCGGGTAAGACAGCCTTTCTTCCCTCAGCAACACCACCGACTAGGAAATCTTATCCTACGTCTACACTGCAGTCCTTTCGGACCTCGAAAGTTAAGAAGTTCAAACCCCCTTCCACCTTCTTTAGGGGTGGTCGGGGGAAATCTAGAAAACCTGCACCAACAGGTTCTCAGGAACAGAAACCAGGTTCTGCTTCCTCAAAATCTTCAGCATGACGGTGGACCTCCCAGCCTGGAGATCGGGCAGGTGAGATCAAGACTAAAACATTTCAGTCACATTTGGGCGTCTTCATGCCCAGTCCCCTGGGTAAGAGATATTGTTGCCTAGGGGTACAGACTGGAGTTTCAAGAACTCCCACCTCATAGATTCTTCAAATCAGGCTTACCAGCTTCGCTGACAGAAAGTGCTATCCTACAGGAAGCCATTCAAAAATTTGTTCGAACAAATGTTATTGTTCTAGTTCCATCTCACCGAAAATACAAGGGTTATTATTCAAACCTGTTTGTGGTACCGAAACCGCACGGTTCGGTAAGGCCGATATTAAACCTAAAGTCATTGAACCCGTACTTGAGGGAATTCAAATTCAAGATGGAGTCTCTGAGAGTGTTGATCTCCGGTCTGAAGGAAGGGGAATTCCTGGTATCCCTGGATATCAAGGATGCGTACCTTCACATTCCGATCTGGCCGCCTCACCAGGCTTATCTCAGATTTGCGCTACTGGACTGTCACTATCAGTTCCAGGCACTACCATTTGGCCTTTCCACAGCACCGAGGGTGTTCACCAAGGTCATGGCAGAGATGATGCTACTCCTCCGCAGGCAGGGAATGAACATAATTCCATATCTGGACGATCTGCTGATAAAAGCATATTCCAGGGAAAGGTTGTTGCAGAGTATTGCTCTCTCAACTCGACTACTCCAGGATCATGGGTGGATCCTGAACCTTCCAAAGTCACATTTGGAGCCGACAAGGAGACTGCCTTTCCTGGGGATGATACTCGACACGGAAGTGCAGAGGGTGTTCCTACCGGTGGAGAAAGCGTTGTTGATCCAATCAATGGTACGGGATGTCCTGAAGCCAGCCCGGGTATCGGTTCATCAGTGCAATTTTTTTTTAAATTGTTTATTTATGATTTTTGACAGTTACACCCAAAGAAACAGTATAATTATGGGATGCAAGGTCAGCATATGGATACATAAGAAATGCACAAAGCATATCAACATAACAAAAACAGCAAAGTTAGGTGACAGAACATTTAGGAGTGTAGAGCACAGCATTAAAATCAAGTAAAACATACATTAAAAAAAACAAATATTTATAGAAGAAGCGAGGCAGGGGCCTAGAGGCGCCATCCAAGCCCCCACTCCACTGGATCAGGAGTACAGTGGTTAACGGTACGACTATGTCCTCCCAAAACCCAACGCAGACCATAAGGAAGGTGGTGCCATTAAAGCTGAGTACGACAAATGTGCATCAACCCAACACCCCTAAAGCATGGACTGGACATACCGCCCCCCCTCCAAAATCCCCCCACCCTGTAGAACCAACCCCCCAACTTATGGCCTACCTGGATCCCCAAACACCCCTCCCTAACTAAACTACTAAAACTTGGGGGGAACCAACCCCCGTAAACCCTAAGGGCATGGTGTATACATCAAAAAAAAGGAGCCAGTGTGTAGACTCCGAGATATGAGAGACAGAGCCTTTTAGCGAACAAAACAGGATATAAAAATAATAAAGATTAATTCAACAAACAGAATCTAGGACAATGCAGACAATAACAATAAGATGCACAGTGGAAGAGCAACATAATTCAAGGTGGGTCAGCCCGTCTGGAGGCCTGTAGGACCCGCATCACCAGAACATCCCAGTTATAGACACATAAGGGAGAATGAGTCCCAACACATAAGGTCAGAAGAAGCGCAATTCCACAACCGCCAAAGACAAATGTTCTCCCAGTCCCAGCATAAAAAACAGCAGGAAATACCCAATGCAAGGTTGATGATGCAAATAATGTCAAAGGAAGTTCCAAGGGAGAGAGTATCGGAGAGACACAAGGAGCACTTGCATTGGCGGATATCGACCATGGATCCAGGATTTGATTTCCCGCATTGCTCGCCACTCTCTCATGCACAGTGTCCAGGCATATCACAACAGGAGATTCACAATGTAAGGTCGGTGCGGCGCATAATGCCAAAGGAAGTCCCAAGGGAGAAGTTGTCGAGAAATCACAAGGGGTACTGTCAATGACGGATATCGACCCCAATTCCAGGATTTGCTGAGGTGCAATCCCCTCCACTCTCTCAGGTATAACATCCAGGCACACTGCAGAGGGTGCCAAATCCAAGCAGCCAAGGTATAGAGCAGCATGGAGCTTTGCCAATCGTGCCGTCATCCTAACCTCTGACTGCAAAGTAGCTTGAAAAATTTGTGCCATGAATCTCGCAGTACAAAAAGGGGTCAGGGGGAGTGCTAAGCCACAAAGAGACAACTACAGAGACCGGGAACAGGAGATCCACAGCTTTCAGGAGTGTGAAGCACTGCAGGGGAAATGCCAGGTAAGTAAAGCAGGATATGTGTTTCCCCCACCAGGAACAGCAGGAGATCAGACCTGAGGCAGACAGGAGCAGAGCCAGAAAGCAGCCACAACAGAGGCCCTCCGGGTGAACACAGGAGATCTTCACAGGGCAGCCAGCATCAGGGGGGCAGCGGAGGGCAGCCGCGGCACACAGGGAGGAACACAGGACCATATGGCTCCACTTCCAAGATGGCCAGCGGCACGATGGCAGTGGAACCCAAAGCTAACTTCAGCAGGCACCGAATCAAAGATGGCGCCCAGCGGTCTCGCACATCCATCACGTCAATCCCGGCGGCTCCAGCCAAGAGGGAAAATCCATGCGGCGGTCAGGCAAGGAGGCAATCCCCGCGGTCCATCCCCTAGGTATCCTCCAAGTTTCAGAAACAGGCTGGCCGACAGTAGAGTGCAGGATTCACAAAACGGGCCGCAGTGGTCCCCAAGATGGCTCCTGTCACATACAGGCCGCTCCCGGCCAGGGCAGCACGGCACACTCGGGCAATTTCCACAGCAGGGAGGCACGGGATTCCGCTCAAAAGTAGGTCCGGGCGGGCAGCAGCACTTCAGATACCTATGTTGGGCGTTCTGGACAGTCACACAGGGCAGCAGGAGCAATAACAGGATTATGAGGCTGGGGAGTTAGAAGCTCACGTCCTACTCCATGTCCCGCTAGGCCAAGCCCCCCAGTTCATGAGTGCATTTGCCTTCTGGGGAAGATGGTAGCCTTCTACGATGCTCTACAGTACGGAAGATTCCAAGCGAGGTCCTTCCAGCTGCATCTCCTAGACAATTGGTTGTGATCACATCTTCACATGCACCAGCGGATACGCCTGTCGACGAAAGCTAGAATTTCACTCCTCTGGTGGCTGCAAACTTCTCACCTACTCGAGGGCCGCAGGTTCGGGATTCAGAATTGGATCCTTCTAACCACGGAAGCAAGTCTCAGAGGTTGGGGAGCAGTCACCCAAGGGGAAAGTTTCCAAGGAAAGTGGTCAAGTCTGGAATCCATCCTTCCGATAAACATTCTAGAACTAAGGGCCATATACAATGGCCTTCTACAAGCGGCACATCTTCTGCAAGATCAGGCCATTCAGGTTCAGTCGGAAAATGTAACGCCGGTGTCCTACATAAACCGACAGGGCGGAATGAAGAGCAGAGCTGCAATGTCAGAGGTAACAAGAATCCTCCTCTGGGCAGAAGGGAACGCGGTGGCGCTGTCAGCGATCTTCATTCCGGGAGTGGACAACTGGGAAGCGGACTTCCTCAGCAGACACGATCTCCATCCAGGAGAATGGGGCCTCCACCCGGAGGTGTTCGCAGAGGTGACAAGCCGATGGGGTGTACCTCAGATAGACATGATGGCCTCTCGCCTCAACTAGAAGCTTCGGAGGTACTGTTCCGGGTCGAGAGACCCACAAGCAGCGGCAGTGGACGCACTGGTAACTCCGTGGATGTTCCAGTCAGTGTATGTGTTCCCTCCACTTCCACTCATCCCAAGGATTCTCAAACTAATGAAAAGAACAGGAGTTCAGGCGATCCTCATTGCTCCGGACTGGCCAAGAAGGGCTTTGTACGTGGATCTTTTGGAATTATTGCTGGAGGATCCGAGGCCTCTTCCTCTACCTTCTACAACAGGGGCTGTTCGCCTATCAAGACTTACAGCGGCTACGTTTGACGGCATGGAGGTTAAACGCCAGATCTTAGCTCGGAAGGGCATTCCAAAAAAGGTCATTCCTACCCTGACACAGGCTAGGAAGGGAGTAACGTCAAAACATTACCATCGGATTTGGAAAAATTGTGTGTCTTGGTGTGAATCCAAGAAGTTTCCTACGGTGGAGTTTCAACCGGGACGTTTCCTCGTCCTTCTGCAGACTGGTGTGGATGTGGACCTACGCTTGGGCTCCATCAAGGTCCAGATTTCGTCCTTGTCCATTTTCTTCCAGAAACAATTGGCTTCTCTCCCTGAGGTTCAGACATTCTTGAAAGGGGTTCTGCACATCCAACCACCCTTTGTGCCTCCTACGGCACCTTGGGATCTTAATGTGGTGCTGCAGTTCCTGCAATCGGATTGGTTCGAGCCTTTACAGGAGGTGGATGTCAAGTTTCTTACTTGGAAGGCGGTCACACTGTTGGCGTTAGCATCTGCTAGACGTGTGTCGGAATTGGGGGCATTGTCATGCAAGAGCCCCTACTTGATTTTCCATGAAGATAGAGCTGAGCTCAGAACGCGTCAGCAATTTCTTCCAAAGGTTGTGTCAGCTTTTCATATCAACCAACCTATTGTGGTGCCAGTGGCTACTGACTCCTCAATTACCTCAAAGTCCTTGGATGTTGTGCGGGCTTTGAAAATATATGTGAAGAGAACTTCTCGTCACAGGAAGTTGGACGCACTGTTTGTCCTTTATGATCCCAACAAGGTTGGGTGTCCTGCTTCTAAGCAGACGATTTCTCGCTGGATCGGGTTTACTATCCAGCATGCTTATTCTATGGCAGGCTTGCCGATTCTAAAATCTGTTAAGGCCCACTCTACTCGTAAAGTGGGTTCTTCCTGGGCGGCTGCTCGGGGTGTCTCAGCTTTACAGCTTTGCCGAGCAGCTACTTGGTCAGGGTCAAACACGTTTGCTAAGTTCTACAAGTTCGATACTTTGGCCTCAGAGGACCTAAAGTTTGGTCAATCTGTTCTGCAGGAACCTCAGCACTCTCCCTCCCGTACTGGGAGCTTTGGTACATCCCCATGGTACTAAATGGAACCCCAGCATCCTCTAGGACGTAAGAGAAAATAGGATTTTATATACCTACCAGTAAATCCTTTTCTCGTAGTCCATAGAGGATGCTGGGCGCCCGCCCAGTGCTTCGTATTCCTGCATTGTTACTTGGTTAGGTATTGTTGGTTCAGTCATTGCTGAATCGTTTCAAGTTGGTTAGCTTGGCTTTCCTTTTGTTATGTGTGAGCTGATGTGAATCTCACCACTATCTGTGTTTCTCTTACGTCCTAGAGGATGCTGGGGACTCTGTAAGGACCATGGGGTATAGACGGGCTCCGCAGGAGACATGGGCACTATAAAGAACTTTTAGTATGGGTGTGCACTGGCTCATCCCTCTATGCCCCTCCTCCAGACCCCAGTTAGATCCTGTGCCCAGAGGAGATTGGGTGCATTACGGGGAGCTCTCCTGAGTTTCTCTGATAAAAGAATTTTGTTAGGTTTTTTATTTTCAGGGAGCACTGCTGGCAACAGGCTCCCTGCATCGTGGGACTGAGGAGAGAGAAGCAGATCTACTTAAGTGATAGGCTCTGCTTCTTAGGCTACTGGACACCATTAGCTCCAGAGGGAGTCGGAACGCAGGTCTCCCCTCGCTGTTCGTCCCAGAGCCGCGCTGCCGTCCTCCTCGCAGAGCTGGAAGATAGAAGCCGGGTGAGTATAAGAAGAAAAGAAGACTTCAAGGCGGCAGAAGACTTCAGATCTTCACTGAGGTAAGCGTGCAGCGGTAATGCTGCGCGCCATTGCTCCCACACACTACACACACTAGGGGGCACTGATGGGTGCAGGGCACAGGGGGGGCGCCCTGGGCAGCAATAAAAACCTCTAATTCTGGCATTATAAGGTTAGACACTGCGGAGGCAGTAATTATATAAATCCCCCGCCAGTTTGTGATAATTTGAGCGGGAACGAAGCCCGCCGCTGGAGGGGGCGGAGCTTGGTCCCTCAGCACTATCTAGCGCCATTTTCTCAGCAGAGATCTGCAGAGAAGCTGGCTCCCCGGTCTCTCCCCTGCTGAACACGATTCCACAGGGCCGAAAAGAGGAGGGGGGGAGGGGGTACTTGTAAGGCGTAGTGAGTGTATTAACACAGTGATTAATATAAAAGCGCTATTATCTGGGAGTTTATTTTGCAGTGTCCGGTGGCGCTGGGTGTGTGCTGGCATACTCTCTCTCTGTCTCTCCAAAGGGCCTTATTGGGGAACTGTCTCCTAATAACTATATCCCTGTGTGTGTGGGGGTGTCGGTACGAGTGTGTTGGCATGTCTGAAGCGGAAGGCTCAGCTAAGGAGGAGGTGGAGCAGATGATTGTGGTGTCTCCGTCGGCAACGCCGACTCATGATTGGATGGACATGTGGAATGTTTTAAATGCAAATGTGACCTTATTACATAAAAGATTGGACAAGGCAGAGTCCAAGGAAAAAGCAGGCAGTCAATCCACGGCTTCGACTGGGTCTCAAAAACGTCCCCTATCCCGAATAGCAGGCACTGATACCGACACGGATTCTGACTCCAGTGTCGACTACGATGATGCGAGGTTACACCCAAGGGTGGGCAAAAGTATTCATTATATGATTATTGCAATAAAAGATGTTTTGCATATCACTGATGACCCCTCTGTCCTTGACACGAGGGTGCGCATGTATAAGGAAAAAGAGACCTGAGGTTACCTTTCCCCCATCTCATGAGCTGAACGAGTTGTTTGAAAAAGCTTGGGAAAATCCAGACAAAAAACTGCAGATTCCCAAGAGGATTCTTATGGCGTACCCTTTCCCTGCACAGGACAGGGTACGGTGGGAATCTTCGCCCAGGGTGGACAAGGCTTTAACACGTCTGTCCAAGAAGGTGGCGCTGCCGTCTCCAGACACGGCAGCCCTCAAGGATCCTGCTGATCGCAGACAGGAGACTACCTTAAAATCTATTTATACGCATATGGGTGGTTTACTCAGACCGGCAATTGCATCGGCATGGGTATGTAGCGCAGTTGCGGCTTGGACAGATACCTTGTCAGCTGACATTGATACCCTAGACAGGGATACCATTTTATTTACCTTAGGTCACATTAAGGACGCAGTCTTATATATGAGAGACGCTCAGAGAGACGTTGTGATGCTAGGTTCGAGAGCCAACGCCATGGCGATTTCTGCTAGACGAGCCCTGTGGATCCGCCAATGGACGGGTGATGCCGACTCAAAGAAGCATATGGAGGTTTTACCTTACAAGGGTGAAGTTTTATTTGGGGATGGTCTCGCGGACCTGGTTTCCACAGCTACCGCGGGTAAATCTACTTTTTTGCCTTTTGTTCCCCCACTGCAAAAGAAAACTCCACAATATCAGATGCAGTCCTTTCGGTCGCATAAGTCTAGAAGAGGTCGGGGCTCCTCCTTCCTCGCCAGAGGTAAGGGTAGAGGAAAGAGAACACCTGCTTCGGCTAGTTCCCAAGAGCAGAAGTCCTCCCCCGCTTCTGATAAATCCACCGCATTACGCTGGGGCTCCACTGAGGGAGTCCGCACTGGTGGGTGCACGTCTTCGACTCTTCAGCCAGGTCTGGGTTCGGTCAGACGTAGATCCTTGGGCGATGGAAATTGTTTCCCAAGGCTATAAACTGGAATTCGAAAAGGTGCCCCCTCGCCGATTTTTCAAGTCGGCCTTGCCAGCTTCTCCCCCGGAGCGGGAAGTAGTGTTAGCTGCAATTCAAAAGCTGTGTCTACAGCAAGTGATTGTCAAGGTTCCCCTGGTCCAACAGGGGGAAGGGAACTATTCAACCCTGTTCGTGGTCCCGAAACCGGATGGTTCGGTCAGACCCATTTTAAATCTAAAATTCCTAAACCTGTACTTGAAGTTCAAATTCAAGATGGAATCACTCCGGGCTGTGATATCCAGTCTGGAAAGGGGGGATTTTATGGTGTCACTGGACGGAAAGGATGCCTACCTTCATGTCCCCATATATCCTCCTCATCAGGAGTACCTGATATTCGCTGTACAGGACTGTCATTACCAGTTTCAGACATTGCTGTTTGGGCTTTCCACGGCACCGAGGATTTTCACCAAGGTGATGGCGGAGATGATGGTGCTCCTGCGCAGGCAGGGAGTCACAATTATCCCATACTTGGACGATCTCCTGATAAAGGCGAGATCGAGAGATCAATTGCTGAAGAGCGTGTCGCTCTCCCTGAGAGTGATACAGCAGCACGGTTGGATTCTCAATCTGCCAAAGTCACAATTGGTTCCAACGACTCGACTATCATTCCTAGGCATGATTCTGGACACGGAACAGAAGAGGGTTTTTCTCCCAATGGAAAAGGCCCAGGACCTCCAGAACATGGTCAGAGACCTGCTAAAACCAAAAAGAGTGTCTGTTCATCAATGCACTCGAGTTCTGGGGAAAATGGAGGCTATCCCCTTCGGCAGGTTCCATGCGAGGACATTTCAGTGGGACCTTCTGGACAAGTGGTCCAGGTCCCATCTACAAATACATCAGAAGATAAGCCTGTCCCCCAGGGCCAGGTTGTCTCTCCTGTGGTGGCTGCAGAGTGCTCACCTTCTAGAGGGTCGCAGGTTCGGCATTCAGGACTGGGTTCTGATAACCACGGACGCGAGCCTCCGAGGATGGGGAGCAGTCACGCAAGGAAGAAATTTTCAGGGACTATGGTCAGGCCAGGAGGCTTGTCTACACATCAACGTGCTGGAATTGAGGGCCATATACAACGGCCTACGACAAGCGGAGAATCTTCTTTGCGACCTACCGGTGCTGATTCAATCAGACAACATCACAGCCATGGCTCATGTAAACCACCAAGGCGGGACAAGGAGCAGAGTGGCAATGGCGGAAGCCACCAGGATTTTTTGCTGGGCGGAAAATCACGTAAGCGCTCTGTCAGCAGTCTTCATTCCGGGAGTGGACAACTGGGAAGCAGACTTCCTCAGCAGACACGATCTCCATCCAGGAGAGTGGGGACTTCATCAAGAAGTTTTTGCAGAGATAACAAGTCGTTGGGGACTTCCTCAAATAGACATGATGGCGTCACGCCTCAAGAAGAAGCTTCGGAGGTATTGTGCCAGGTCAAGGGACCCTCAGGCAGTAGCGGTAGACGCCCTGGTGACACCATGGGTGTTTCAGTCGGTCTATGTGTTCCCTCCTCTGCCTCTCATCTCAAAAATATTGAGAATCGTAAGATGAAAAAGAGTGTAGACAATACTCATTGTTCCAGATTGGCCTCGAAGGGCCTGGTATGCAGATCTTCAGGAAATGCTCACAGAAGATCCGTGGCCTCTTCCTCTCAGGGAGGACCTGTTGCAGCAGGGGCCCTGCGTGTTCCAAGACTTACCGCGGTTACGTTTGACGGCATGGCGGTTGAACACCGAATCCTAGCTGGGAAAGGTATTCCGGAGGAAGTCATCCCTACTCTGATAAAGGCTAGGAAGGAGGTGACGGCGAAACATTATCACTGTATCTGGAGGAAGTATGTATTTTGGTGTGAAGCCAAGAATGCTCCTACGGAAGATTTCCATCTGGCCATTTTCTACACTTTCTACAGACAGGAGTGGATATGGGCCTTAAGTTAGGCTCCATTAAGGTACAGATTTCGGCCCGATCTATATTCTTTCAGAAGGAATTGGCTTCTCTCCCAGAAGTCCAGACTTTTGTGAAAGGAGTGCTGCACATCCAGCCTCCTTTTGTGCCCCCAGTGGCACCATGGGACCTTAACGTGGTGTTAAGGTTCCTAAAATCTCACTGGTTTGAACCTCTTCAAACGGTTGAATTAAAATTTCTCACTTGGAAGGTGGTCATGTTATTGGCCTTGGCATCTGCAAGGCGGGTGTCCGAGTTGGCGGCCTTGTCTCACAAGGTTATACGGTGTGGTTGGTGTGGGCTGGTATGAATCTTGCCCTTAGATTGACAAAATCCTTTCCTCATATTGTCCATCTCCTCTGGGCACAGTTTCTCTAACTGAGGTCTGGAGGAGGGGCATAGAGGGAGGAGCCAGTGCACACCCATACTAAAAGTTCTTTATAGTGCCCATGTCTCCTGCGGAGCCCGTCTATACCCCATGGTCCTTACGGAGTCCCCAGCATCCTCTACGGACTAGGAGAAAAAGATTTACCGGTAGGTTTAAAATCTTATTATTTCCTTCTCTCGAAGTATGTCCGTCTCCTCGGGCACAGTTTCTAGACTGAGTCTGGTAGGAGGGGCATAGAGGGAGGAGCCAGCCCACACTATTAAACTCTTAAAGTGCCCATGGCTCCTAGTGGACCCGTCTATATCCCATGGTACTAAATGGAACCCCAGCATCCTCTATGGACTACGAGAAAAGGATTTACCGGTAGGTATATAAAATCCTATTATTCCAGCATAAGGCATAGGTGGTTCTCACCTGGAGGGGAACGCTGCCGGAGCTGCTCTCAGTATACAGACATCCGCAGAGGACAGCACTGGCCGTGCAGAGACCGGATGGGTCAAAATGACAGCAAGTTGCAGCCAGGGTCTATTCATCATCTTACATCCATAGGATAAGTATCAGCCGTACAATCCTCGCATGTTAAATGAAGGAAAAGGCAACAGGGCCACCGGAATATCTACTTTCCAATAGGCCGCTTACCCATCACACAGACTGATCTTACTGCTGTAACTATGTCAGCCTGTAGGTAACGGTAAGAGGTCTTTAGCTGCAGACAGGTCACAGCGCGTGCCGATGTTACTAGCGGATGTATCTTGAGGTCAAAAGAGGTCACGTAGGCTTCCCGAAAGCGCACATTCGCGGGACAACGGGAGAGAATAAAAACACTTGGGGTTTAGAAAACGCAACAAATTTGATCACTGTGTAATCCGTAAAACCAATCTTACACGTGTAATTAATGCCTGGAGGAAAAATCGCTATTGTAGGGCCTGATTCGCATATGTCCACAAACCCGATGGTTTACGTACAAATCCGATGTTTGTGGGTCTGCGCATGCACATATGCAGAACAGGTCCCGTGAAATAGTCCGCAGCACCTCCTTCACCCCCCCCCCCTCCACCTCAGGGGGAGCAGGGGTAACAACCGGCGCCCTGAGATAAAGCTGAGGTCAGCCCACGGGACGGCCGCCACCATTTGCCAAAAAAGAAAAAGTAAACAAGGATGTGTGGGCCGCAGACGCGTTTTGCAGATTATTACACTGTAATTCCATCCCTGGCAGAGTCCGTGTATGACAATCAGGCATTACTCAGGCTGTACTATTCACCTGTCACATCAGCAAGATAGGCATGCCGCTACTACTGTATCATATAATTTACCACCACAAAGGGCTTACTTCTGTGTGTGGCCCTATGGAGCTACTACAATCCCAGTGCAGAGTAACGTCAGGCGTTACTTGGTGATATCTCTGGACTGTTCTCAACAAGGGGATTGCTCACAGCCAGTCTTACACACAAGGGTGGTCATTCCGAGTTGTTCGCTCGTTGCCGTTTTTCGCAACGCAGCGATTAGGTGGAAAATGCGCATGGTACGCAGCGCGCATGCGCTTAATAATTTAACACAAAATTTAGTAGATTTACACAAGCTCGCGCAACGTTTTTTCACCGCTCGAGTGATCGTAGTGTGGTTGACAGGAAGTGGGTGTTTCTGAGCGGAAACTGCCCGTTTTCAGGGAGTGTGCTAAAAAACGCAGGCGTTCCAGGTAAAAATGCAGGCATGGCTGGAGAAACGGGGGACTGGCTGGCCGAACGCAGGGCGTGTTTGTGACGTCAAACCAGGAACTAAACGGTCCGAGGTGATCGCAATCTAGGAGTAGGTCTGGAGCTACTCGGAAACTGCAAGAAAATATTTAGTAGCAGTTCTGCTAACCTTTCGTTTGCTATAAACTTTCTATCGTCTGATGTCGGACCGCATGACATCATTACACAATAACCTTACAAATAAATGTGAACTAACTTAACTTATCTAGAAATAAATGACACAGAGAAATAACGACACAGACAACTGAAATGCCATTAAAATCGGTCAACCGTTATTTATTATGATATATTTAAGCTAAGTATGGTGGCAATAAGAAAGAACGTCCAGACCAACAGTGACATTACGACTTATTGCCGCTACGCATGTCCACGACATGACTTCTTTATCTGATTGGCTTACGCCAATAAGTGCTGAGTTTCCAACTCTCCCCCCAATACACCATAATAGAGCCGGCCAGACAGCCGAGCCCCAATGACCCCCGGTAAGGAGGGCCAGAGTATACGATGTATTGGGCAAAGAGCGCACCCACAAACAGCGGCGCAATAGCCACTGTAACTGCCGTTCTTTCCTGCCACACACCGGCCTGTAAGGAGCCGGTGCCACCACCATACCCTGACTAACAACGAACTAACTAAAACTAAGCTATAAAGAACTCGGAAACTACCTTCCAACCTAAATAAATGCCCTCATCAGACAAAAGGACGCCATCAGGTCTACTGAAATGGGCGTCCCAAAAACGAATAAGGGGAGGGGAGGGGAACGACCTGTCCCGAAGTGAAAACCTGCCGCAGAGGGCGCAGGCCAATAGCGCCCTCTGGGATCTCAGGAGAAAAGCAGGGCAAAATCAAACGGGACCCCCACCGCTCAAACGGTGACGAGTGGCCAAAAAAAGGCTACAGGTCGAGTCCAGTCGAGGAGAGACGAAAAGACGGGGAAACGAGTCAGAGCCAAGGCACTTCCGCAGAACCCGCCAAAAACGTAGCGGCTACCGAGGGCACCCCAACACCAGCCCGCCATTCCGTCGTCCCTCGAGTGAACTGAAAAGAAACCAAGGAAAACAAGAAAATTCGAGGCAAACCAGAAGAAGGCCTGCCGTAAACTGGACAATGGAATTACCTGACATAGCGCTTGTAGGCATTGGATTTTCCTTACCACTCCCCGAAAACGGCCGCCAACGGACAGGTGACGCCCCGGAACGCCTTCCTTCTGTCAATCTTCTTGCGGTCGCCGCTGTGACCGCTTTCTTCGTAACCAGCGTTGTTGCTCGCCGGGCAATGACGCGCATGCGCAATGCACACGCCGTGCATGCGCATTCTAGACCCGTTCGCACCGCAGCGAAGAACCGCTGCGTGCGAACGGGTCGGAATGACCCCCCTAGATACCTCGTGTTATAATGATTGCTTCACGACAGAGAGAAAAAGTGACGACACTAGAAGTAAAGGAAAAGGCTATGAAGGGACAAGAATACAAGTGTCACAACTGAGGGCCTGAGCTGACGGGAGGCAGCCTCAGTTGTAGGGGCTGAGATGTACCGGAACCTGGGAGGTTGTATCAGACCCCTGGACATATAAGTAACATGAATAATAACTGCCCGAAGGCGTGACCACGACAACTTGGATAAAAGTCAATGATGTTTATTATGACAACTCCGCAACACAGCAGCAGTAAAAGAAAACGTAAAAGTCAGCAAAGAATAAATACAGTTCCTGGGTACTACAGGATGGCAGGAGCCACAGGGCACTGGTAGTGTGAGATAGTTCTTATGATCTTCTAGATGGAAAGTCCTTACCAGGCCCGACTGTAGCAATGGAGATAACCCAGGATTGTGCCAGCTGGTGTTCCAGGAAAAGCTGGGTTGCTGAAGATAAAACAGCTGCTGTGGATACTGGCTGGAACCAGACTGTTGTTAGCACGGAGTGGATACTGGCTGGAACCAGTTAAATAATAAATGAACTTGGGAGCGATGAAATATGAACTGAAATGTAGAACTTGAGAGCGGAGAAATAATAATACCGGTGGAGAGTGGTAAAGTGTAGAAAGGACACCGGCCCTTTAAGGGAAGCTGTACTCTGCTGGAAGCTGAGCTGGAAGCAGGTAATGTTGTAGCTGGAAACAGATGAATCCACAATGGATTGGAGAGTCAGGCTACACCGCAGGTGGAATGCTGGTGCGGATCTCTATGGTGGAAGTCTTGAGACAGGAGCTGGAACCTGGAAGACAATCACAGGAGAGAGACAAACAGGAACTAGGTTTGACAACCAAAGCACTGACGCCTTCCTTGCTCAGGCACAGTGTATTTATACCTGCAGCAAGGAAGGGATTGGCTAGGCAATTATGCAGATTAACAATACTGACAACAGATTGGAGGAAATGATCAGCTGACAGAATCCAAGATGGCTGCGCCCATGCAGACACTTGGAGGGAAGTTTGGTTTGTAATCCATGTGGTAATGAAAACAGTAATGGCGGCGCCGGCCACTGGAGACAGGAGACGCCAGGCTGACAAGTGCACATCCAACCACGCGGACACAGCGGAGGCCGCGGCTGACGTAATCGCCACTCTGACACTCTGCATGCAGAAGCTCAGGGACGGCGGCGGAGGCCGCGGGAGACGCCATGCCAGATGTAATAAGGCGTTACTGTGACAGCGTCTCAGAGAGACAGGAGAGGATGCAGGAATGTGAACATTAGGATAACAGATGGGATCCGGTCCTGGAGCGCTGAGCCAGCCTTAGGAGGCATCTGATGGGTAAGAAATGGCGTCCAGATACCCGGATCGTGACAGCACCCCCCCCTTTAGGAGTGGCCCCAGGACACTTCTTTGGCTTTTGAGGAAACTTGGAATGGAATCTCCGGACCAAGGCAGAAGCATGGACATCAGAAGCATTGGTCCATGAACGTTCCTCAGGGCCGTAACCCTTCCAGTCAATAAGATACTGTAGTTGACCGTAACGGTGACGTGAGTCCAGGATCTTGGCCACTTCATACTCAACGCCTCGTTGAGTTTGGACTTTCGGAGTTGGAGGAAGTGAGGAATGAAACCGATTCAAGATCAGCGGTTTCAACAGGGAAACATGGAATGTCCTGGGTATTTTTAAGAAGGGAGGCAACTGAAGTCTGTAAGCAACAGGATTGATGACTTGTTCAATCTTGAAAGGACCGATATAGCGAGGTGCAAACTTCATACTGGGAACTCTTAACCTCAGATTCTTCGTGGATAACCATACCCGATCACCCACCTTGAGAGCAGGAACTGCTCGACGCTTCTTATCCGCAAACTTCTTGTACCTGAACGATGCCTTGAGCAGAGCTGATCGTACGCTCTTCCAGATATTGGCAAACTGATGCAAGGTGATATCCACTGCGGGAACAGAAGTTGCTGGAAGCGGTTGGAACTCAGGGACTTTAGGGTGGAATCCAAAGTTAGTGAAGAATGGTGTTGAAGCAGATGAAGAATGATACTGGTTGTTATGACAGAACTCGGCCCAGGGAAGTAATTGAACCCAGTCATCTTGAGAGGAGGACACATAGATGCGGAGGAAGGCCTCCAAGTCCTGATTCACCCTCTCGGTTTGACCATTGGTCTGAGGATGGTAAGCCGTGGAAAACTTTAGCTTGACTTGGAGGACTTGACATAAACTTCGCCAGAATTTGGCTGTGAATTGAACTCCTCGATCTGAGATAATTTCTTCAGGAAGACCGTGGAGTCGGAAGATCTCTTGTATGAATACTTGAGCCAACTTGGAAGCTGACGGAAGACCGGTGAGAGGAATGAAGTGTGCCATCTTGGTGAACCGGTCAACTACCACCCAGATGGTATTGAACTTGTTGCACATGGGTAAGTCTGTAATGAAATCCATCGACAAGTGGGTCCATGGTCGACGGGGAACGGATAGTGGAACCAGTTGCCCCGCAGGCGACTGGCGGGATACTTTATGTTGGGCACACTTTGGGCAAGATGCAATAAACTCCAAGACGTCCTTTTTCAGAGTTGGCCACCAATAGGACCTAGAGATAAACTCCAGGGTTTTTTGGATACCTGTATGTCCGGCAAAACGGGAAGCATGGGCCCAATGCATGAGCTTCTTCCTTAGCATCGGCTTCACAAAACTTTTCCCTGATGGGGGCGTAGAGTCCATCCCTACCGTGGAGAATGCCAACGGATTTATAATAGGATGCTTGTCTGAAGACTCTGACTCATTTTCTTGCTCCCATGAGCGGGAAAGGGCATCGGCCTTGCGATTCTGAGAGCCCGGACAGAACTGGAGTTTAAAGTCGAACCTGGAAAAGAAAAGTGCCCATCTGGCCTGACGAGGGTTGAGACATTGTGCGCCCTTCAGGTATAAAAGGTTCTTGTGGTCTGTAAGTATGGTGATTGAATGAGAAGCTCCCTCCAACAGATACCTCCACTCTTCTAGAGCGAGCTTGATGGCTAGCAACTCCTGGTCGCCAATGGCATAGTTGCGCTCAGCTGGGGAGAACTTCCGGGAGAAGAAACTGCAAGGGTGTAAATGGCCATCTTTAGCCCTCTGAGATAACACCGCTCCTACTCCAACGGAGGAGGCATCCACCTCTAAGATGAAAGGAGAGTCGATGTCAGGCTGTTTCAGAACAGGCGCAGAGATGAACCTTTGTTTTAAAAGATGAAATGCTTGCATGGCTTCTTCAGACCACTTGGACGGGTTAGCACCCTTCTTAGTGAAAGCAGTAATAGGCGCCACAATGGTGGAAAAGTCTCGTATAAACTTTCGGTAATAGTTGGCGAACCCTAAGAACCTCTGGACCCCTTTGAGGGTTAAGGGTACCGGCCAATTTTGGATTGCTTGTAGTTTCTCAGGATCCATCTCTAGTCCGGAACCGGACACAATGTACCCTAGAAACGGAATGGACTTGACTTCAAAGACGCATTTTTCTAATTTGCAATAGAGATGATTGACACGGAGACGGGACAGAACCTCTTTAACCCAAAAACGATGTTCCTCTAAATCGTTGGCAAAAATGAGGATATCGTCTAGATAGACCACGACATGACGGTATAGAATGTCTCTGAAGATCTCATTGACAAAATGCTGGAAGACAGCTGGAGCATTGCTCAATCCGAAGGGCATGACGAGGTACTCATAATGTCCGTCACGGGTGTTAAAGGCGGTATTCCACTCGTCACCCTCACGGATCCGGATGAGATTGTATGCACCTCGCAAGTCCAGCTTTGTAAAGATGGTAGCTCCGCTAACTCTGTCAAAGAGCTCAGTAATCAGGGGTAAAGGATAACGGTTCTTGATGGTAATGTCGTTCAAACCTCTGTAGTCGATGCACGGCCGCAGACCACCATCTTTCTTTTTTACAAAAAAGAAGCCTGCGCCGGCTGGAGAAGAAGAAGGTCGAATGAACCCCTTTGCTAGGTTCTCTTTAATATATTCCTCCATAGAATGCGTCTCAGGCAGAGACAACGGATAAGTTCGGCCTCGAGGTGGAACCTTCCCTGGAACGAGATCAATCGGACAGTCCCATTCTCTATGAGGAGGAAGGATATCAGCAGAAGCTTTACTGAACACATCCGTGAAATCTTGATATGGAGGAGGTGGAACATCAGACGACCTGGGGGAGGAAGAACAGACAGGCAATACTTTAAACAAACATGTCTCAGCACAGGAGGAACCCCATGCCAGGATTTGCGTAGTCGTCCAATCAATTGTAGGATTGTGAAGACGGAGCCATGGAAGGCCCAGGACCACAGGATGTGTGGCTCTTGGAATCACTAAAAAAGAAATAAGTTCGGAATGAAGAACTCCCACTCTCAGACGAACTGGTAGAGTCCTTAAATAAATAACTGCATCAAAAATTTTGCTGCCATCCACGGCAGTTAAAGAAATGGACGAAGGAAGTCTCTCGGTGGGTAGGGACCACCGTTTAACATAGGCTTCGGTAATAAAGTTCCCAGCTGCTCCGGAATCAAGGCGGGCAATGACGTTCCGATAACGTTGAGCAACTTGAAGCGAGACTGGGAGATTACAATCTTGAGGAGATGGAGAGGAGATCATTACTCCTAGCCGGCCCTCTCCTTGGCGAGCTAGGATTTGGAGTTTCCCGGACGTTTGGGACAGGCATTAATGGTGTGAGACGGAGCTGCACAATAGAGACAGAGAAACTCGGAGAGACGTCTTCGGCACTCAGCAGGAGTTAAACGGGAACGGCCAAGTTGCATGGGCTCATCTTTAGATGGTGACAGTTGACGAGGAGGAGGAGCAGAAGATTTTGGAGCAGATGATCTTCCACGCTCAGTTGCTCTCTCTCTGAAACGTAAATCAACTTTCGTGCAGAGTGAGATTAGCTCATCTAACTTAGAAGGTAAGTCTCTGGTAGCTAACTCATCTTTAATACGCTCAGATAAGCCATGCCAGAATGCAGCATACAGGGCCTCGTCGTTCCATGCCAGTTCGGATGCCAGGATCTGGAACTGTATCAGATATTGTCCTACAGTACGTGACCCCTGGCGTAAACGGAGAATCTCGGATGAAGCTGAGGTTACCCGGCCTGGCTCGTCGAAGATGCGCCTGAATGTTGACACGAAGGCAGTGTAGGAAGATAGCAGGGTGTCGGACCTCTCCCATAACGGTGATGCCCAATCAAGGGCTGAGCCACTGAGAAGAGAAATAATGTAGGCAATTTTTGTACGGTCACTGGGAAAATTGCCAGGTTGTAGCTCAAACTGAATCTCACACTGGTTGAGAAATCCCCTGCAGAATCTTGGAGATCCGTCAAATTTTGCTGGCGTTGGAAGATGAAGACGTGGAGCAGAAATGGGTAAGGTGGGTGGGGTTATAGCTGGAGTCACTGTGGTTGACGCACCAGACGCGCCTGATCCACGGAGAGTTGTCTGAATCCCATCCAGCCGAGTAGAGAGATCCTGGAGACAGCGGATGATGTGGCCCTGTGCAGCCTCCTGATGTTCTAGTCGGGCTGCCAGTTCTTGCATCGGCCTGGCCGCTTGATCCTGGTCTCCGGCTGGATTCATTAGGTCAGTGCTTACTGTCACAACTGAGGGCCTGAGCTGACGGGAGGCAGCCTCAGTTGTAGGGGCTGAGATGTACCGGAACCTGGGAGGTTGTATCAGACCCCTGGACATGTAAGTAACATGAATAATAACTGCCCGAAGGCGTGACCACGACAACTTGGATAAAAGTCAATGATGTTTATTATGACAACTCCGCAACACAGCAGCAGTAAAAGAAAACGTAAAAGTCAGCAAAGAATAAATACAGTTCCTGGGTACTACAGGATGGCAGGAGCCACAGGGCACTGGTAGTGTGAGATAGTTCTTATGATCTTCTAGATGGAAAGTCCTTACCAGGCCCGACTGTAGCAATGGAGATAACCCAGGATTGTGCCAGCTGGTGTTCCAGGAAAAGCTGGGTTGCTGAAGATAAAACAGCTGCTGTGGATACTGGCTGGAACCAGACTGTTGTTAGCACGGAGTGGATACTGGCTGGAACCAGTTAAATAATAAATGAACTTGGGAGCGATGAAATATGAACTGAAATGTAGAACTTGAGAGCGGAGAAATAATAATACCGGTGGAGAGTGGTAAAGTGTAGAAAGGACACCGGCCCTTTAAGGGAAGCTGTACTCTGCTGGAAGCTGAGCTGGAAGCAGGTAATGTTGTAGCTGGAAACAGATGAATCCACAATGGATTGGAGAGTCAGGCTACACCGCAGGTGGAATGCTGGTGCGGATCTCTATGGTGGAAGTCTTGAGACAGGAGCTGGAACCTGGAAGACAATCACAGGAGAGAGACAAACAGGAACTAGGTTTGACAACCAAAGCACTGACGCCTTCCTTGCTCAGGCACAGTGTATTTATACCTGCAGCAAGGAAGGGATTGGCTAGGCAATTATGCAGATTAACAATACTGACAACAAATTGGAGGAAATGATCAGCTGACAGAATCCAAGATGGCTGCGCCCATGCAGACACTTGGAGGGAAGTTTGGTTTGTAATCCATGTGGTAATGAAAACAGTAATGGCGGCGCCGGCCACTGGAGACAGGAGACGCCAGGCTGACAAGTGCACATCCAACCACGCGGACACAGCGGAGGCCGCGGCTGACGTAATCGCCACTCTGACACTCTGCATGCAGAAGCTCAGGGACGGCGGCGGAGGCCGCGGGAGACGCCATGCCAGATGTAATAAGGCGTTACTGTGACAGCGTCTCAGAGAGACAGGAGAGGATGCAGGAATGTGAACATTAGGATAACAGATGGGATCCGGTCCTGGAGCGCTGAGCCAGCCTTAGGAGGCATCTGATGGGTAAGAAATGGCGTCCAGATACCCGGATCGTGACAACAAGTACAGAATTCCCCACCCCGCTAACAGCATAAAGTCGAACTAAACACAGAAAGGAGAAATTGTGCTTATTAAGTGGCACAGGTCACCTAAATGCTGTTTAGCACTCTCATGGGCTGAGCCACACTGACGCCCATCAGACCAGAGGGCATGACAAAGGCGTGTAGCGTCGCACAGCAACAGATTCTCAGCGACATGTAATCCGCATTCTGAGGCTTGTACCTAATATAAGGATATATTCTCAGGGTGTGGTTCATTAGGTCGACATACATTGTGTCGACAACATTTGGTCAACATTTATTAGGTCGATATGATCACTAGGGCGACATGGTCATTAGGTCGACATGTGCTAGGTCAACATGAGTTTTTTTTACTTTTTTGGTGTTGTTTTCTTCGAAAAGTGACGGGGAACCCCAATTAGTGCACCGCCATGCTACAGGCACAGTGCCTCGCTCCACTACCGCTTCGCTCGGCACAGGTTACCGTTCCCAATGGTAGTCCACGTGGATCGTTAAGTATGAAAGAGGTCAAAAAATTACCGCCATCCATATTCTCACTGGTTGTCACCTGAAAGAACATGGAATTCGTGACTAAACAGAGGATCGGTCCAGAGGAGATCTGCAGCCGGCTGATAGTTACTGGTGAGGAGCACAAGTCCTTTCTTGCAGATCTCTGTGGTTATTCCCTGTCATGCTGGAAACATCCCAGAATACAGGAGGATTTGATCACTTGTTAGGAGAGGGCAGCTGTACAAATATTTACCAGCAGATGAGAGACTCTTCAAGTGGTCCGGAGATTCCCCTCTACAGCAGATGAGGAGCCGCGCGTTCCTGGGGACCTGAAATGAAGCGAAACCCACAAATTGTCAGCCGGATCAAAGCACAAACTACAAACACTGACTACAGGACGGTGCTGCCACGTAATCTTTCATACAGAGATCAGTTTTCTTATATATAAAACGTTACACAGAGGAGATTACAACTACACTCGTTGTCATCTGCACACACCTTAATGTATCCAAGTTAATAATTGCCCCAGCTCATGAAAACACCATGACAAACACCAGCAATTCACATTAGAGGGATTTTCACCATCAGACAACACTAACTGTGTGGTCGGCACACACCCTCTTGCAATTTTACTATACATAGAGATTTATCTTTCACATTAAATCCTGAGTTTTTTCCACCAGAACCTTTATATCATCTATTTCCACTGCCCTTGGGTATGATACAGAACTGCTCTGTAAATACATCTGACAGACAGAGCTGTGCTGAGCTGGCATCCAAGAATGAGGACAACAAACAGACACGCTTCAGGGACATTGGAGAATGACACAAGGTAAAGGAAATATAAAAGGTAACAAAGAGCACATGGACGCCATAACAGACAATAACACAAATGCTGGTGACAGTCCTTTCCCCCAGTGTACAGCCGTGCGTCTGACCGTGGAAGGACTGGGGCACCCACGGTGAGCATCTTGCAACACTGAAATACAGCTAGGTGAGTCTTTAGACACTAACATTGGTTGCAGCATGGACACTTGCACCTGCCCCAAGCTTGGTGCAAATCTCCGTCAGAGTACAGCCTCCAATGTGAGTGATTAAGCGCCTGAGTTTGCAGCAAGTTCTGTGACACCCCCCCCCCCCGATACTGCCATAACACGCCCACCAAACAGTACATCTCTGTGCGTCTGCATACACACCACCAAATACATTCCCTATATACTGTATTTCTGAGACCGCACGGCAATCCGCAGGACACGTGTGCAGTGCAGCTTTGTAGCGACTTAATGCGCATATGAAAACCATTAACCATTTGCAGGAATATCGCGTTGTGTCCGACTCAGAATCAGCCCCAATGCTGGAACACTGGCAGGGCCTTTCCACATCATGTTTCCATAAAACAGTAGTGCAGTGGCATAACTACTGCCCCCGCAGTCCTCGCGGTGGCTTGGTACATTATAGCACATACAATGCCTGTGACACATTATGACACACACCGCAATGACCCTGAGACATTATACCACATACCACAATGCCCGTGATATAGTATACCACACACCGTAATGCCTGTGACACATACCGCAATGCCCGTTATACCCTATGTCACACACCGCAATGCCCGTTATACATTATGCCACACTGCAATACCCATGAGACATTATACCACATACCACAATGCCCGTGATATAGTATACCACACACCGTAATGCCTGTGACACATACCGCAATGCCCGTTATACCCTATGCCACACACCGCAATGCCCGTTATACATTATGCCACACTGCAATACCCATGAGACATTATACCACATACCACAATGCCCGTGATATAGTATGCCACACACCGTAATGCCTGTGACACATACCGCAATGCCTGTGATATAGTATACCACACACCGTAATGCCTGTGACACATACCGCAATGCCCGTTATACCCTATGCCACACACCGCAATGCCCGTTACACATTATGCCACACTGCAATACCCATGAGACATTATACCACATACCACAATGCCCGTTATACCCTATGCCACACACCACAATGCCCATTATACATTATGCCACACACTGCAATGCCCCTGATACATTATAGCACATACAATGCCTGTGACACATTATGACACACACCGCAATGTCCGTGATAGATTATGCCACATACTGCAATGCCCCTGATACATTATAGCACATACAATGCCTGTGACACATTATGACACAAACCGCAATGTCCGTGATACATTATGCCACACACTGCAATGTCCGTGATACATTATGCCACACTGCAATGACCCTGAGACATTATACCACATACCACAATGCCCGTGATATAGTATACCACACACCGTAATG